>NC_084670.1:37289332-37606884 GCF_028389875.1 Rhea pennata | reverse complement strand
AAATTCCAGAGTGAGCCAAAATGCAGGTCCTGGGGCACAGCACTGCCTTACAGGCTCTGCAGCAGAGCCAGGACAGCAGTACTGCAGTGTGTGGGCATGTCCTGAGAAGCCCAGCATCAAAACTGTGGGAGATCCAGGGAGTCAGGGTTGTACAGCCCCCTTGGGAGGGCCTGGGTGTCTATGGTGGGATGCAGGGTGCCAGAACTGTACAGCCCCCAAGAGAGCTACAGTTCCAAGGTTGGTACAGGGTGCCAAGGACTATACTCAGAGGAGAAGCACTGCCTTCAGGCCATGCTGAGTCCAAGGATCAGCTGAGCCCTGAATTCAGCCAAAAAGAATGCTGGGCAAAATTAATGGGAAAGGGAAAAATTATCCAGATTTGCCAATTGGACTCTCCCAGGGCTTTGGAGACTGGCAAAGACCAAGGTCCCAGATAAAGCCCTCTAGATGATGTGTCTTAAAGGTTGCTCTTTTGGGGCATATCATCTCTATCTTAAGCACTGTAGACCAAGAAACCTTGCTGAGGACTTTAAAAAAACTAAGAACCTACTTTGGTGCCTCAAGGAGGAAGGCTGCGTTCTGTCCCATGCTGTCCTACATCCTTCTTCTACAATAAGGGTGGTCCACAGCAGCTATCAGTTTTGAGGCTCCTGAAAGCATCTCAGCCCATGGCCAGGCTCTGTGCTGTTTCATTTCACATTGATCATGTCTTTGAAAAATCCCAACCCCCAATCCATCCCCCATACTGCAGCTACCCACACAGCTCTGCCCAGTGCAGAGACCTGTCGGTGCAGGGGGTGCAGACTGACCTCTTCAATGCCTCATTTGAAATATTTCACATTTTTTTCACTGTCTTAAAGGATTTATCAGCAAGTTTTGGAAAATAACTGGGATGAGGGGAGGTGACTGCTTTCCAGGGTGTGAGTGGAAGGATCTCTGCTCTTGCCCTGGCTATACCATCTCCATGGTGGTGACCTACTGAGCTCCCAGAAGACATGAGCTGAGGTCACAATAGGATGTGCTGCATCACAGGGAGCTCCTCCTGGTGCCACGGCAGAACTCTCATTTCCCTAAAAGACCTGGGCACTGCTGGGCACTTCTCATGCACTTCCCACCATTGCCCTTAGGAGCTGCTCCACAGTGAGGAGTGGGGATGGGAGATATTGGGGCCACGCTGGGGCTGTTCCCTCACAGACAGAGGCACAGGGACCTCTTGAAGACAAGTTTTGGGTGATGAGGCGGGAAGAGCGTACTATTTCCCTGGATGAAAAGGTGAGCTGAGAGCAAGGGAGTAAGCAAGATAGAAGGCTGCTGGACCAAGACCATTAGCCTGGACTGCTGTTCCTTGTTCCCAATGGTCCTGAGGCTATTCACCAAGCATAAGAGCTTTGAGAGCTCCTTCCCAAGGTGTCACACAAAGACACAAGAGCCCTACCTGAGGGTCCTATCTGGCTCCAGGGACAATGTGGCAGGCAGAACTCCTGGGTCCTGTGGCTGAGGCTGCCCTGAGCCCCAGCTCTATCCACTAATGTCAGGGAGCAATGCTGGTTCAGGTTTTCCTGGGCATAGGTCTCCCTTTGGGATCTGACTCTGGCAGGAAATGCAGCCTCTGTCTTGGAGGCTGGTGTGTCCTGCAACTCCCATGGGGCTCTTAAGAGCCTGCTGGAAATGCTCATATAGGAAATGGATCCTTCGCCTTGTAATAAATCCAGGAGTTCTACTGATTTAGAAGAACCTCTGCTCCTTCTTCCTGGATCCTCTTCTGCTTCCAACCTGGCAGAGCATGTTTTGGGCTCAGAGATGTTGCTCTCAGATGGCCACAGCCCCCGCCCTCCTGCAGAAGGGGGACAAACCTCTGCACCCAAAAGACAGCCTGTTTGTCCTGCAAGTCTCTGCTGACACCAACCATTTTTCTCTGAGCTGTGATGGGCAGTGCTGGGGGTGAGTGCAGCAGGGCCATCTCCCCCAGCTCCCTGAGAGGCCCACACCTCTGCTGCCCACATCCAACAAGCGCTGAGCTGCTCTACCCTGGCTGCCCTGTGCCCCTGGGACTCCTCAGCCCTTTGGAGCGATGCAACAGGGTGCAGCCCGGCCCCACAAAGAGCAGCCCCTGTCTGGATGCGGCCGAGCCCTGCCACGTGCAGCATGAGGGCTGCTGAGCCCAAGGGCTGCTGTGGGGAGGGGGAAGGGTGAAAAAGGGTGAAAGGACACAGCACTGCCCTGCTCTGGGGGCAGCAGCACGCTGCCCGTGGGCTCCAGCGCCCCAGCCATGCCCAGGGCCCCATCGCCGGCACCTGGGCTGGCACCAGCACAGGCCCCTGGGCTGCCCCCCGCACCCGCATGGCCCCAGGGCGCAGGGAAGTGTGGAGCCCTTGGGGCCCCTGCGGCAGAGCCCAGCCCTGCGGGGCAGCAGCTGGGCCCCAGGGCCCTGCACTGCCTGGGCACCTGGTGCTGGGCTGCCCTGAGGTCCTGCCACGCCCTGCACTGCTGCCCACAAGATGGCGCTGTCCCACGGGAGTAGGGGAGGGGAGGGGAGGTGCTGGTGGACAAGCAGTGTCTGTGTGCTGCAGAAAACTCTACTCCATCAAAACACCAGGGGGCTGCTGAGAATTTTCTCCAAGATCTGGATGATATCTCTGAGGGTTGATGTGTCCTGAGGGTCCCCTAGCTGCAGCCATGGCTGGTCGTATGCCCTGTGTCCCTGATGTACAGTTGCATGTTATCTGTCAACCCTCTGTGAGGTGAAGAGCGGGCATGTGGTGTGTCAGAGTGGTGGGGTACCTTGTGGTGGGGACAGATGATACCCAAGTGTCCTGGTGCTCACCACAGAAGGAGGTGCCTGGAAAGAGCAGTGCTGTGTGTGGGCAGTGCTGCCAAGCTGCGGAGAAAATGAATACTTTGAGGTGAAGAGCTAACTTGGCTTGCAGGGCCCAGACTGCCCAGGTGGTGTGAGCCAGAGATGCTGGGAGCCTGCTGCCTTGTGTGTGATGAGGTTCAGGCCTTGTGTTTCCTCAGCTCTTGCCAGGATGTGCAGGCGGGATGCTGCCTAGAGGGCAGGGAGTGTTTCTGCTTACTCTGAGGTGTGAACCAAGGCTGCTTTTTCCCTTTCTGCTCGCTTGCTTTTCTTCACGAGAGCTTTCCCTTGCAGCAGTGTTTGCTGAGGGATAGGGGAGTGTGAGCATTTCTCATTGCTGGCTGGGCGTTAGTGTGCTGGAAGCTCCTTGGAGGAGTGAAAGCTTTGTGGAGAGGTGGTCTTTATATACGGTTAAGTATGTTCCTAGGAGATGAATTGGAAGGTGCTGCTCCCTTGCGGTGCCAGATCTCCCTAGACAAGGAGTCCCTTTGAGTAGGCAAGCCAAGCAAGAGTGCCCTGCGAGGGCTGCACCTCTCCTCCTCCCAGCTGCAGTCTCTGAATTCTCCCATCATCCTGCTGTCTGTGCTGCAGCAGGGACACAAGAGAGCAGCCCACATGCAGGCAGGAGTGTGCTAGGTGTGGTGTCGTTAGGTGCTGACACTGCTGACATGGGCAAGGTACTGTTTTTTCTCCGGAGCCTTGGATGGATGTGAGGAGCCCCACTTAGCTCTAGATGCATTGCTGCAAGTAGCTGGAGCCAAGGGAGTGGTGGTGAGCACAGCCGTCGTCCAAGGAAGTTGCCATCTTTTGGGCAGTCACTGAGGACCTTGTGTGCTTGAAGCCCTTGACCCTTGGTGTTTTCTGCCTGAGTACTTTTAGAGTTGCCCCTCCTTTTCTGAGGGGAGAGTCCCAGAGCTTTTGCAGTGTAACCACTCTTGTTTTCGATCTCGTCCCTGCTAAGGCCTGAGGGGATAGTCTCCCTGCAGTGCTGAGAAGTCAGGGTGCCCATGAGTGGAGCCCTGAGGGTCAAATACTTTGTAAGAGAGGAAAGAGAAATGGTCCTTCCTCCAGCCTGCCCCCTCATGCCAGTTTAGAGTATACCCAGCTCTTCCAGCCTCTCCTCATCTGCCCCATACTTCAGCCCCTGACTGTTTTAGTGTCCTTGTGCTGGACTTCCACCTGTGTGTCAGTGCCTTTCTGGAACTGGGAAGCTCAGACAAGACCAATCATCCAAAAAAAGGGTCTTAGTTTTGCCAAAACCAGGAGTCCAGTGTCTCCATGGCCTGGCTGTCTGTGCTCTGATGATTGTTTGGTTCAATACAGAGGGGAGACATTTGCCCCGGGCTGCTGTGACTATGTAAGGCCAGCAGAACTGATAATAACCCTCCAATTCTTTCTTTCTAGGTTCCTCCACTCATGTAGGCTCCCAGTGCAGTTCTAGTGCCCACATGGCTGGTGGGAGGATGCCAGGGTGCATCGCTGTAGCTGTCAACATCTTTGCCAAGATCATGACCCTCTGAAAGCAGCTGCAAGTGAGTGAGGTGAGGCTACATATGGATGTGAAGGCTCCCCTCAATGCACCTGGCTGCCATGGGTGACAGGGTGTGAGTTCACCTCCTGGTACCTCTGCTCTCTTTCTGCTTCCTCACGTCACAAATGCTATTACTACTGGCCTGCTCAGCAAATGCTATTGTGCCCCTCCTTTCCTATGGGGCCTATAAAATGGCCAGTAAGATGAATTAAAGACTCTTCTCATGAAGTGCAGCATCTCTTGAAGGCCTGTGTCTAAGTGCCTGAAAGCCTCCTGTGTGTGGGCTGAGGAAGTCTCACAGTGCTTTGACTTCTCACCCTGCAACGGATGAAGATGTGCCTGGTGCCAGGCAGCAGGTGGCACTAAGACATCAGCCAGTGCCCCACGAGTACGAGTACAGGTACAGAGCCAGGTCTCCTGCTCCAGAGGCTGTGCCCCCAGGGCAGCTGGCATTTCAGCAGACCTCCAGTCTGGGGTGGTCTCCTTGCTGGGGCTTCGTTTCAAAGCCTCTGCACCCTCTCTCCCTTCACAGAGCCTCCCTGCCCAACTGATGAAAGGAAAGGGACAGAGGTTGCTTTGTGCTCAGGAGACCTGCAGGACCTCCAAGCGTTTCTGAATTGTGTCTGTAACTTCAGCATTACAAAACAAATCCCCTAACCATTGTCCCCAGGTGGAGGTTCATGGCATGGTGGGGTCCAGGGACGAGGCAGCAGTCTGCTGTGCCCACAGGGAGCAGCATCCTTCCCTCTGAAAGCAGCAGCATTGCCCAAGGAGCCAGCTGTGGCCCCGGTCTTGTGCTCAGGTTTTTCCACATGCCTTGTGAGCCCAGAGTGCCTTGGCCACCTTCTGGTGTCACCACAAGAGCTTCTGTGTGTGTCTGGGCTGAGCAGCCAAGGGAAGGCAGTGAGCAGAGCAGTGCCTGGGGAGTGTGCAAGTGGCGAGTGTCCTGCATCCTGAAGGGAATGGCTCTGGGGATTTGTCCTGCCTGTGGCTTTGGTGTGGTGATCCAGAGAGCTGTGCAGACAGGCAGACTCATGGCTGTTTCTAACGGATGACCAGTTGTCTCTAAGTTCCTGTTGATTTTTCCTGCCTTGAGGACACACCCTGGGAAACTGCTAGTCCCCTGCTGCTGCATAGACCTGTCCCAATGGCTCTTGTGTCTGGAGAGAGTTTGTTGCTAGCATTTTATGGAAGCTGCTCTGTCCCCCCTCTCTTGCTCTCTCTGAAGAGAGGGAGAGGAAGCAACAGCCATATGGTTGCAGGTGGGGGAAAGCTTCACCTGTCTCCCATGGGAGCAACCAGTGGGCTGCTCACCTTCCGCACTGGGGAGAAGTGGTGAGAGACATGCCACCCAAGACACACAGCTGTAAGCAGTCGGTTCCCAAGAGAGCTAGGAGCACAGATGTCCCACTGTTATTTCTGAAGTACAAATAAAGAGTTTAAGACATGCAGTCACATTTGGCTATTCCAGCGTGTCTGACTTCCCTGAGTACTTCATACACTAGCAGGAGGTGGCTATGCCCAGGAAAACCTGAACCAGCATTGCTCCCTGACATTAGTGGATAGAGCTGGGGCTCAGGGCAGCCTCAGCCACAGGACCCAGGAGTTCTGCCTGCCACATTGTCCCTGGAGCCAGATAGGACCCTCAGGTAGGGCTCTTGTGTTTTTGTGTGACACCTTGGGAAGGAGCTCTCAAAGCTCTTATGCTTGGTGAATAGCCTCAGGACCATTGGGAACAAGGAACAGCAGTCCAGGCTAATGGTCTTGGTCCAGCAGCCTTCTATCTTGCTTACTCCCTTGCTCTCAGCTCACCTTTTCATCCAGGGAAATAGTACGCTCTTCCCGCCTCATCACCCAAAACTTGTCTTCAAGAGGTCCCTGTGCCTCTGTCTGTGAGGGAACAGCCCCAGCGTGGCCCCAATATCTCCCATCCCCACTCCTCGCTGTGGAGCAGCTCCTAAGGGCAATGGTGGGAAGTGCATGAGAAGTGCCCAGCAGTGCCCAGGTCTTTTAGGGAAATGAGAGTTCTGCCGTGGCACCAGGAAGAGCTCCCGTTGATGCTCCCTTGCCCATCCGGGCTATGCCCCACTTCTACTCCAGCCCAGGGCCTTCTAAACGGGCATGCAATGCCCAGATTGTGTCATCTGAATGAAAACCTGAACCAAGGGTAATGAGCTCCCTTCTTGTCCCCATCTAGGTGTCCTACCTATTTAAGACATGGGAATATAGATATCCGGGGGTGGGATTTTTCCACCTCTTGTAGATAACCATCCTCTGATGAAACAACTGACAAAGCTGTAACTGGTCTCTCTGTGTTGTTTAGAGAGGGGCCAAAGGTGATTAGTTTGCTTTATCTCCGTGAACATTTCCCAGGGGGGAGGGAGCCCAAGGGATAGAAGAAGTCATGCCTTCAGCTGGGCCCCTGCCCTTGAGCAGAGCCAGGCTTCAGGGACAGAGGGGGCTGATGGCAAACTGGCAGCACAGCTCTGTGCAGCATTAGATCCTCTGCAAAGAGCAGCAGGGCTGCGGGCACTGCCTCCTGCTGCTGATGTGAGATGAGACATGACAGAGAGAAGTGAACGGTTGTGTTGAGTGTGAGGACAGAGGAGAGCTCCTTGTAGGAGAAATCTTCACAGCCCTTGAAACGGTAAGTCTCTGGTGCAGGGCAATGCTGTGGAGGCTCCTGGAAGGGTCTCCTAAACCTTTCACATCCCTCAAGGATCACTCTCCTTTGTAGAGGAGGGGAAGATTCTTCAGAGTAGCGATCCCCTGCCACACTGCCACAGCGTAGGGCATGCTGCTACTTTCTCCCAAGGACGGCTGCAGGGCTGTGAAGCTGGGATATGCACCCAGGTGTGCCCAGAGCTGTGATTCAGAGCAGTGTCCTTGCACTGCAGAGGAAGGTGAAGAAAAGGCTACTGAAAAAGGGAAGGAGGTTTCCTTCCAGGGCTTTCAGTTTCCTAATTTTGACAGGAAGAAAAAGGGAAAGTGTTTCCTCTTTTGTCAAGAAACTAGGATTCACAAATCTTCACTCTCAGAGATCAACAGCTCTGAAAGATCAGCAAACCCCTTCAACTCCACTTCCCCCTACAGCAGCACCAGCAGCATCTTTATGGACTTCTCAGGGCTTTTGTGACCTACTCCTTAGGACCTGCATGCACAGAGATGCCCTTGGACAGTGCCCAGTCCTGAGAGGTTTATGTAGGGCAGAACTGAGCATACACAGGGTGTGACAGGGTCTGTGAGCACTGACAGGGAAAAAATGTTGGGACAGAGGAAGCTCCAGGCAGCAGGAACAGCTGCAGAATGAAAGGGAACTGCGAACAGAATCATCATGGGAGGATGGATTTGGCCAAGTGAAGGTCAGTCCCTCTGATGCAGACACCTTCCTCTGAGCAAGCCTCCAGTTTCTCCCCTCCCACTCAGAAGAGTCCCTGCCCTGGCAGCCACGGGGTCCAGGCTATAAGCCCCCTCCTCTGCAGCCAGACCTCTGGCAGAGGAGAGGGGATCTCTCTTGCCACGAGCCCATCTCACGCTGCCCCACAAAGGGGCGGAGATCTGCCCTGAAATGTCATCACCAGTGAGGTGGCATACCCAGCTGGGCAAATCCCTGAAACTCATTTCTGTAACCATCATTCTTGAGAAGTGATGTGAAGATGCTGAAAAGCCCTGCCACAAGACGAGTGGATTTCATTTGACAGAAACTGAGTGTCAGAGCTACTCACAAATAAAGAGATGCAATGTCAGATTTTTAATAAGAAATGTAAAATTTTATTAATTTCTTTTTATTTGTTTTGTTTTTTTTTTTTTTTTAAGTCTCTCCTAAATTGTCCCTATCTTTTCCTCCTTGAATCGTTCCCCATGGCCAGTGGGAAATAATGTCCAACAGCAGCTCCTTCAACGAGTTCCTCCTCCTGGCATTCCCAGACACACGGGACCTGCAGCTCTTGCACTTCTCGTTCTTCCTGAGCACCTACCTGGCTGCCCTCCTGAGCAACGGCCTCATCATCAAAGCAGTAACCTGCAGCCACCACCTGCACACCCCCATGTACTTCTTCCTCCTCAGTCTCTCTGTTCTGGACATTGGTGCCATCTCTGTAACTGTCCCCAAATCAATGGTCAATTCCCTGTGGGACACCAGAGGCATTTCCTACTTGGGATGTGCTGCTCAAGTCTTTTTCTTTATTTTCTTATGTTCAACAGAGTATTCTCTTCTCACAGTCATGGCCTATGACTGCTACATCGGCATCTGCAGACCCCTGCACTACAACATAATCATGGGCAGCAGAGCTTGTGTCAAAATGGCAGCAGCTGCCTGGGCCAGTGGTTTTCTCAATGCTCTCCTGCACACTGCCAACACATTTTCCATACCTCTCTGCCAAGGCAACACAGTGGACCAGTTCTTCGGTGAGATCCCTCAGATCCTCAGGCTCTCCTGCTCAGACACCTACCTTACAGAAGTTGGGCTTATTGTGATTACTGCCTGTTTAGGCTGAGGGTGTTTTGTTTTCATCGTGGTGTCCTACATGCAGGTCTTCACTGCTGTGCTGAGGATGCCCTCTGAGCAGGGCCAGCACAAAGCCTTTTCCATGTGCCTCCCGCACCTGTCTGCGGTCTCCCTGTTTGTCAGCACAACATTTTTTGCTTACCTGAAGCCGCCTTCCCTCTCCTCCCCACCTCTGGATCTGGTAGTGGCTGTTCTGTACGTGGTGGTGCCTCCAACAGTGAACCCCCTCATCTACAGCATGAGGAACAAGGAGCTCAAGGATGCACTGAGGAAACTCATCCAATGGGTACAACGTCAGCACCAATAACTGTCCCATGTGCATTCACTCACTAGGATGTCTAGAATCAAGGCTGTGTGTTGTGCATTTCTTTCTTGTCTCTTTTGCATCCATGTTAAAAACAAACAAAAAATTCAGTTCATACTCCATCTCCCCAGAAATCTCTCATTTGAATTGGACCTAGAGATTATGTTAAAGCAGGAAGCCCGGCTTCTCTCTTCATCAGCACTGATGGAGGTGTTGTCCCAAAACTGGGTGCTGTTACCCGGTGTGCAAGCAACACTGGGTCGAGATACTTGTTTATTTCATTTCTGCACAGAGATGGGTGCTAGGTGGTAGATCCACAAAGGTAGCACACCTTCTCCCTTTCTCTTTCTTTAGTTACACACACTTTTCAGGGAGTGCTTTATATATATTTTTTCTATTGGTTACAGTTTTATTACATCACATATTCACTCTGCATTTGTGCTTTAACATTCCTGTTCATTAGCTTAAGAAGCAGAGAAGAAGGTGGTAACATCATTATCATGTCATTTCCGTCTCATTATTCATTTAAGGGTGTGTAGTTTAGTATGTTAATAAGCCTTAATGAACTTCTAGGTTACTCTGGGTTGTTCTGCTGCTTTTGTCTTGTCGACTCCTCACATTCTTCAAAATCTTGTGGTTTTCTCAAGGTTATTCGGCTGGAGCTGGTTGCGCTTTGCAAGACTGTTTTACGAGAGCCTCTCTCCCTTGTCCTTGAGTCTTGTTAAGTATTTGAGGGTTTTATCAGTATAACTCTAACAGAGGAACATCACAGCCTGCAAGGCTGAGCTCGCTTGGATGCCCCCAGTGCAATGAGAGGAGTTTCCCTTTGCAGTGTCTCTTTTGGTAGTGACACCAAGGGAGCTCAGGGGCCCAGAGTCAGGCTCAGATAAATACCGATGAGGTGAGACCATGGGTCCTGTGTCCATTAGGAGAGCTCAGCTCCCCTGGCCACAGTCAGAGTGTGATCTCACATCCCTCTCCTGTGAGGCTGGCAGCCAGCTGTCACCGTGGGCTGATCCCTTCCCTCTACAGAGCTCCAACACTCAAAGCAGAGCAGGAATGAAGGGGAGGAGAGTCTGCTCAAAGTCTCTGCGAACAGACCTTCTGCTGCACAGCACCATTTCCAAACTGTCACAGCAGGCCTTTCCTCATGGCAATCTTTGCAGGGGGGCTGCAACTTTCTTGGAGAAACATCCACCAAAAGAAGCATGAGTTTTTCTTTTTAGGCCTTTTCTCCTCTTTTCCACACTGTTCTGCTCCGTTCTCATGTGTGTATATGGCCTAAGTCCTCTTGTAACATGGTGCTTCTGTGTGCATTTCTGTGAGCTCAGACAGAAGCAGGCCCTGAGGACCCTCACAGCATACCTGGCTTCCACAATATAATTTCCATAATAAAAGGGGATCTCCTCTGTGACGTACCTGTAGTCTGGTCTTTCTTCAGAAGACAGAGTCAAAAATATTCTCATGGGAATGCACCATTAAGGAATCTGGCATTCTCCTTGTGAACATAGCATATGGGGGGTGAGCTCAGAGTCCCAATGTGATCTGTTAGGGACTGAGGGTTGGATTCACGGCTCATCTCTGAGTGACCAGTGCTGGTGGACTGATCCACCAGCCTCCGCCACCCTGGGGCACTGCGGGGAGCACAGAGCAGGGGTGCAGGAATGGCCAGGCCAGCATGGATACTCTGACCAGGAGAAAGGTTCTCTGGGGAGCAGAGATGTCACAGCAAAATAGCAGGGCAGTATTCAGAGACAGGAAAAGAGAAGGAGAGCTTGATTCCTCTGTGTATCACCTCAGGGCAGGCAGCGCTGTTTCCGGGGCAGCAGGAACTGCCGGAGGTGCCGCAAGGCCAGGGCTTTCATGCTGTTCACAGCAGCAAGGTGGGCATAGAGGGGCTTCAGGCAGACAAGGAGGAGGATCTGCTGGGCTCAAGAACACGGGAGACAGTGACAGGCCTCACTGCAGGACCTCATCCCCCTTGATGGGGAGCTGCTGCCCTTTTCCATGGGCCTGGCCTGAGTAACGCTGTGGGGCTTGGCTGTGCCTGGCCCCACACCTCGCAAGTCCTGACCTGACCCTGTCCTTGTCCTGCTGACCTAATTCCTCATCTCTACCTCGGCCCTGTCACCTCACTACAGTCTAGAAAGCCTTGGCCAGGAAAGCTGCAACCCAAGCATGACACAGAGAACGTTGTGGGTATAGAAGTGGCTGCTGTATCCATGCAGAAACTCTTGCCTGACAGCCAATGTAAAGATGTGAGGAGAATTTCAGATTTGGCCCCCTACTCAGGTAACATTGAACAGAGACTCTTCAGTGGATGGAAAAGCAAGGGCAACTGCCTGGGCCTGATTATACGATGAAAAGTCAGGAGAGAAGGTCCTTCTCTGATACCACTCACCTACTTATGAACCATTTGGGACAGGGTTCCTCCTACAAAGAAGGTGCTGTTGGGAGCAGCAGGAGTGAGGCTGCTCCATGCGGGAAGGGGAGCCAGGAGTCAAGGGTGCTGGCAAGGCAGTCAGGGAAGTGACCCACTGTCAAGAGGTGCTGTCCCACACTGCCTGGACAAGAGGAGCAGAGCAGGTTTGGGGCTAATAATTGGCATTAGGTACAGTCCAGCAATGGCCAGATAGGACTGGAGGGCTCCACCCAGCCCTGCTTTGTGTGGGAGGTCAGACTGGAGACCTCCAGAGGTCTCTTCCCATCAAAACTCTTCTGCAATTCCATGCATTCTTGCTCCTCTGTCTCTGCATCAGCATGGGTGGCAGGGGGAGGAGAGCACCTAGGGCAGAGCAGACCGAGACTTCTGGGAGAGTGTTGAGGGAAGATCCAAAGGTCCCGGGCTCAGACCTGGGCTTTGGAAAACTCCCTTACACCCCTGCTCCCAGAGGCTCTGTCTGCCTCTTCCACCCTCCATGTGTTCCCCTCCTGTAGGCTAAGGTGGACTCCAGGATTGCCTGGGGACTCTCTTCCCCATGGAGAGAAGAGAGAGGGCCTTCACCAGCCCCACACTGCCTTTTCCACTGCCAGCCTTTGCAGTTGCATGTGCCTAGGTCTGCTCTGTCCCCACAGTCACAGCTACACTGGAGCCCATGACAATTCTGATGCTGCTGCCCTCAAGCAGGGATCTGCCCCGCAGCTGGGGCCTGGCCAGCTACAAAGACATCAGCTGTTGAGTGTCCCAGCCATACAGCTGAGGGCAGGGGTCTTCACCCCAATTTCCCTGCTCCTGCCTCTGCTCTCACCACCACCGCTGCTGTACCCAAGTCAAGCCCTCCTGCCTGCAGACTACCTTGGGGCCTGAGGCAACTCCAGCTCCCTCCAGGGCTGTGCTGGAGACTTTCAGGAGCAGCCTGAGGTGGAACTGGCACCATCAGGGTGGACTGGGACAGGGCAGCTCCCCTCTGTCATGCTGCAGCTGGGGCTGAGGTGGGGCTGGGAACAGCATTTCCCTGGGGAGCTCCTGCAGGAACTGCTGTCGGGGATCCTCCACATCTGTCCTGCCACCAGCACCAGCACTCAGGGTGTGAAGGTGGAAGTGCACAGAGGGTGGAAGGTGGCCAGGCTGCCTAGGGAGAGCATCAAGATTCTGTCTGTGCATGCAGGGATGGAGTGAGGAAAGGCAGAGCTCAGCTGGAGCTGCCACCAGAGACCTCACACACAGAAAGGGCTGGAGTATTATCAAATGACTCTTAAATGACCCCCCAGAGTCTGGAGGGGGAGGGGGTCTGAGCACCCAACTCTTGCCCATCCTGGGCTATGCCCCACACGAGGGTCAGCAGAGAGCTGTACTCCAGGATTTTCTGGGAAAAGAGGGGCCTTGCAAGGCTCGTATTTTCCCCTCTGTCAGGATACAGAGACCTGTGTGGGGCTGGTCTAGGACGATGGCCCTGTGGCAGCTCCCCCAGTGTGCCCATGCAACACAGGGAACACCCTGGTCTCTTCTCTCTTGCACCTTCCATGTCCTGGTGCCTTTCCCAGGACACCTGCATTTGCCCCACAAGCACATGGTTGTGTGCTCCCACACTGCCCGTTCACACACAGTCGCTGAATGGCAGCACTTTTCCTCTCCCATGACCGTGTGTGCTTGTGCCAGGCTCAGGTATTTGGTGTGCGTCTCTTGGGGAAGGTAGCAGGCCGGGGAGGTTGCTAGAGATGGTGGATCTGTGGAGGACCTATGACATGGGGATGGCACTTCCATCTGTTTCCAAGCTGCCCTCGCAAACAGACTTTTTGGTGCAGAGGTTTGACCCCCTTTTGCAGGAGGACAGGGGCTGTGGCCATCTGGGGACAACATCTCTGAGACCAAAACATGCTCTGACAAGTTGGAAGCATAAAAGGATACAAGGGGAAGGAGTACTAGTTCTCCTAAAGAAGTAGACACATATAGCCCCACAGGATCTGCAGGACACCCCAGCTTCCAGGACACAGGACACATTTCCTGTCAGAGCCAATTCCCAAATGGGGACTCACACCCAAGGAACACTGGCCTTGGATAGCCTCCTACCATGAGAGGATGGAGCTGGCCCCACAGGAGCCTTGGGGCTCAGGGCAGCCCCACCCCTGGGACTCAGGAGGCTGGGCTGCCACGTTGTCCCCTGAGCCAGATGGGACCCTCAGGCAGGGCTCTTGTGGCAGCCCCCACACTGTCCAGCCACCCTCACAGCCCAGGATCCACAGCCGTTGTTGTAGTTCACAGTCTTTATACAACACCTCAGGAAGGAGCTCCCAAAGCCCTTACCCTTGCTGGAGAGGTGCAGGAGCCTTGGGAAAAAGGAAATGGAATGCAAGTAGATGGTATCAGTCCAGGAGGCCTCCATCTGCCTTGCTTCCTTGCTCTCATCTTTCTCTCCATCCAGGGAGGAAGGATGGTCTTCCTGTCTTTTCAGCCCAAAATTCTCTCCAACATGTCCGTTGTTCATCTGCCTGTTGATGAGCAATATCAATGTGACCTTGTTTCCTCCTGTCCCTGCTCCTTCCCATGGACCAGCTCTGAAGGGCAGTGGTGGAGTGTGACAGCAATGCCCAGCAGCACCCAGGGCTCACAGGAAAGTGAGGACACTGCTGTGGCATGGGAGAGACCACTCTGTGATGTGTCATGTCCCACTGTGACCTCAGTTCATGTCACGTGGGGCCTCAGTAGGTCATCGCCATGGAGATGGCACAGCCAGGGAGAGAGCAGAGAGATTTCTCATCATGTTCTGGAAAGGAATATGTCCCCTCATCTAAGTTATTTTCCAAAAATTTCTGATAAATCCTTCAGGAACATCACCAGATGGTGACAAAAGCTGTGAAATATTTAAAATAAGGCTCTAGAGAGGTCACTGTTGTGCTCCTGACCTGACTGGTCTGCACTGGGTAGACCTGTGCAGGAATCTGGGCTTTGGGGGCTGGATTGAGGCTTGGCATTTTTCAAAGACCAGGATCAAAGTCATGTGGCATGCCGCATGACAGCATAAAGTGTGACCAGGTGCTGAGATGCCTTGGTGAACCTCAACACTGGTTTCTCCTGTGGGTGGCTGTTTTGTGTAGAATAAAAGGATGCAGGTCAATATGGGACAGGGTGCAAGCTTTGTCCTTGTTTTTAAAAGTGCTCAGCAAAGTTTCTTCGTCCGCGGTGCTTGAGAGGGAGAGGAGATGCCAGAAAAGAGCAAACGTGCCCTTAATACACATCATTCACAGGGCTTTATCTGGGTCCCTGGTCCATGCCAGTCTCCAAAGCCACGGGGGAGACTAGGAAGCAAATCCGAGGAAATTTTCCCCTTTCCCATGAATACTGCCCAGCTTTCCTTCTGCTTGCGTAGACACAAAGTAGACAGGGCAGAAAGCTAAAGGTGCAGGTCTGAGGATCACAGCATCATCTAGGCGGTGCCAAGGGCTGAATAAGGCACCCAAAGAAGTAAAGGAGTCCTTCCTTTTACAGTGACCCGGAAAGGCCCACCTCTCTGAGCCAGGAATGTGCCCTTGTGGCCAGGAAGGCCAATGGTATCCTGGGGTGCATTAGGAAGACTGTTGCCAGCAGGTTGAGGGAGGTGATCCTGCCCCTCTACTCAGCCCTGGTGAGGCCTCATCTCGAGTACTGTGTCCAGTTCTGGGATTCCCAGTACAAGAGAAACATGGGAACTTCTGGAAAGAGTACAGCATAGGGCTACAAAAATGATTAAAGGACTGGAGCATCTCTCTTATGAAGGAAAGCTGTGACAGTTGGGCCTGTTTAACCTGGAGAAGAGAAGCCTCAGAGGGGATCTTATCAATGTCTATAAAGACCGTAAGGAAGGGTGTTAAGTGGATGGGGCTGGAATCTTCTCCGTGGTGCCAAGTGACAGGGCAAGAGGCAATGGGCAAAAACTGAAACACAGGAAGTTCCTCCTGAATATAAGGAAGAACTTCTTTATGGTGAGAGTGACGGAACACTAGAATAGGTTGCCCAGAGAGGCTGTGGAGTCTCTGTCTCTGGAGATATTCAAAAGGCACCTGGAGAAAATCCTGTCCAACATGCTCTAGTTGACTGTGCTTGAGCAGGAGGATGGGACCAGAGGATCTCCAAAGGTCCTCTCCAGTGTCAACCATTCTGTGATTCTGTGATCTCTCACAGTATTCAAGGGGGATGGAGCCTTCCTGTAAGAGTCACCCCAGGACAGTGCAAAGACAAGGAAGAGCAGGAAGGCTGGTTGTAGGGACATTCTCAAACTCCAGCAGCTGCAGAGATGGGAGCTGCTGCCATTGCAAACACCTAAATGAGCCAAAATGCAGGTCCTGAGGTGCAGCACTGTCTTACAAGCTCTTCACCGGAGCCTGGACAGCAACACTGCAGTCTGTGGGCATGTCCTCAGAAGCCCAGACTCAAAAATGTGGAGGATTCAGGGAGCCAGGGCTGTACAGTCTCCCAGGAGAGGCAGGTGCGGTGGAAGATCCAGGCAGTACAGTTTCCCAGGAGAGGCAGGGCACCAGGGGGACGCAAGGTGTCAGGGGTTGTACCCAGGGGAGAAGCACTGCCCTGAGGTGATGCTGAAAAGCCTGGGGCCAACAGAGGTCCAAATATGAGAACTGCTTTCCCTAAGCTCAACTAGGAGGAAAACTGGACAAAATTCATGGGAAAGGGGAACACTTCCCCAGATTTTCCACCTGATCTCCCCTATGGCTTTGGAGCCTGAGAAGGACCAGCGTCCCTGGTAAAGCTCTCTGGATGATGTTTGCTCTTTTGTGGTATCTCATCTCCACCTCAAGCACTGCAGACGAAAAGCTTTGCTGAGCACTTTTAAAAACAAAGAATCTGGTGTGGTGCTTCAGGGAGGAAGACCACATCCTGTCCTATGCTGTTCTACAGCCTACTTCTACAAAGAGAGTGACCCACAGTAGTTATCAGTTTTGAAGCTCACCAAAGCGAACCACAGAATAAACCAGTTTTGAAGCTCACTAAAAGCATGTCAGTGTGTGGTCAGACTTTGTGCTGTCATGTGGATGCCATATGACTGTGATCCTGTCTTTGAAAGGTGTCAACCTCCAATCCAACCCCCAAGCCCCAGCTTCCTGCAGAGGTCTGCCCAGTGCAGAGACCTGTTCGTGCAGGATCCTAAAATGATCCCTCTAGTGCTTCATTTTAAATATTTCACATCCTTCGGCACCATCTGGAGATGTTCCTGAAGGGTTTATTAGAAAGATTTGGAACTTAACTGGGGTGAGGGGAGGTGACTACTTTACAGGATGTGAGGGGAAATCTCTCTGCTCTCTCCCTCGCTGTGCCATCTCCATGGGAATGACCTACTGAGCCCCCAAGTGACGCGAGCTGAGGTCACAGTGGGATGTGACATATCACAGGAAGGTCTCCCTGGTGACACGGTGAGGTCCTCACTTCCCTGCAAGGCCCAAGTGCAGCTGGGCACTGCTCTCATGCTCCCCACTGCTGCCCTTCAGAGCTGCTTCCTGGCAAGCAGCAGGGACAGGAGGCAGCGGGAACATGTTGGGACTGCTCGCTAACAGGCAGAGGAGCAGGGACGTGTTGGAGAGGAGTTTTGGGGGACCAGACAGGAAGAGCATCCTTCCTCCCTGCATAGAGAGGTGAGCTGAGGGCAAGGGAGCAAGCCAGACGGAGGCTCCTGCACTGACACTATCAGCTTGGTCTCCAGCTGTTTATTCCCGTCTCCTATGCTCTGCACCAAGGGTAAGGGCTGCAGGGGCTCCTTCCTGACATGTCCCACAGAGACAGTTAACTGCAAAAATGGCTGTGGGCCCTGATCTGTGGGGTGACTGGACAGTGTGGGGGCTGCCACAAGAGCCCTGCCTGAGGGTGCTGCCTGGTTCATGGGAGAATGTGGCAGCCTGGACTGCTGGGTCCTGGGACTGTGGCTGCCCTGAGCCCCAAGGCTCCTGTGCTCCTGGGGCTCCTCAGCCCTGTGGAGTGACACACCTCCCCAGAGCCCAGCCCAGCCCCACACATAGCAGACCCTGCCTGGCCATGACCTGGCACAGCACAAGGGCTGCCAAGCCCCAGGGCTGCCATGGGGAGGGGGCAGGGGCAGAAGGGGCGAGAGGACACGGCCCTGCCCTGCCCTCGGGGCAGCAGCACACTGCCCGTGGGCTCCAGCATCCCGGCCATGCCCAGGGCCCCCATGCCAACACCAGGGCTGGCACCAGCACAGGCCCCAGGGCTTCCTCCCATGCCCGGCATGGACACAGGGCACAGGGCAGCGAGGAGCCCCGCAGGGCCCCTGCGGCAGAGCCCGGCCCTGCGGGGCAGCGGCCGGGCCCCAGGGCCCTGATCTGCACGGGCACCCAGCGCCGGGCTGCCCCAAGGCCCCATCGCGCCCAACGCTGCCGCCCACAAGATGGCACCGTCCCGCGGGGGGGAGGGGAGGAGAGCGTCACACAGGACCACAGCGTTGCCATGGCAGCGCCCGGGGGCTGCAAGGGCAGGGGGCGGGGCTGGGTCTGACTGATGGCTCTGACAGCCAATCAGAGCGCAGCCTGTGGCTCAGCCCTGCGGAAGGAGCCAGACGCCTGCGCTGTGGGGCTGCTTCTTCCTCTGCCTAGGCTGTGAGGCCCTGCTGCCTTCGGCCCCATGGTTGCTGCTCCTGTGTGATGCTCCTGTCAGGAAATACTCCCCAGAATCACTTGCAGGCCTTTCCCCAGCTCCTGTGACAGGCACGTGGCTGTGGTGGTGACTGTGATCTCTTCCTGAGTCCCTGATGGGCCAGAGTCAACCTCACGGCTGTAAGCGCAGACCTGGAATCTGACTTGGGTTTCTTCCTCAGGACAGGCTTGCACCCCTGCACCAGTCTCTGAGGGAGTCCAGCCAGAATTTTTATACTTCTAAATGAATTAAGAGCAGGTGCGAGCAGTGAGAATGGTAATGTCTGATTTCCAGTGTCTGTGTGCTGCAGAAAACTCTGCCCCATCAAAACACCAGGGGGCTTCTGAGCTTTTTCTCCAAGATGTGGATGATATCTCTGAGGGTTGATGTGTCCTGAGGGTCCCCTAGCTGCTGCCATGACTGGTTGTGTGCCCTGTGTCCCTAATGTATAGCTGCATGTTGGGTTGCAGCCCTCTGTGAGGTGAGGAACGGGTGTGTGGTGTATCAGAGTGGTGGGGTACCTTGTTGTGGAAACAGACGATACCCCAGTGTCTTGGTGCTCATCACAGGAGGAGGTGTCTGGAGAGAGCAGTGCTCTTTGTGAGGAGTGCCTTAGGCTGAGGGGATGAGGATCACTCTGTGGTGAGGAGGTGGCTTGGCTTGCAGGGCCCAGGCTGCCTTGATGGTGTGAGGCAGGGATGCTGGCAGCCTGCTGCCTTGTGTGTGATGAGGTTCAGGCCTTGTGTTTCCTCAGCTCTTGCCAGGGTGTGCAGGCAGGATGCTGCCTAGAGGGCAGGGAGTGTTTCTGCTTGCTCTGAAGTGTGAACCAAGACTGCTTTTTCCCTTTCTGCTCGCTTGCTTTTCTTCATGAGAGCTTTCCCTTGCAGCAGTGTTTGCTGAAGGAGGAGAGGGCCATGTGTGTTGCTCATTGCTGGCTGGGCGTTAGTGTGCTGGAAGCTCCTTGGAGGAGTGAAAGCTTTGCAGAGAGAGGGTCTTTATATACGGTTAAGTATGTTCCTAGGAGATGAATTGGAAGGTGCTGCTCCCTTGCGGTGCCAGATCTCCCTAGACAAGGAGTCCCTTTGAGTAGGCGAGTCAAGCAAGAGTGCCCTGCGAGGGCTGCACCTCTCCTCCTCCCAGCTGCAGTCTCTGAATTCTCCCATCATCCTGCTGTCTGTGCAGGACGGCACACAGCAGCCCACATGCAGGCAGGAGTGTGCTAGGTGTGGTGTTGTTAGGTGCTGCCACTGCTGACATGGGCAAGGCGCTGTTTTTTCTCCGGAGCCTTGAATGGATGTGAGGAGCCCCACTTAGCTCTAGATGCATTGCTGCAAGTAGCTGGAGCCAAGGGAGTGGTGGTGAGCACAGCCGTCGTCCAAGGAAGTTGCCATCTTTTGGTCAGGCACTGAGGACCTTGTGTGCTTGAAGCCCTTGACCCTTGGTGTTTTCTGCCTGAGCACTTTTAGAGTTGCCCCTCCTTTTCTGAGGGGAGAGTCCCAGAGCTTTTGCAGTGTAACCACTCTTGTTTTCGATCTCGTCCCTGCTAAGGCCTGAGGGGATAGTCTCCCTGCAGTGCTGAGAAGTCAGGGTGCCCATGAGGGGAGCCCTGAGGGTCAAATACTTTGTAAGAGAGGAAAGAGAAATGGTCCTTCCTCCAGCCTGCCCCCTCATGCCGGTTTAGAGGACAGTGTCTTGCACCAAAAATGGGTAAAAACAAACTTGGCTCTCCCACACCTTCTGTGAGGCATATCGGGAGGCAGTGTGTCACAGCACAGTGGGTGCCCTGTGGTGGGGATGGAGACCCCAGTGTGTTGGTGCTGTGTGCAGGAGGAGGTGTCTGGAGGGAGCAGTGCTATGGGAGCCCTACCAGGCTGGGAGAAGGGAGCACTGCAAGGTGAGGACCTGACTGCACTCCCAGGGCCCAGTGTGCCATCACGGTGTCCTTCTTGGGGATGTGATGTGGGGATTGTTGGTGACCGTGTTCCCTCCTTGGAGCATCCTTGTATGACCCAGAGATGCTCACTGTTTGCTGATGCCTTAATGGCTTTCTGTTGAATCTGGACACTCATTGCATCTTCCCATCGCAGGCCCTAAGCCATTCGAGTCCTTCAGAGAGATGGGGAGTTACTCAAATGAGTCAGAGCCATTTCTCCTCTTTGGGCCTGCCCAGACCCTTACAGATAGTGGGGATGCGAACTCACAGGAAGTCAGACCCCTTGGGGTGATGGGTGTCTTTCAGGAGCCTGTCTTTGGTCAGCACTCATAGTGGCAGCTCCAAAGCCACTGGTCCCTTGGGAATGCAGTCCTAAAATAGCAAATGTATTGAGCCTGCAATGGTGGAGGACCTGTGGAGGTGGGGGTCCAGCAGCCTGATCAAGGCATGGCCCAGAGGGTGAGGATGCTCCAGTCCTTGTCCTGTCAAGTTCTGAATATCTCCAAGGGTGGAGATTCACAATCTCTCTGGGCCTTCTCTTGCCTGGGCTGAACATACCCAGCTCTTCCAGCCTCTCCTTATCTGCCCCATGCTTCAGCCCCTGACCGTTTTGGTGTCCTTGTGCTGGACTTCCTCCTGTGTGACAGTGCCTTTCAGGAACTAGGAAGCTCAGACAAGACCAAGCATCCAAAAAAAGATCTTAGTTTTGCCAAAACCAGGAGTCCAGTCTCTCCAAGGGCCCGACTGTCTGTGCTCTGATGATTGTTCGGTTCAATACAGAGGGGAGACATTTGCCCCGGGCTGCTGTGACTATGTAAGGCCAGCAGAACTGATAATAACCCTCCAATTTTCTTTCTAGGTTCCTCCACTCATGTAGGCTCCCAGTGCAGTTCTAGTGCCCACATGGCTGGTGGGAGGATGCCAGGGTGCATCGCTGTAGCTGTCAACATCTTTGCCAAGATCATGACCCTCTGAAAGCAGCTGCAAGTGAGTGAGGTGAGGCTACATATGGATGTGAAGGCTCCCCTCAATGCACCTGGCTGCCATGGGTGACAGGGTGTGAGTTCACCTCCTGGTACCTCTGCTCTCTTTCTGCTTCCTCACGTCACAAATGCTATTACTACTGGCCTGCTCAGCAAATGCTATTGTGCCCCTCCTTTCCTATGGGGCCTATAAAATGGCCAGTAAGATGAATTAAAGACTCTCTTCTTAAAGTGCAGCATGTCTTGAAGGCCTATGTCTAAGTGCCTGAAAGCCTCCTGTGTGTGAGCTGAGGAAGTCTCGCAGTGCTTGGGCTTCTCACCCTGCAAGGGATGAAGATGTGCCCAGTGCCAGGCAGCAGGTGGCACTAAGACATCAGCCAGTGCCCCACGAGTACGAGTACAGGTACAGAGCCAGGTCTCCTGCTCCAGAGGCTGTGCCCCCAGGGCAGCTGGCATTTCAGCAGACCTCCAGTCTGGGGTGGTCTCCTTGCTGGGGCTTCGTTTCAAAGCCTCTGCACCCTCTCTCCCTTCACAGAGCCTCCCTGCCCAACTGATGAAAGGAAAGGGACAGAGGTTGCTTTGTGCTCAGGAGACCTGCAGGACCTCCAAGCGTTTCTGAATTGTGTCTGTAACTTCAGCATTACAAAACAAATCCCCTAACCATTGTCCCCAGGTGGAGGTTCATGGCATGGTGGGGTCCAGGGACGAGGCAGCAGTCTGCTGTGCCCACAGGGAGCAGCATCCTTCCCTCTGAAAGCAGCAGCATTGCCCAAGGAGCCAGCTGTGGCCCCGGTCTTGTGCTCAGGTTTTTCCACATGCCTTGTGAGCCCAGAGTGCCTTGGCCACCTTCTGGTGTCACCACAAGAGCTTTCGTGTGTGTCTGGGCTGAGCAGCCAAGGGAAGGCAGTGAGCAGAGCAGTGCCTGGGGAGTGTGCAAGTGGCGAGTGTCCTGCATCCTGAAGGGAAAGACTCTGGGGATTTGTCCTGCCTGTGGCTTTGGTGTGGTGATCCAGAGAGCTGTGCAGACAGGCAGACTCATGGCTGTTTCTAACGGATGACCAGTTGTCTCTATGTTCCTGTTGATTTTTCCTGCCTTGAGGACACACCCTGGGAAACTGCTAGTCCCCTGCTGCTGCATAGACCTGTCCCATGGCTCTTGTGTCTGGAGAGAGTTTGTTACTGGCAGTTTTGGGAGCTTCTCTGTCCCCCCTCTCCTGCTCTCTCTGAAGAGAGGGAGAGGAAGCAACAGCCATATGGCTGCAGGTGGGAGAAAGCCTCACTTGTCTCCCATGGGAGCAACCAGTGGGCTGCTCACCTTCCGCACTGGGGAGAAGTGGTGAGAGTCATGAAACCCAAGACACATGATTGTAAGCAGTTGTTCCCAGGAGAGCTGGGAGCACAGATGTCCCACTGTTATCTCTGAAGTACAAATAAAGAGTTTAAGGCATGCAGTCACATTTGGCCATTCCAGCGTGTCTGATTTCCCTGAGTACTTCATATGCCAGCAGAAGGTGGCAGGCCGCGAAAACAGCCAGGCCGAACATTGGTTGGATGCTCAGAGTGACTTTTTTTCCCCTGGTGTGCCTGATAGGTCAGTTAAAGGCACATGTATGATATGTGTGCCTGTAAAGTCACTCGGGACTATATTAATGACAGGTCAGTAGAAGGCACGTTCCTTGGATGCTGCTTGTGAAGTCACTTTGTTCTCTGGGGTTGATTGACCATCAGCAGGCTCTTGGTTGGTGCAGGTTCCTGTGCTGTCACCTCTGTGTATTCTGCAAATAAACAAGAAACTGATTAATAGCTTCAGTGTGGACTTTGAGGTCCTTTCTGCCTGAGTACCTGATAGGCCAGCAGCAGGCTCATGGGGAGGATGGGTGCTTGTGAGGTCCCTTTATCCTCAGTACCTGATAGGCAAGCTGCAGGCACCTGGCTTGAGTGCTGACTGTGAGGTGACTTCTGCCTCAGCACCTCATAGGCCAGGGAGAGGCACCCACCTGCTGCTTGTGCAGATTGTGAGGTGCTTCTGCCTCAGTCTGTGATAGGCCAGCAGTAGGCACATGGCTTGGAGGCTGAGTGTAAAGTCAATGTAGCCTTGGTATGCACATTGCTGCTGCTGCCACTTGAGAGGTCGATGGTGAGTCAGTAGCTGATAGGACAACTGCAGGGACACAGTTTTAGGGCTTAATGTGAGGCCCCTTTTCAATCCATACCTGGTAGAGCAGCGTCATGGAGATTACTGCTGGGTTGTCTTGGTTACTGCCCTTTTCCTACCTTTGATCTTTCCCTAAACACTCCATAGTAAGTCTTGCACCATCCCAGCATTCCAAAATGACTCTCATATACCCATAGGCAGTAACTCCCATCCTCAGTCTGCAAGGCCATCCTGGGAGGCTCTCCCATTGGGTGTATGTGAGTCTTACACACGGGTATGTTGGATCTGCTCTGAACGAATGTTTCTCCTCAGTAATTTGTAATTATTTCTCTGAAAACAGGGTGATTCATGTCCTAGAAATGCTGATTCTTCCTCTTTCTTTCTTAGGGAAGTATGAGGAGTTAGGTCAGATTAAAATGCTATGTGGGTTATGTGTCTAATCCCACCTGACCACGATAAATGTCCTGAGGACATCAACTCCATAGTGCATTTCCTTGCACTGATCATAACTGATAGGGGCCATAGCATCCATAGATCTAACTTACTAAGACCTTTTCAACCTCTGTGTGCCTCCGCTCCCCCCTGCAAAAGGATGTGTCAGACATTCAAGAGCCAAGATCTAAAACAAATTAAAGTGATGGAAGTGCAAGCCAGGCAGACAATAGCACTATTTAAAAGTTTAAACGACAACAAACATATTGAGCAGCAATTGTGCACTGAGATTAAAGACACGCTGGAGGATTTTATTGAACACCATCTGAAGGATGCCTAGGGACTCTTCGGGTGCATCCAGGTATCTGGAAGGTGTTTTGGATGCTCTCCAGTGTGCTACCATCACAGTACAGTGATCCTCCAGAGCAGGATGTGAGTGTCACGTCATGCCAAATTGAGTATCTCAGATTGTGGTCTAGGCTCACTTTGTCATCATTAGAGAGACAGCGGAAGAATCTGGAAGATGATCTGTCTTCTTCTGAGGGAGACACAGAAATAAGCCCAGTGAATCAGTCTGGCTCCTTTTTCTGCCAGTGGTCAGCAAGTCAGTTTTGAAAAGATGTTACCTCAGATCCTTGTTCTACCCTGATTCCCTTCCCTAGACATTCCTTAGTCAGTTTTGCACATTCCTTCAAGCACTTCTCAAATATCCAAAGCCTTCATGTCTTCTTTCCCACTTCTTATCTATTATGAAGTCTAGGTTGGCCCTCTCCAAAGCTATGCTTGTACTTTCTTCATGGCCCATCAGTTAATGACTGGGGAATGTTGGTCTCAGCATCATCTCTGTTACTCCTTGTCTATCGTGTTTGTGTCTATGTCGTTTTCCTAAATGCTTTCTCTTTACTTATTATCCCTTTTGCACTGGAAAGGTCTGAGACCAGATAGTCTTCATGAAGCAGATACTCTCACATTATGCATACCCTTACGTCAGCCAGACAAGCGTACTGACCAGCAGCTTGTTGACATGGAACTGCTCCCTTTCTTTGCCCCTCCCTTCCATTTCACCATTCTTCCTCTTCCTGATTCCCCTGGATCTCCTCTTTTCCCCACTTTTGGCCTTCTTCCTGGACATTCCAGCATAAGCTTTCTACACTCCCCTAATCCTCATAAAACATGCCAGACCAAATTCTACGCAGTGTGACAGCCTCTCTCCAATATCCCCGGAAGAGTCTCCCCTTTCCCAGGAGACCCCAGATAATTTTGTGCCCTTGTGATCAGTTAATGGATCGGGGCTTGATCCTCTGCAGGTCCATAGTGGGAAGGTTTACTCAGTGCCCATCCATCAGTGACCTGAGAGCTCTGGTCTCTGTCATCTGCTGCTCAGTACTCTAGAGGGCTGGTTGCTATTCATAGGAACCTCAACGCACTGCAGATTTGGGCTGGCAGGAGCCTCCTGAAATTCAGGCAAGGAAAGGAGAGAGTCTTGAACCTGGGGTGGGATAACCCCAGTAGCCCTGTGCAAAAGGTGAGCACACGCCTGACTGATGAGAGATCAGCTTTTCAGAAGAGGACTTGTGACTCTTGGTGAGAAAGCTGAAGAGGATTCAGGAGTGTTTCTTGGTGGCAAATACCATCAAGTAGGATGAGACTCCCAAGGTCCTATAGCACAGGAAGATAAAGGAGTTGAGATGCGAGGGGAATGTGGTCCCCAGGCCCACCCCTGTCCTAGGCTCTGGAGGACTGGTAAAAGCTTTGCAATAGGAATGAGGGCTGGGGAGAGAAGCCTGATGCTCCAAGAGTAAAGGAGTAGGGAGGAAGGATGATAGTGCCATCTCCCTACAAGAAGGTGATGGGTGAGGAGCAGAGCTGCAGCTGGAGTCAGAGAAGAACAGCTGGAGTGGGTTTTGCTGTTCCCTCGGTGGACAGGGACAGTGTGGAAGAGGGAGGCCCAAGTGTTGCTTGAATCGCTTTTGCTAACCCTCAGCAACAGGAACTGCCTGCCTCACTCAGGCTTTTCCATTTCCTCTTGTTGCTGGAGAAGGCATGAGTGTTCACCCCATCCAACCACTTGTTGTAACCCTAGCTGGTCCTTGAGGTTGTGCCAAGCCAAAGGAGGGAATATAGTTGAGGTGGGTTTAACCCACCTGAGCCCCCAAACAGAAACGGCACATTTTTCCTTAGAAGTCCAGAGAGATGTAATATTTACTGCTGGCTGACATGCCAGCTTCTACCCTAGAAATGTGCAATGCTGAGGGAGATGTCTCCCATCTCAGGAACCAAAAGCAAGACGGATCCCCCCCAGGCGTGCCCGTGGAAGGAATTCATCTGCCATCCCAAATTTATTCCTTCCAGATTCTCCGAGAAAGAAAACAGTTGATACATGTAGGAACACCACACTCCTTATAATCAAAGAAAAAGTTAATACATGACCTTTTTAACTTTCTTTTTCTAAAATAAGAGCATTTCTTTCCACAGAGCTTTCCCTTTCCTCCCATTAGCACTCCACAGGCAATCTCAAGGCCGCACACTTCTAAAGAGATCTTGCAGTATACAGTACTTGGCTTTGTAGAAGTTAGAAGTTGTTTGTGCCCATGTCAACTGGCATGAGCCCTGGGTACCACCCAAATCTTTCCTGAGTGCTTTCCTCAGGGCCTTCCTGAGCTCCTTGCTCTGCAGACTATAGGTGAGGAGATTGACCAGGGTGGTGAGGATGGTGTAGAAGAAGGAGAACACCTTGTTGAGCTGTCTGAGTCTGGGGGTTCTGGGCAGCATGTGGACAATGATGAGGGAGCCATAGAAAACAGTGACGACAGTGAGGTTCGAGGAGCAGGTGGAGAAGGCCTTCTGGCTGCCCATGCTGGAGGGGATCCTCAGGATGGCAATTCTGATGGACACGTAGGAGGCCAGCGTGATCAGGAAGGGGAAGACTGAATCCAGGAGAGTCAGGATGAAAGTTACTATTTTAACTACACTGGTGTCAGTGCACGCGAGCTCCAGCAAAGGAGTAAAATCAGAGAAGAAGTTGTCAGTTGCAGCAGGGCCACAGAACTTTAACCTTGATGAGAAGACAGTGGCTACTACAGAAAAGACCAAACCCCCAGCCAAGACCCAGCTGCCATCAGGAGACAAACCTTCCAGGTCATGAGGCTTGCATAGAGCAGGGGCTGGCGTATGGCCAAGTACCGATCATAGGACATGGCTGCCAGCAGGAAACATTCTGTAACTGCAAAACCAATGAAGAAATAGAGCTGAGTCATACAACCCTGAGCAGAGATAGTCCTGTCTCCAGTCAGGAAGCTGGCCAACAGCTGGGGCAGGATGGTGGAGCTGCAGCAGGTCTTCACAGAGGACAGATTGCCCAAGAAGAAGTACATGGAGCTGTGCAGATGCCAGTCTGCCACCACCAGCACAGACGAAGCTGTTCGCAACCACGGTCACCAAGTAGATCAGGAGCAAGAGGAGGAAGAGTGGTGTATGGAGTGAGGGGGATGTTCCCCATTCCCAGCAGGAGGAACTCACTTGATGATGTGCAGTTATTCCCTTTCTCTTTCTCCATACGATGTTGTATGTGTACAACATCGACAAGGGTGACTATGAACTGCTTGACACCTTCTGTGCTCTTCAGCCATGTTTCCTAGGGCCACACCTCAGTCTACCATGTCTCTATTCTTTCCCTCGCATAATAGAGCAGAACTGTGAGGAAAGAACTGAGTCTAAGGAAATGCCAGGCCAAAAATCTGGGCATCTGAGGGAAAGAGTAAGTATGTGCGTGAGAGCTCACAGCACAGGTCTGGAAAAGCCAAGTGGCGGTGACCCTGCTGAGGTGCCAAAGATCCCAAGCCCTGAGCCGCAGGGCTGGATTCGGCCTCCTTTACTTGTGGTGTGGACTCCTGACATATTGCACAGAGTAAAATGAATTTCTGTGGGAGAAGTGGAGGAAGAAAGTAGAAATGAATCAAAAGAGGGAGATTTGGGTCAGGAGTCTCAGCACTAAACATCTCTAACTATAGGTACATTTACCACTTCTCTGGAAAGGCCATTTCTTCCATGACCAGCAGCACCTGAGGGCATGCTCCTGATGGACTCCCATAAGCACTCAGGGTGTTCCGTGCAGCCAGCTGGAGGGGCACAGATGGGACCCAGCCCTTCCTGTTCCTCCCAAGCATGTTGTTTAAGGAAGTGCTGGAAGAGCAGGCCTGACGGGACCTCATGGCACTGCACTGCCTGGGGCTGTGAGAACAGCCCTGCACACACTTCCTGGACTAGGCACTTGGAGACAAGCAGCTGGCAGTGCTTATGGGAGCATGCCTTCCTGATGGGCAAGGAGAGCTCAGGTTCTTGTCACCCTGCTGTAGAGGAGCTGGCAGCTCCAAGGACTGAGGGGAAGAGGAACAGGTCCCATAGCTCATGAGGTGATGGTGCTGATATGTGCATTTTGCCAGGTCCCTGCTACTTCCTATGCCCTTTCCCAGATCCTGGAAAGCCACTGCAGGACAAGCAAATCCTGGAGAACACCATTCCCTGGGTTCGTGGGAGTGAATGACATGGTGACCTGTGTGTGAGACCATGACAGGCCAGCACCAGGGACATGGCTGGGGTTTGTGCTTGTGAGGTCACCACCACCCAAGCACCTGATAGGCCAGCAGCAGGCACATGGCTCAGATCCATATTGTGAGGTCACTTCTCTCTGAAGCTGGTGGGCTACAGCAGACTCTTGGTTCATTAAAATTCTTTCTGTTTCCTCTGTATCTGCTACTCAGAGGCCAGGAACAGGCTTATGGCTTTGATACTGTTTTTGAGATCATTTTTCCATCAGCACTTGATACACCAGAAGCAGAGAGAAGACAGAAGTTTGTGCTTGTGAGGTCACTTCTGCCTGAGTGCTGATAGGCCAGCAGTGGGCACATGGCTTCCATTCTGATTGTGAGGTTACTGCTGCCTCAGTACCTGATAGGCCAGCAGGAAGCTCTTGTATCTTCTAGTGATGTCACCTCAATCTCTGGTGGTGATAGGCCAGAAACAGGACATGGCTTGTATGTTCTTTGTGAGGTCATTGCTGCTTGAGTACTTGACAGGTCAAAGGCAGGGACAGGGCTCTGATGCTGATTGTGAGGTCACTTCCATCTCTATAGATTACATGTCATCAGCAGGCTCTCCGATGCTTTTGGTTCATGTAAAGTCCCCTCTGCCTCTGCTGCTGACAGGCCAGAAGCAGGTTCATGGCCTCAGTGCAGACCGTGAGGTCACTGCTGCCCGAGTACCGGATAGGCCAGCAGCAGGAACAGCATCAGCAGAGCAGCTGTGAGGTCACTTCAGCCTGAGCAGCTGAGCAGCAGCAACAGGGCTGTGAAATGGCTTGGGAGGATGCTTCTGGCTCTGAAGACAACAGGCCAGAAGGGCTGTTCCCTGCAGGGCTGGGGCTCTCCAGAGAGGCCTGAGCCGCCCCCAGGCTACACTGGGCAGGGGGCTTGTGCCGGGCTTCTGCTGCCTTGGATCCAACAGGGTGCCTGGAGTCCACTGGATGGGCTTATCCCTGAGTTCCTGCAAGCAGGGATTTGGCTGGCTTCTCTGGGACTTTTTGGACCCTGAAAGGAGGACACTACCTCAGTTTTGCAGTTGCAGGATGTGGAGGATGTTGCAGAGGGTGGGACCCTGGGGTGGAGACCCCATCCTACTGAGCTCCTCTCTAGCAGAATAAGCAGCCTCTGCCCCATCATTCCACAGTCTTAAAAACCACTCTAACAGCCCTCCATGGGGCTGCTGCCTGCAGAACCCCTGCACATCCTGCAGCTCTGATGCTTTACAATCATGAGTAGTGGTGGCCCCTTGCAAATTGGCTGTATTTGGTCAGGTGAGCAGCTGCTCTGCCACTGGCCAGGCAGTTGCCTCCCCTTCATGCTCTGTGCCTGATTCCAAGCTGGGAGGCTCATTGGGGTCTCTGATGTCACAGGTGCTGGTGACCATAGGAGGAGATGATCAGGCTATTACAGGCTCAGTTTTCTGACTTCTCTCACCTTTCAAGTCAGGCTTGTCGTTTGGGGCTTCCCAACCTGGAAGCTGTATTTGGAAAAGAAAAGAAAAAAACTGACTTGAAATTGAAGGAGATGATTGCCTCATCTAGCCTCTGGTACCGAAGGAAATCTGAAGAAACCAAAGTCTCTGCTGCTTGGACACGTCAGCCCCTGTGAAAGTAGCTCTGAGTAGCACCAATGGTTGGAAAGGGGAAGTCTTGACATAGGAAGTACCAGTAGCTCTTCGATGCTGGAGGGCATTTTCATATTTTCAGCATGCTTGGAAGGTGAAATTCTCTTCTGAGTCCTCCTGGGAAACATTCGCGGGGACTACAGTTCGGGGCAGTAATGCTTTTCCTGTTGGAAACATCACAGTCTTTGCAGAAGATAAATCTTGCCTAGAAACCTAGAGTGGCTCCATTTTCACCCAGCAGCACCTCTAAGCTGGCGGAGGAGGTGGCCTTGGATGGTATTTATAACTCTTGGCCTCACTGAGGCACTCCTCAGGTGCAGATAATCCCTCCAGCTCCAGAATCTGTTGTTTTGGATCCTCACCATCTGTAGCAGCCTCCCCCGCCTAGTACCTTTCCCTGGGAGACACACACCAAATACCTGAGCCTGGCACAAGAACACATGGCCCTGGGAGAGGGAAAATGCTGCCATTCAGTTGCTGTATGTGAACGCGCAGTATGGGAGCACAGAGCTGTGTGCTTGTGGGGCAAATGAAGGTCTCAAGGGAAAGGCACCAGAACGTGGAGGGTGCAGGAGAGAAGAGCCTAGGGTGTTCGCTGTGTTGCATGGACACACTGGGGAAGCTGCATGAGGGGCCATCATCCCATCCCAGACCCCACACAGGTCTGTGTATCCCGGCAGAGGGGAAAATCCCAGTCTTGCATGACCTCTCTTTTGCACCAGATCCCAGCAAATCCTGGAGTACAGCTGTTTGCTCACCACCACATGGGGCACAGCCCAGAATGTGCAAGGGCTGAGTGCTCAGACCGCCTCCACCCCTAGAGTCTGAGGGATCGTTTAAGAGTCATTTAATAATACTCCAGCCCTTTCCTCATCCGAGGGCCCTGGTGCCAGCTCCAGCTGAACTCTGGCATTCCTCACCCCTTCCTTGCTTGCATGGACAAGGTTGCGATGTTCCCCCAGGTAGCCCATGCCCCTTCTACTCTGTGTGCACTTCCACCCAAGCAGCCGTAGCTCTGGTGCTGCTGCCAGGATGGAAGTGGAGGATCTCCCACAGCGGTTCCTTGAGGAGCTCCCCAGGGAAACGTTCTGCCCAGCCCCACAGTCCCATCATGATAGAGGGGACCTGCCTTCTCCCAACCCACTCTCACAGTGCCAGCCGCACCTAAGCCTGCTCCCGAATGTCTCCAGCACAGCCCTCGAGGGAGTTGGAGCTGCCTTGGGCAATCTAGCACAGCAGCAGTGGTGCCCAGAGCAGAGGATGAACAAGGCAGTTGAGGTGAAGACTCCTGCCCTTGGTTGCACAGCTGGGACATTGGATGGCTGACGACTTTGTGGCTGGCCAGGCTCCAGGTGTGGGGTGGATCTTTGCTTGAGGTTAGGAGCATCAGAATTTTCATGGGCTTCAGTGCAGCCCTGATCATGGTGAAGGGAAGTGGGCAGACCCAGGCATGCACAGCTGCAAAGGCTGAGGGTGGAAAAGGCAGTGTGGGGCTGGTGAAGGTCCTCTTTCTCCTCCCTATGGGGAAGAGAGTCCCCAGGAGATGCTGAGCTCTGCTTTGGCCAGCAGAAGGGGAGCATGGGGCAGGGTGGAAGAGGCAGATGGAACTTCTCGAGATGCAAGAGGGAGTTTTCCAACACCTAAGGGTGAGCCAGGGATCTTTGGCTCTTTCCCCTGAGGCTCTCCCAGTAGGACTTACCTTTCCCTGGCAGCTGTGCTGGAGCAGAGGGTGAGGAGCAAGAATTCATGGAATTGCAGAGTAGTTCTGGTGGGAAGAGACCTCTGGAGGTCTCCAGTCTAAGATCCTGGGCAATGTAGGGCTGGTTGGAGGCCTCCAGTCTTGTCTGGCCGTCGCCAGATTGTGCTTGACCCTCATTACTTGCTCTGCTCCTCTTGTCTGGGCACTTCAGGATGGCCCCCTCCCATCATTGGGTCACTGTCATGTCTACCTTACCAGAACCCTTGGCTCCCCTCTCTGCTTCCCTCATGGAGCAGCCCTACTGTGGGGCCATGGGCCATGCTGGTCGGGGCAGGAAGCAGACCTAGCTGGACAGGGATCACCACCTCTGATATTATTGGCCACTGCGTGTGCTCTTGCACAGTGCTCAGAATGGCCCCAAGGTGTCTGCAATAGCAGGAGATGTGTTCGGGTGGGCACCAGCTCCAGCCTGTGTTGTTTCACTGAAGGTGCAGGAATCACCCTCAGAGACCCTTCCCGGAGTCTCCTGAGTCTCTACTGCCTCTCCGGGGATTGCAGAGTCCTCCTTTGGCCGTATGTACTGAGAGTTAATGCTTAACCTTCCGGTTCTCCACCATGGACTGTCCCTCACTTTGTGAGGCTCCGCTCAGTGCCCACCCCCAGGCACATGTTGTCCCTGGAGATCCTCTGAGCTCTCCTGGGACTCAGATTCCCCTCCAGAAGGGTGAGTATCTATCTTTCATCAGCACTGGCATCTGTGCGGTAGACCTGGGCAGGCAATTCAGAGCCCATTCCCCACCTCCACTGGCACTGGTCACCAAGTAATGAGCTCTGAGTGCAGCCCTCAGTCCCCAACAGATCACCCAGAGACACTTAGTTTTCTCTCCCAGATCCCATGGAGTTCACAAGCAGAACACCAAATCCTTGGTTCTGCAATCCCATGGGGGTATTTTTGACTGCAGCTTGTGAAGGAAGGCCAGACTTCAGGCACGTCATATGGGATATCCTCTTTTATTACGGAAATTATTATTATTATGGAGGTCAGGTCTGGCATAAGGGTGCCCATTGCCTCATCCTGCTGTACTTCCAGAACACATGAACTTAGAAACACAACCCAACCCCACCACATTATGAGAACTTCTGTGCCATAGTAACAGAATGGAGCAGAGAAGTCCAGCATGGGAATGAGGAGAACAACTCCAAAAAGGGAAATTCCTGCTGATAGGAAGGGATATGTCTCCAGTAAAGCTGTAGCCCCCACTCAAAGCTGCAGCAAGGACAGTCCTGCTGTGGCAGTGGTGTGATGATACAGTCAAGCTCAGGATCTGTTCTCACAAGCTGCTGCCTGACTCCCATCCAACCTAGTCCCCCTCCACTTGTAGTGTTGGAGAGCTGGAGAGGCAAGGGACCAGCTGATGGTGACAGCTGCTTGCACCCTTGCAGAAGTGGGCTGTAAGATCACACCCTGACTGTGGCCAGGGGAGCTGAGCTCTCCTAATGGACATGGGACCCATGGTCTCACCCTGTCTGTACTCGCCTGCACCTGACTCTGTGCCCCTGAGCTCCCTTGGGGTCAGCGCCAAAAGAGACCCTGGAAAAGGAGAATCTCCTCATTGCACTGCAGACATCCAAGGGAGTTAAGACTAGCAGGCTCTGAGGTTCTCCCATCTCTGATAGTGAAGGGGGAAGCCCAGCTCTCTGCTTCAACATAGTCTGCGAGTTATATTCAAATGAGAGAAATGGCACAAATAAAAACTTTTTTCTTTCTTTTCACAAGAAAGTATCAGTGAGAAGTAAGGAAAAAATTGAATCACACAGGTCCTTGATGCCAGATGACATCGGACTGATGAGAGGATGCATATGGAATGGTTATTGGTGCTGCCATTGGAGCCATTGAACCAGTTTCCTCAGTGCATCCTTGAGCTCCTTGTTCCTCATGCTGTAGATGAGGGAGTTCACTGCTGGAGGCATCACTGAGTTCAGAACAGCCACCACCAGATCCAGAGCTGGGGAGGAGATGGAGGGGGGCTTCAAGTAAGCAAAAAATGCAGTGCTGACAAATAGGGAGATCACAGCCAGGTGCGGGAGGCACATGGAAAAGGCTTTGTGCTGGCCCTGCTCAGAGGGGATCCTCAGCACAGCAGTGAAGATCTGCACGTAGGACAGCACGATGAAAATAAAAAACCCAAGAAACAAACAGGCACTAACCACAATAAGCCCAGCTTCCCTGAGGTAGGAGTGTGAGCAGGAGAGCTTGAGGATGTGGGGAATCTCACAGAAGAACTGGTCCATCTGTTGCCTTGGCACAGTGGTATTGAAAATGTGTTGGCAGTTTGCAGCACACAATAGAGAAGAGCAGTGACCCAGGCAGCTGCTGCCATTTTGACACAAGCTCTGCTGCTCATGAGGGTCCCAAAGCACAGGGGTCTGCAGATGGCAACATAGCGATCATAGGCCATGACTGTAAGAAGACAATACTCTCCTCCTAACAAGAAGACAAGCAGAAAGACTTGTGCAGCAGATCCCCAGTAAGAAATGGCCTTGATGTCCCACAGGGAACTGGCGATGGATTTGGGGATAGTGGTGGAGACAGTGACAAGGTCAAGGAGGGAGAGGTTGAGGAGGAAGGAGTACATAGGGGTGTGGAGGCGGTAGTTGCAGGCCATAGCCTGGAACCTCTGTCCGCTCTCCTCTGTCCTTGGAGTGGCGAGCTCCTGAGGCTCCTGAGCCTGACGTCTCTTTGCCCATCCTGAGGGCATGCTCCTGATGGACTCCCATAAGCACTGCCAGCTGCTTGTCTCCAAGTGCCTAGTCCAGGAAGTGTGTGCAGGGCTGTTCTCACAGCCCCAGGCAGTGCAGTGCCATGAGGTCCCGTCAGGCCTGCTCTTCCAGCACTTCCTTAAACAACATGCTTGGGAGGAACAGGAAGGGCTGGGTCCCATCTGTGCCCCTCCAGCTGGCTGCACGGAACACCCTGAGTGCTTATGGGAGTCCATCAGGAGCATGCCCTCAGGTGCTGCTGGTCATGGAAGAAATGGCCTTTCCAGAGAAGTGGTAAATGTACCTATTGTTAGAGATGTTTAGTGCTGAGACTCCTGACCCGAATCTCCCCTTTTGATTAATTTCTACTTTCTTTCTCCACTTCTCCCACAGAAATTCATTTTACTCTGTGCAATATGTCAGGAGTCCACACCACAAGTAAAGGAGGCCGAATCCAGCCCTGCAGCTCAGGGCTTGGGATCTTTGGCACCTCAGCAGGGTCACCGCCACTTGGCTTTTCCAGACCTGTGCTGTGAGCTCTCACGCACATACTTACTCTTTCCCTCAGATGCCCAGATTTTTGGCCTGGCATTTCCTTAGACTCAGTTCTTTCCTCACAGTTCTGCTCTATTATGCGAGGGAAAGAATAGAGACATGGTAGACTGAGGTGTGGCCCTAGGAAACATGGCTGAAGAGCACAGAAGGTGTCAAGCAGTTCATAGTCACCCTTGTCGATGTTGTACACATACAACATCGTATGGAGAAAGAGAAAGGGAATAACTGCACATCATCAAGTGAGTTCCTCCTGCTGGGAATGGGGAACATCCCCTCACTCCATACACCACTCTTCCTCCTCTTGCTCCTGATCTACTCGGTGACCGTGGTTGGGAACAGCCTCATTGTTGTGCTGGTGGTGGCAGACCGGCATCTGCATGTAATGGACCAGCATCCATGTAATTCTTCTTGGGCAAGCTGTCCTTTGGCAATCAGGCAATCAACCTGCTGCAGCTCCACCATCCTGCCCCAGCTGTTGGCCAGCTTCCTGACTGGAGACAGGACTATCTCTGCTCAGGGCTATATGACTCAGCTCTATTTTCTCATTCATTTTGCAGCTAGTGAGTGTTTCCTGCTGGCATCCATGTCCTATGATCGGTACTTGGCCATACGCCAGCCCCTGCTCTATGCAAGCCTCATGACCTGGAAGGTTTGTCTCCTGATGGCAGCTGGGTCTGGGCCAGGAATTTGGTGTTTTCTATTATAGCCACTGTCTTCTCATCAAGGTTAAAGTTCTGTGGCCCTGCTGCAACTGACAACTTCTTCTCTGATTTTACTCCTTTGCTGGAGCTCGCGTGCACTGACACCAGTGTAGTTAAAATAGTAACTTTCATCCTGACTCTCCTGGATTCAGTCTTCCCCTTCCTGATCACGCTGGCCTCCTACGTGTCCATCATAATTGCCATCCTGAGGATCCCCTCCAGCATGGGCAGGCAGAAGGCCTTCTCCACCTGCTCCTCGAACCTCACTGTCGTCACTGTTTTCTATGGCTCCCTCATCATTGTCCACATGCTGCCCAGAACCCCCAGACTCAGACAGCTCAACAAGGTGTTCTCCTTCTTCCTACCCTGTCCTCACGCCCCTTGTCAATCTCCTCACCTACAGTCTGCAGAGCAAGGAGCTCAGGAAGGCCCTGAGGAAAGCACTCAGGAAAGATTTGGGTGGTACCTAGAGGTCATGCCAGTTGAAATGGTCACAGACAACTTCCAACTTGTACAAAGCAAAGCGCTGCCTACTGCAGGACCTCTTTAGAAGTGTGTGGCCTTGAGACTGCCTGTGGAGTGCTAATGGGAGGAAAGGGAAAGCTCTGTGGAAAGAAATGCTCTTATTTTAGAAAAAGAAAGGTAAAAAGATCATGTGTTAACTTTCTTTTGATAATAAAGAGCATGGTTGTCCTACACGAATGAACTGTTGAGAAGTTTTCTTTCTCGGAGAATCTGGAAGGAATAAATTTGGGATGACATACAAATTCCTTCCAAGCGAATGCCTCGGGGGGATCCATTCTGCTTTTGGACCCAGAGCTGGAAGACATCTCCCTCAGCATTGCATATCTCTAGATTATAAGCTAACATGTGAGCAGGCAGGGAATGTTCCACTTCTCTGGAATTCAATGGAAAAATGAGCCCTTTCTGCTTGGAGGCTTAGCTTGGTTAAATGCGATATCTGACGTGACAGAATGGATGCAATAGAATGTGAAGCAATAGAATATTTGTGACACAATAGAATGTGAGGCGATAGAATGTGACTTGATAGAATGTTTGTAATGAGATAGAATGTGACACTATAGAATGTTTGTGATGTGATTGAATGTGACGAGATACAATGTGAAGCGATAGAATGTTTGTGACACGATAGAATGTGACGCCATAGACTGTGATGTGATAGAATGTTTGTAATGCGATAGAATGTGACACAATAGCATGTTGAATTTGAGGTGATAGAATGTGACGCGATAGAATGTTTGTGATGATATAGAATGTTACACGATAGAATGTGACGCAATAGAATGTTTGTGATGCGATAGAATGTGACGCGTAGAATGTTTGTGACGCGATAGAATGTTACACAACAGAATGTTTGTGACGCGATAGAATGTGATGCGATACAACATTTGTGACATAATAGAATGTGATGCGGTACACTGTGACACGATAGAATTTGTGTGACGCGATAGAATGTGGCGCGATAGAATGTTTATCACATGACAGAATGTGACGCTATAAAATGTTTTTGAAGTGATAGAATATGACATGATAGAATGTGATACGATAGAATCTGACGCGATAGAATGCGGTACAATACAATATGAAGTGATAGAATGTTTGTGACGCGATAGAATGTGATGCAATAGAATATGAAGTGATAGAATGTTTGTGATGCGATAGGATGTGATGCAATAGAATATGAAGTGATAGAATGTTTGTGACGCGATAGGATGTGACGCGATAGGATGTTGGTTACGTGATAGAATATTACGCAGTAGAATGCGACGCGATAGAATGTTTGTGATGCAATAGAATGTAATGCGATACAATGTGACACGATAGAATGTGAAGTGATATGAATGTTTGTGATGTGATAGGATGTGACGCGATAGAAAGTGACGCGATGGAATGTTTGTGAAGCGATAGAATGTTTCTGACGCGATAGAATGTGACACGATAGAACGTGACGCAATAGAATCTTTCTGATGTGATAGAATGTTTGACGTGATAGAATGTGACGCGATAGAACGTGATGCGTTAGAATGTTTGTGACGCGATGGAATGCGACGCTATAGAATGTGTCGCACTAGAATGTTTGTGATGTGCTAGAATGTGACGTGATAGAATGTGACGCGATAGAATGCTTGTGACGCAACAGAATGTGAAGTGATAGAATGTTTGTGATGCGATAGAATGTGACGCAATATATTGTGATGCGATAGAACGTTTGTGACAGCATAAAATGTGACGCGATAAAATGTGACGCGATAGAGTGTTTGTAAAGCGAAATAATGTTTGTGACGAGATAGAATGTGACGCCATAGAATGTTTGTGATGCGATAGAATGTGATACGATAGAATGTGACGCGATAGAATGTTTTTTACAGCATAGAATGTGAAGCGATAGAATGTTTGTGACGGCATAGAATGTGACGCGATAGAATGTTTGTGAGGCGATAGAATATGACACGATAGAATGTGACGCGGTAGAATGTTTGTGAGGCCGTAGAACGCAACGCGATAGAGTGTGACGCGATAGAATGTTTGTGACAGCAGAGAATGTGACGCGATATAATATTTTGACACGATAGAATGTGATGCGATAGAATGTGACGCGATAGAATGTTTGTGACCCGATAGAATGTGACGCAATAGAATGTTTATGATGGCATAGAATGTGACGCAATAGAACGTTCGTGATGCGATAGAATGTGACGCGATAGAATGTGATACGATACAAACTTTGTGTTGCAATACAATGTGACGCTATAGATTATGACGTGATAGAATGTCTGTGATGCGATAGAGTGTGACGCGATAGAATATGATGCGATAGAATGTTTGTGATGCATAGATTGTGACTCGATAGAATGTGACGCGATAGAATGTTTGTGACGGCATAGAATGTGACATGACAGAATATTCGTGACGCGATAGAATGTAACGCGAAAGAATGTGATGCGACAGAATGTTTGTGATGCATAGATTGTGACTCGATAGAATGTTTGTTACGCGATACAATGTCACGCAATAGAATGCTTGTGTTTTGATAGAAAATGACGTCACAGAATGTGACGCGATAGAATTTTTGTGATGCGATAGAATGTGACGCATTAATGTGCAGCTATAGAATGTTTGTCACGCAGTAGAATGTCACGCAATGGAATGCTTGTGATGCGATAGAATGTAACGCGATAGATTGTGACGCAGTAGAACGTTTGTGATGCATAGATTGTGACTCGAAAAAATGTTTGTGATGGCATAGAATGTGACGCGACAGAATGTTTGTTACGCGATAGAATGTGACGCGATACAATGTGACGCGATAGAATGTTTGTGATGGCATAGAATGTGACGCGATAGAATGTTTGTGACGCGATAGAATGTGACGCGATAGAATGTGATGCGATAAAATATTTGTGACACAATAGAATTTGACGTGATATATTGTGACGCGATATAATGTTTGTGATGCGATAGAATGTGACTCGAAAGAATGTGATGCGGTAGAATGTTTGTGATGCATAGATTGTGACGCTATAGAATATTTCCGACGCGATAGAATGTTACGCAATAGAATGCTTGTGATATGACAGAAAATGACGCCACAGAATGTGAGGCGATAGAATGTTTTTGACGTGATAGAATGTGACGCAATAGAATGTTTGTGACGCGATAGAATGTGACGCAATAATGTGACGCGATAGAATGTTTGTGACGACATAGAATGTGACCCGATAGGATGTTTGTGATGCAACAGAATGTGAGGCAGTAGAATGCTTGTGATGCGATAGAATGTGACGCGAAAGAATGTGACGCGATAGAATGTTTGTGATGCATAGATTGTGATACGATAGAATGTTTGTGACGCGATAAAATGTGACGCAATAGAATGCTTCTGATGTGATAGAAAGTGACGCCACAGAATGTCACGTGATAGAGAGCTTTTGATGAGATAGAATGTGACGCGTTATAATGTTTGTGACGCCACAGAATGTGACGCGACAGAGTGTTTTTGACGTGATAGAATGTTTGTGACGTGACGTAATGTGATGCCATAAAATGTGAAGCGATAGAATGTTTGTGACACGATAGAATGTGATGGGATAGAATATCTGTGATGTGGTAGAATGTGATGCGATAGAATGTGACGTAATATAATGTTTGTGACGCGACAGAATGTGATTCCATATAATGTGAAGCGATAAAATATTTGTGACGCTTTAGAATGTCACGCAATAGAATCCTCCTGATGTGATATAAAGTGACGCCACAGAATGTGACGCGATAGAATGTTTTTGATGTGATAGAATGTGACGTTATAGAATGTTTGTGATGCAATAGAATGTGACGCTATAGAATATTTGTGACAGGATAGAATGTCACGCGGTAGAATGTGACGCGATGGAATGTGACGCAATAGAATGTATCGGATACAATAATATGTGACGGCATAGAATGTGACGCGATAGAATGTTTCTGATGCGATAGAATGTGACGCGATAGAATGTGATGCGATAGAATGTTTGTGATGCATATATTGTTACGTGATAGAATGTTTGTGACAAAATAGAATGTCACGCAATAGAATACTTGTGATGTGATAGAAAGTGACGCCACAGAATGTGACGCGATAGAATGTTTTTAACGTGATAGAATGCGAAATGATAGCATGTTTGTGACGACATATAATGAGACGCGATAGCATTTTTGTGACGCGACAGAACGTGACGCGATAGAATGTTCGTGACGCGATAGAATGTGACGCGATAGAATGTGACGTAATAGAATGTTTGTGACGCGACAGAATGTGATGCCACAGAATGTGAAGCGATACAATGTTTGTGACATTATAGAATGTAACGCGATAGAATGTGACGCCATAGAATTTTTGTGATGCATAGATTGTGACGCAATGGAATCTTTGTGACGTGACAGGATGTGACACAATAGAATGTTTCTGATGTGACAGAATGTGACAGGATAGAATGTGATGCGATAGAATGTTTGTGCCAGGATAGAATGTGATGCAATAGAATGTGACGCGATAGAACATTTGTGATGGCATAGAATAAGACACGGTAGAATGTTTGTGACGCGATAGAATGTAAGCGATAGAATGTGATGCGATAGAATGTTTGTGACGCGATAGAATGTGACGTGACAGAATATTCGTGACGCTATAGAATGTGACGCGATGGAATGTGACGCAATAGAATGTGACACGATAAAATCTTTGTGACGCGATAGAATGTTTGTGATGCATAGATTGTGACGCGATCGAATGTTTTTGACGGCATAGAATGTGAGGCGATAGAATGTGAAGTGATAGAATGTTTGTGATGGCATAGAATGTGACGCGATAGAATGTTTGTTACGCGACAGACTGTGACGCAATAGAATGTTTCTGATGTGATAGAAAGTGACTTCTCAGAATGTGACGCGATAGAATGTTTTTGACGCGATAGAATGTGACGTGACAGAATATTAGTGACGCTATAGAATGTGACGCGATAGAATGTGATGCAATAGAATGTGACACGAAAGAATTTGACGCAATAAAATGTGACGCGAAAGAATGTTTGTGATGCAATAGAATGTGATGCGATAGAATGTTTCTGACGCTATAAAATTCAACGCGATAGAGTGTGATGCGCTAAAATTTTTCTGACGGCATAGAATGTGACGTGATAGAATGTTTGTAACGCGATAGAATATGACGCGATAGAATGTGATGCAATAGAATTTGAGACAATAAAATCTTTGTGACGCGATAGAATGTTTGTGACGAGATAGAATGTGACGCGAAAGAATGTGACACAATAGAATGTTTGTGATGCATGGATTGTGACCCGATGGAATGTTTCTGACGCCATAGAATGTGATGCGATAGAATATTTATAGACGTGATAGAATGTTTGTGATGAGATAGAATGTGACGGGATAGAATGTTCGTGACGCGATAGAATGTGACGCGATAAAATGTTTGTTAGGCAATAGATTGTGACGCGACAGAATGTTTGTGATGCAGAGATTGTGACACGATAGAATGTTTGTGGCGCGATAGAATTTGACACGGTAGAATGTAACGCAATAGAATGTGACGCGACAGAATGTGAGGCGATAGAATGTTTGTGACGCCATAGAATGTGACGCCATAGAATGTTTGTGACGCGATAGAATGTGACGTGATAGAATGTTTGTGATGCCATAGAATGTGACGCGATAGAATGTTTGTGATGGCATAGATTGTGACGCAATAGAATGTTTGTGATGCGATAGAATGTGACACGATAGAATGTAACGCAATAGAATGTGACGCGATAGAATGTGGCACGATAGAATGTTACGTGATAGAATATTTGTGACGGCATAGAATGTGACGCGATAGAATGTTTATGACGCGATAGAATGTGACGCCATAGAATGTGACGCGATAGAATATTTATTGACGTGATAGAATGTTTGTGACGCGATAGAATGTTTGTGATGGGATAGAATATGACGGGATAGAATGTTCGTGATGCGATAGAATGTTACGCAATAAAATGTTTGTTAGGCAATAGATTGTGACGTGACAGAATGGTTGTGACGCGATAGAATGTGACACGATAGAATGTGACGTGATAAATTTTTTGTGAGCAAATAGATTGTGACGTGATAGAATGTTTGTGACGCGATAGAATGTGACACGATAGAATGTAATGCAATAGAATGTGACACGATAGAATGTTTGTGATGGCATAGAATGTGACGCAATAGAATGTTTGTGACGCGATAGAATGTAACGCAATAGAACGTGACACGATAGAACGTGACGCGATAGAACGTGACGCGATAGAATGTAACGCGATAGAATGTTAGTGTCGCAACAGAATGTCATGCGATAGAATGTGACGTAATACAATGTTTGTGATGCGATAGAATGTGATGCGATAGAATGTGATGCGATAGAATATTTGTGACGGCATAGAATGTGACGCCATAGAATGTTTGTGACGCGATAGAATGTGACGCGATAGAATGCTTGTGATGGCATAGAATGTGATGCGATAGAGTGTTTGTGACAGCATAGAATGTGACGCGATAGAATGTTTGTGATGCAGAGATTGTGACGCGATAGGATGGTTTTTACGCGATAGAATGTGACTCAATGCAATGCTTGTGATGCGATAGAATGTGACGCGATAGAATGTGACGCGATAGAATGTTTTTGACATGTTAGAATGTGACGTGATAGAATGTTTGTGAGGCAATACAATGTGACGCCATAGAATGTGACGCAATAGAATGTGACGCGATAGAATGTTTGTGACGCAACAGAATGTGACGCGATAGAATGTTTGTGATGCGATAGAATGTGACGAGATAGAATGTGACGCGAAAGAGTGTTTGTGACGGCATAGATTGTGACGCGATAGAATGTTTGTGATGCGATAGAATGTGACGCGATAGAATGTTTGTGACGGCATAGAATGTGACGCGATAGAATGTGACGTGATAGAATATTTGTGACAGGATAGAATGTCACGCGGTAGAATGTGACGCGATGGAATGTGACGCAATAGAATGTATCGGATACAATAATATGTGACGGCATAGAATGTGACGCGATAGAATGTTTCTGATGCGATAGAATGTGACGCGATAGAATGTGATGCGATAGAATGTTTGTGATGCATAGATTGTTACGTGATAGAATGTTTGTGACAAAATAGAATGTCACGCAATAGAATACTTGTGATGTGATAGAAAGTGACGCCACAGAATGTGACGCGATAGAATGTTTTTAACGTGATAGAATGCGAAATGATAGCATGTTTGTAACGACATATAATGAGACGCGATAGCATTTTTGTGACGCGACAGAATGTGACGCGATAGAATGTTCGTGACGCGATAGAATGTGACGCGATAGAATGTGACGTAATAGAATGTTTGTGACGCGACAGAATGTGATGCCACAGAATGTGAAGCGATACAATGTTTGTGACATGATAGAATGTAACGCGATAGAATGTGACGCCATAGAATTTTTGTGATGCATAGATTGTGACGCAATGGAATCTTTGTGACGTGACAGGATGTGACACAATAGAATGTTTCTGATGCGACAGAATGTGACAGGATAGAATGTGATGCGATAGAATGTTTGTGCCAGGATAGAATGTGATGCAATAGAATGTGACGCGATAGAACATTTGTGATGGCATAGAATAAGACACGGTAGAATGTTTGTGACGCGATAGAATGTAAGCGATAGAATGTGATGCGATAGAATGTTTGTGACGCGATAGAATGTGACGTGACAGAATATTCGTGACGCTATAGAATGTGACGCGATGGAATGTGACGCAATGGAATGTGACACGATAAAATCTTTGTGACGCGATAGAATGTTTGTGATGCATAGATTGTGACGCGATCGAATGTTTTTGACGGCATAGAATGTGAGGCGATAGAATGTGACGCGATAGAATGTTTGTTACGCGACAGACTGTGACGCAATAGAATGTTTCTGATGTGATAGAAAGTGACTTCTCAGAATGTGACGCGATAGAATGTTTTTGACGCGATAGAATGTGACGTGACAGAATATTAGTGACGCTATAGAATGTGACGCGATAGAATGTGATGCAATAGAATGTGACACGAAAGAATTTGACGCAATAAAATGTGACGCGAAAGAATGTTTGTGATGCAATAGAATGTGATGCGATAGAATGTTTCTGACGCTATAAAATTCAACGCGATAGAGTGTGATGCGCTAAAATTTTTCTGACGGCATAGAATGTGACGTGATAGAATGTTTGTAACGCGATAGAATATGACGCGATAGAATGTGATGCAATAGAATTTGAGACAATAAAATCTTTGTGACGCGATAGAATGTTTGTGACGAGATAGAATGTGACGCGAAAGAATGTGACACAATAGAATGTTTGTGATGCATGGATTGTGACCCGATGGAATGTTTCTGACGCCATAGAATGTGATGCGATAGAATATTTATAGACGTGATAGAATGTTTGTGACGCGATAGAATGTTTGTGATGAGATAGAATGTGACGGGATAGAATGTTCGTGACGCGATAGAATGTGACGCGATAAAATGTTTGTTAGGCAATAGATTGTGACGCGACAGAATGTTTGTGATGCAGAGATTGTGACACGATAGAATGTTTGTGGCGCGATAGAATTTGACACGGTAGAATGTAACGCAATAGAATGTGACGTGACAGAATGTGAGGCGATAGAATGTTTGTGACGCCATAGAATGTGACGCCATAGAATGTTTGTGACGCGATAGAATGTGATGTGATAGAATGTTTGTGATGCCATAGAATGTGACGCGATAGAATGTTTGTGATGGCATAGATTGTGACGCAATAGAATGTTTGTGATGCGATAGAATGTGACACGATAGAATGTAACGCAATAGAATGTGACGTGATAGAATGTGGCACGATAGAATGTTACGTGATAGAATATTTGTGACGGCATAGAATGTGACGCGATAGAATGTTTATGACGCGATAGAATGTGACGCCATAGAATGTGACGCGATAGAATATTTATTGACGTGATAGAATGTTTGTGACGCGATAGAATGTTTGTGATGGGATAGAATATGACGGGATAGAATGTTCGTGATGCGATAGAATGTTACGCAATAAAATGTTTGTTAGGCAATAGATTGTGACGTGACAGAATGGTTGTGACGCGATAGAATGTTTGTGACGAGATAGAATGTGACGCGAAAGAATGTGACACAATAGAATGTTTGTGATGCATGGATTGTGACCCGATGGAATGTTTCTGACGCCATAGAATGTGATGCGATAGAATATTTATAGACGTGATAGAATGTTTGTGATGAGATAGAATGTGACGGGATAGAATGTTCGTGACGCGATAGAATGTGACGCGATAAAATGTTTGTTAGGCAATAGATTGTGACGCGACAGAATGTTTGTGATGCAGAGATTGTGACACGATAGAATGTTTGTGGCGCGATAGAATTTGACACGGTAGAATGTAACGCAATAGAATGTGACGCGACAGAATGTGAGGCGATAGAATGTTTGTGACGCCATAGAATGTGACGCCACAGAATGTTTGTGACGCGATAGAATGTGACGTGATAGAATGTTTGTGATGCCATAGAATGTGACGCGATAGAATGTTTGTGATGGCATAGATTGTGACGCAATAGAATGTTTGTGATGCGATAGAATGTGACACGATAGAATGTAACGCAATAGAATGTGACGCGATAGAATGTGGCACGATAGAATGTTACGTGATAGAATATTTGTGACGGCATAGAATGTGACGCGATAGAATGTTTATGACGCGATAGAATGTGACGCCATAGAATGTGACGCGATAGAATATTTATTGACGTGATAGAATGTTTGTGACGCGATAGAATGTTTGTGATGGGATAGAATATGACGGGATAGAATGTTCGTGATGCGATAGAATGTTACGCAATAAAATGTTTGTTAGGCAATAGATTGTGACGTGACAGAATGGTTGTGACGCGATAGAATGTGACACGATAGAATGTGACGTGATAAATTTTTTGTGAGCAAATAGATTGTGACGTGATAGAATGTTTGTGACGCGATAGAATGTGACACGATAGAATGTAATGCAATAGAATGTGACACGATAGAATGTTTGTGATGGCATAGAATGTGACGCAATAGAATGTTTGTGACGCGATAGAATGTAACGCAATAGAACGTGACACGATAGAACGTGACGCGATAGAACGTGACGCGATAGAATGTAACGCGATAGAATGTTAGTGTCGCAACAGAATGTCATGCGATAGAATGTGACGTAATACAATGTTTGTGATGCGATAGAATGTGATGCGATAGAATGTGATGCGATAGAATATTTGTGACGGCATAGAATGTGACGCCATAGAATGTTTGTGACGCGATAGAATGTGACGCGATAGAATGCTTGTGATGGCATAGAATGTGATGCGATAGAGTGTTTGTGACAGCATAGAATGTGACGCGATAGAATGTTTGTGATGCAGAGATTGTGACGCGATAGGATGGTTTTTACGCGATAGAATGTGACTCAATGCAATGCTTGTGATGCGATAGAATGTGACGCGATAGAATGTGACGCGATAGAATGTTTTTGACATGTTAGAATGTGACGTGATAGAATGTTTGTGAGGCAATACAATGTGACGCCATAGAATGTGACGCAATAGAATGTGACGCGATAGAATGTTTGTGACGCAACAGAATGTGACGCGATAGAATGTTTGTGATGCGATAGAATGTGACGAGATAGAATGTGACGCGAAAGAGTGTTTGTGACGGCATAGATTGTGACGCGATAGAATGTTTGTGATGCGATAGAATGTGACGCGATAGAATGTTTGTGACGGCATAGAATGTGACGCGATAGAATGTGACGTGATAGAATATTTGTGACAGGATAGAATGTCACGCGGTAGAATGTGACGCGATGGAATGTGACGCAATAGAATGTATCGGATACAATAATATGCGACGGCATAGAATGTGACGCGATAGAATGTTTCTGATGCGATAGAATGTGACGCGATAGAATGTGATGCGATAGAATGTTTGTGATGCATAGATTGTTACGTGATAGAATGTTTGTGACAAAATAGAATGTCACGCAATAGAATACTTGTGATGTGATAGAAAGTGACGCCACAGAATGTGACGCGATAGAATGTTTTTAACGTGATAGAATGCGAAATGATAGCATGTTTGTAACGACATATAATGAGACGCGATAGCATTTTTGTGACGCGACAGAATGTGACGCGATAGAATGTTCGTGACGCGATAGAATGTGACGCGATAGAATGTGACGTAATAGAATGTTTGTGACGCGACAGAATGTGATGCCACAGAATGTGAAGCGATACAATGTTTGTGACATGATAGAATGTAACGCGATAGAATGTGACGCCATAGAATTTTTGTGATGCATAGATTGTGACGCAATGGAATCTTTGTGACGTGACAGGATGTGACACAATAGAATGTTTCTGATGCGACAGAATGTGACAGGATAGAATGTGATGCGATAGAATGTTTGTGCCAGGATAGAATGTGATGCAATAGAATGTGACGCGATAGAACATTTGTGATGGCATAGAATAAGACACGGTAGAATGTTTGTGACGCGATAGAATGTAAGCGATAGAATGTGATGCGATAGAATGTTTGTGACGCGATAGAATGTGACGTGACAGAATATTCGTGACGCTATAGAATGTGACGCGATGGAATGTGACGCAATAGAATGTGACACGATAAAATCTTTGTGACGCGATAGAATGTTTGTGATGCATAGATTGTGACGCGATCGAATGTTTTTGACGGCATAGAATGTGAGGCGATAGAATGTGACGCGATAGAATGTTTGTTACGCGACAGACTGTGACGCAATAGAATGTTTCTGATGTGATAGAAAGTGACTTCTCAGAATGTGACGCGATAGAATGTTTTTGACGCGATAGAATGTGACGTGACAGAATATTAGTGACGCTATAGAATGTGACGCGATAGAATGTGATGCAATAGAATGTGACACGAAAGAATTTGACGCAATAAAATGTGACGCGAAAGAATGTTTGTGATGCAATAGAATGTGATGCGATAGAATGTTTCTGACGCTATAAAATTCAACGCGATAGAGTGTGATGCGCTAAAATTTTTCTGACGGCATAGAATGTGACGTGATAGAATGTTTGTAACGCGATAGAATATGACGCGATAGAATGTGATGCAATAGAATTTGAGACAATAAAATCTTTGTGACGCGATAGAATGTTTGTGACGAGATAGAATGTGACGCGAAAGAATGTGACACAATAGAATGTTTGTGATGCATGGATTGTGACCCGATGGAATGTTTCTGACGCCATAGAATGTGATGCGATAGAATATTTATAGACGTGATAGAATGTTTGTGACGCGATAGAATGTTTGTGATGAGATAGAATGTGACGGGATAGAATGTTCGTGACGCGATAGAATGTGACGCGATAAAATGTTTGTTAGGCAATAGATTGTGACGCGACAGAATGTTTGTGATGCAGAGATTGTGACACGATAGAATGTTTGTGGCGCGATAGAATTTGACACGATAGAATGTAACGCAATAGAATGTGACGCGACAGAATGTGAGGCGATAGAATGTTTGTGACGCCATAGAATGTGACGCCATAGAATGTTTGTGACGCGATAGAATGTGACGTGATAGAATGTTTGTGATGCCATAGAATGTGACGCGATAGAATGTTTGTGATGGCATAGATTGTGACGCAATAGAATGTTTGTGATGCGATAGAATGTGACACGATAGAATGTAACGCAATAGAATGTGACGCGATAGAATGTGGCGCGATAGAATGTTACGTGATAGAATATTTGTGACGGCATAGAATGTGACGCGATAGAATGTTTATGACGCGATAGAATTTGACGCCATAGAATGTGACGCGATAGAATATTTATTGACGTGATAGAATGTTTGTGACGCGATAGAATGTTTGTGATGAGATAGAATGTGACGGGATAGAATGTGACGTGATAAATTTTTTGTGAGCAAATAGATTGTGACGTGATAGAATGTTTGTGACGCGATAGAATGTGACACGATAGAATGTAATGCAATAGAATGTGACACGATAGAATGTTTGTGATGGCATAGATTGTGACGCAATAGAATGTTTGTGACGCGATAGAATGTAACGCAATAGAACGTGACACGATAGAACGTGACGCGATAGAACGTGACGCGATAGAATGTAACGCGATAGAATGTTAGTGTCGCAACAGAATGTCATGCGATAGAATGTGACGTAATACAATGTTTGTGATGCGATAGAATGTGATGCGATAGAATGTGATGCGATAGAATATTTGTGACGGCATAGAATGTGATGCGATAGAGTGTTTGTGACAGCGTAGAATGTGACACGATAGAATGTTTGTGATGCAGAGATTGTGACGCGATAGGATGGTTTTTACGCGATAGAATGTGACTCAATACAATGCTTGTGATGCGATAGAATGTGACGCCAGAGAATGTGACTCGATAGAATGTTTTTGACATGTTAGAATGTGACGTGATAGAATGTTTGTGAGGCAATACAATGTGACGCCATAGAATGTGACGCAATAGAATGTGACGCGATAGAATGTGACGCGATAGAATGTGACGCGATAGAATGTTTGTGACGCAACAGAATGTGACGCGATAGAATGTTTGTGATGCGATAGAATGTGACGAGATAGAATGTAACGCGAAAGAGTGTTTGTGACGGCATAGATTGTGACGCGATAGAATGTTTGTGATGCGATAGAATGTGATGCGATAGAATGTTTATGACGCGATAGAATTTGACGCCATAGAATGTGACGCGATAGAATATTTATTGACGTGATAGAATGTTTGTGACGCGATAGAATGTTTGTGACACGACAGAATGTGACGCGATAGAATGTTTGTGATGCATAGATTGTGACACGATAGAATGGTTTTTACGCGATAGAATGTGACTCAATACAATGCTTGTGATGCGATAGAATATGACGCCAGAGAATGTGACGCGATAGAATGTTTTTGACGTGTGAGAATGTGACGTGATAGAATGTTTGTGACGCAATAGAATGTGACGCGATAGAATGTGACGCGATAGAATATTTATTGACGTGATAGAATGTTTGTGATGCGATAGAATGTTTGTAATGAGATAGAATGTGACGCTATAGAATGTTTGTGACGCGATAGAATATGACGCCATAGAATGTGACCAGGTAGAATGTCACGTAATAGAATGTGACGCGACAGAATGTGATGCCTTAGAATGTTAAGCGATTGAATGTTTGTGACGCAACTGAATGTAATGCGATAGAATGTGGCGTTATAGAATGTTTGTGATGCGACAGAATATTTCTGACAAGATAGAACGCCTGTGACACGATAGAATGTTTGTGACGTGATAGAATGTCACGTGACAGAATGTTTGTGACGCGATAGAATGCGATGCGAGAGAATGTGACGCGATAGAATTTTTTGTGACGCGATAGAATGTTTGTGACGGCATAGAATGTGATGCGATAGAACGTTTGTGACGTCACAGAATGTGACGGGATAGAATGTGACAGGATAGAATATCTGTGATGCGACAGATTATGATGTGATAGAATGTGACGCTATAGAATGTGTCGAGATAGAATGTCACGCAGTGGAATGTGACGCGATAGAATGTGCGTCACGATAGGCACGTGAATATCACGTCACATTCAAGTGTAGGCACGTGACGCGATAGAATGTGACGCAATACAATGCTTGTGATGTGATAGAATGTGACGCCAGATAATGTGACGCGATAGAATGTTTTTGACGTGTTAGAATGTGACGCCATTGAATGTGACGCGATAGAATGTTTGTGATGCATAGATTGCGTCGTGATAGAATGTTTGTGATACGATAGAATGTGACACGATACAATGTAACGCAATAGAATGTGACACGATAGAATGTGATGCGATAGAATGTTTGTGATGCGATAGAATGTGATGCGATAGAATGTGACGTAATAGAATGTTTGTGACACCATAGAATGTGACGCGATATAATCTTTGTGATGGCATAGATTGTGACGCAATAGATGTTTGTGATGCGATAGAATGTGACACAATAGAATGTAACGCAATAGAACGTGATGCGATAGAATGTGACCGAATAGAATGTTTGTGATGCGATAGAATGTGACGCGATAGAATGTGAGGCGATAGAATGTTTGTGACGCGATAGAATGTGACGCCATAGAATGTTTGTGACGCGATAGAATGTCACGTGATAGAATGTTTGTGATGGCATAGATTGTGACGCAATAGAATGTTTGTGATGCGATAGAATTTGACACAATAGAATGTAACGCAATAGAATGTGATGCGATAGAATGTGACGCGATGGAATGTTTGTGACGCGACAGAATGTAACGCGATAGAATGTTTGTGATGGCATAGATTGTGACGCAATAGAATGTTTGTGATGCGATAGAATTTGACACAATAGAATGTAACGCAATAGAATGTGACGCGATAGAATGTGACCGAATAGAATGTTTGTGATGCGATAGAATGTGACGCGATAGAATGTGATGCGATAGAATGTTTGTGATGCGATAGAATGTGATGCGATAGAATGTGACGCCAGAGAATGTGACGCGATAGAATGGTTTTGACGTGTTAGAATGTGACGTGATAGAATGTTTGTGACGCAATAGAATGTGACGCCATAGGATGTGACGCAATAGAATATTTATTGACGTGATAGAATGTTTGTGACGCGATAGAATGTTTGTGATGCGATAGAATGTGACGGGGTAGAATGTTCGTGACGCGATAGAATGTGATGCGATAAAATGTTTGTGAGGTAATAGACTGTGACGCGACAGAATGTTTGTGATGCAGAGATTGTGACGCGATAGAATGTTTGTAGCGCGATAGAATTTGACACGATAGAATGTAACGCGATAGAATGTGACGCGATAGAATGTGACGCGATAGAACGTGATGCAATAGAAAGTGACGTGATAGAATGTTTGTAACGCGATTGAATGTGACGTGATAGAACATTTAGGTGCGATAGAATGTTTGTGACGTGATAGAATGTGACGTGACAGAATGGTCGTGAATGAGATGCGAGAGAATGTGACGCGATAGAATTTTTGTGACACGAAAGAATGTGACGCTATAGAATGTTTGTAACGCGATAGAATATGACGCCATAGAATGTGACCAGGTAGAATGTCACGCAATAGAATATGACGCGATAGAATGTGATGCGATAGAATTTTTGTGATGCGATAGAATGTGACGCAATGGAATGTGAGGCGATAGAATGTTTGTGACGCCATAGAATGTGACGCCATAGAATGTTTGTGACGCGATAGAATGTGACGTGATAGAATGTTTGTGACGCAATAGAATGTGAAGCCATAGCATGTGACGCGATAGAATATTTATTGACGTGATAGAATGTTTGTGACACGATAGAATGTTTGTGATGCGATAGAATGTGACGCGATAAAATGCTTGTGATGCAATAGATTGTGACGCGATAGAATGTTTGTGATGCAGAGATTGTGACGCGATAGAATGTTTGTGGCGCGATAGAATTTGACACGATAGAATATAACGCAATAGAATGTGACGCGATAGAATGTTTGTGACGCGATAGAATGTGACGCGATAGAATGTGACGTGATAGAATGTTTGTGATGGCATAGAGTGTGACGCAATAGAATGTTTGTGATGCGATAGAATGTGACGTGATAGAATGTGACGCGAAAGAGTGTTTGTGACGGCATAGAACTTGACGCGATAGAATGTTTGTGACGCGATAGAATGTGACGCGATAGAATGTTTGTGAGGCGATAGAATGTGACGCGATAGAATGTGACGCGATAGAATATTTGTGACGGCATAGAATGTGACGCGATAGAATATTTATTGATGTGATAGAATGTTTGTGATGCGATAGAATGTTCGTGATGCGATAGTATCTTACGCAATAAAAAGTTTCTTAGGCAATAGATTGTGACGTGACAGAATGGTTGTGACGCGATAGAATATGACACGATAGAATGTAATGCAATAGAATGTGACACGATAGAATGTTTGTGACGCAATAGAATGTGACGCGATAGAATGTTTGTGATGCGATAGAATGTGACGTGATAGAATGTGACGCGAAAGAGTGTGACGGCATAGAACTTGACGCGATAGAATGGTTTTGACGCGATAGAATGTGACGCGATAGAATGTTTGTGAGGCAATAGAATGTGACGCGATAGAATGTGACGTAATAGAATATTTGTGATGGCATAGAATGTGACGCGATAGAATGTTTATGGCGCGATAGAATGTGACGCCATAGAATGTGACGCGATAGAATATTTATTGACGTGATAGAATGTTTGTGACGCGATAGAATGTCTGTGATGCGATAGAATGTGACGGGATAGAATGTTCGTGATGCAATAGAATGTGACGCAATGAAATGTTTGTTGGGCAATAGATTGTGACGTGACAGAATGGTTGTGACGCGATAGAATGTGACACGATAGAATTTGACGTGATAAAATCTTTGTGAGCAAATAGATTGTGACATGGCAGAATGTTTGTGATGCGATAGAATGTGATACGATAGAATGTAATGCAATAGAATGTGACACGATAGAATGTTTGTGACGGCATAGAATGTGACGCGATAGAATGTTTGTGACGCGATAGAATGTGACACAATAGAATGTAATGCAATAGAATGTGACGCGATAGAATGTGACGCGATGGAATGTGTGTGACGCGACAGAATGTGATGCGATAGAATGTGACGTAATAGAATGTTTGTGATGCGATAGAATGTGACGCGATAGAATGTTTGTGACGCCATAGAATGTGACGCGATAGAATGTTTGTGATGCGATAGAATGTGACATGATAGAATGTGAAGCTATAGAATGTTTGTGAGGGCATAGAATGTGACGCGATAGAATGTTTGTGATGCATAGATTGTGACGCGATAGAATGGTTTTTACGCGATAGAATGTGACTCAATACAATGCTTCTGATGCGATAGAATGTGACGCCAGAGAATGACGCGATAGAATGGTTTCGACGTGTTAGAATGCGACGTGATAGAATGTTTGTGACGCAATAGAATGTGACGCCATAGGATGTGAAGCGATAGAATATTTATTGACGTGATAGAATGTTTGTGACGCGATAGAATGTTTGTGATGCGATAGAATGTGACGCGATAAAATGTTTGTGAGGCAATAGATTGTGACGCGACAGAATGTTTGTGATGCAGAGATTGTGACGCGATAGAATGTTTGTGGCGCGATAGAATTTGACACGATAGAATGTAACGCAATAGAATGTGACGCGACAGAATGTTTGTGACGCGATAGAATGTAACGCGATAGAATGTGACGTGATAGAATATTTATTGACGTGATGGAATGTTTGTGACGTGATAGAATGTTTATGATGCTATAGAATGTGACGTAATCGAATGTTTGTGATGCGATAGAATGTGATGCGATAGAACGTGAGGCGATAGAATGTTTGTGACGCCATAGAATGTGACGCGATAGAATGTTTGTGATGGCATAGATTGTGACACAATAGAATGTTTGTTACGCGATAGAATGTGACACGATAGAATGTTTGTGACGCGACAGAATGTGACGTGATAGAATGTTTGTGATGCGATAGAATGTGACGTGATAGAATGTGATGCGAAAGTGTGTTTGTGACGGCATAGAACTTGACGCGATAGAATGTTTGTGACGCGATAGAATGTGACGCGATAGAATGTTTGTGAGGCGATAGAATGTGACGCGATAGAATGTGACGCGATAGAATATTTGTGACGGCATAGAATGTGACGCGATAGAATATTTATTGATGTGATAGAATGTTTGTGATGCGATAAAATGTTCGTGATGCGATAGAATCTTACGCAATAAAAAGATTCTTAGGCAATAGATTGTGACGTGACAGAATGGTTGTGACGCGATAGAATGTGACGCAATAGAATGTTTGTGAGGCGATAGAATGTGACGCGATAGAATGTGACGTAATAGAATATTTGTGATGGCATAGAATGTGAGGCGATAGAATGTTTATGGCGCGATAGAATTTGACGCCATAGAATGTGACGCGATAGAATATTTATTGACGTGATAGAATGTTTGTGATGCGATAGAATGTTTGTGACGCGATAGAATGTTCGTGATGCGGTAGAATGTTACGCAATGAAATGTTTGTTGGGCAATAGATTGTGACGTGACAGAATGGTTGTGACGCGATAGAATGTGACACGATAGAATGTGATGTGATAAAATCTTTGTGAGCAAATAGATTGTGACATGGCAGAATGTTTGTGACGCGATAGAATGTGATACGATAGAATGTAATGCAATAGAATGTGACACGATAGAATGTTTGTGACGGCATAGAATGTGACGCAATAGAATGTTTGTGACGCGATAGAATGTGACACAATAGAATGTAACGCAATAGAATGTGACGCGATAGAATGTGACTCGATGGAATGTGTGTGACGCGACAGAATGTGATGCGATAGAATGTGACGTAATAGAATGTTTGTGATGCGATAGAATGTGACGGGATAGAATGTTTGTGATGCGATAGAATGTGACATGATAGAATGTGAAGCGATAGAATGTTTGTGATGGCATAGAATGTGACGCGATAGAATGTTTGTGATGCATAGATTGTGACGCGATAGAATGGTTTTTACGCGATAGAATGTGACTCAATACAATGCTTCTGATGCGATAGAATGTGACGCCAGAGAATGTGACGCGATAGAATGGTTTCGACGTGTTAGAATGCGACGTGATAGAATGTTTGTGACGCAATAGAATGTGACGCCATAGGATGTGAAGCGATAGAATATTTATTGACGTGATAGAATGTTTGTGACGCGATAGAATGTTTGTGATGCGATAGAATGTGACGCGATAAAATGTTTGTGAGGCAATAGATTGTGACGCGACAGAATGTTTGTGATGCAGAGATTGTGACGCAATAGAATGTTTGTGATGCGATAGAATGTGACACAATAGAATGTAACGCAATAGAACGTAATGCGATAGAATGTGACGCGATAGAGTGTTTGTGACGCGACAGAATGTGATGCGATAGAGTGTTTGTGACGGCATAGAATGTAACACGATAGAATGTTTGTGATGCATAGATTGTGACGCGATAGAATGTTTGTGATGCCACAGAATGTGACGCGATAGAATGTTTGTGGCATGATAGAATTTGACACGATAGAATGTAACGCAATAGAATGTGACGCGATAGAATGTGAGGCGATAGAATGTTTGTGACGCTATAGAATGTGACGCCATAGAATGTTTGTGACGCGATAGAATGTGACGAGATAGAATGTTTGTGATGCATAGATTGTGACGGGATAGAATGGTTTTTACGCAATAGAATGTGACTCAATACAATGCTTGTGATGCGATGGAATGTGACGCCAGAGTATGTGACGTGATAGAATGTTTTTGACGTGTTAGAATGTGACGGGATAGAATGTTTATGACGCAATAGAATGTGACGCCATAGAATGTGACACGACAGAATATTTATTGACGTGATAGAATGTTTGTTACACGATAGAATGTTTGTGATGAGATAGAATGTGACGGGATAGAACGTGACGCGATAGAATATTTATTGACGTGATGGAATGTTTGTGACTCGATAGAATGTTTGTGATGCATAGATTGTGACGTGATAGAATGTTTGTGATGCGACAGAATGTGACGGGATAGAATGTTCGTGACGTGATAGAATGTGACGCGATAGAATGTGACGCGATAAAATGTTTGTGAGGCAATAGATTGTTACGCGACAGAATGTTTGTGATGCAGAGATTGTGACGTGATAGAATGTTTGTGGCGCAATAGAATTTGACACGATAGAATGTAATGCAATAGAACGTGACGCGATAGAATGTTTGTGACGCGATAGAATGTGACGCGATAGAATGTTTGTGATGGTATAGATTGTGACGCAATAGAATGTTTGTGATGCGATAGAATGTGACACAATAGAATGTAACGCAATAGAACATGATGCGATAGAATGTGACGCGATAGAATATTTGTGACGCGACAGAATGTGATGCGATAGAATGTGACATGATAGAATGTTTGTGATGCGATAGAATGTGACGAGATAGAATGTGAGGAGATAGGATGTTTGTGACGCCATAGAATGTGACGCGATAGAATATTCGTGACGCGATAGAATGTGATGCAATAGAATGTTTGTGATGGCATACAATGTGATGCGATAGAGTGTTTGTGATGCATAGATTGTGACGCGATAGAATGTTTGAGACGCGACAGAATGTTTGTGACACGATAGAATGTAACGCAATAGAATGTGATGCGATAGAATGTGACGCGATAGAATGTTTGTGACGCGATAGAATGTGACACGATAGAATGTTTGTGATGCAATAGAATGTGACGTGATAGAATGTGACGCGATAGAGTGTTTGTGACAGCATAGAACATAACGCGATAGAATGTTTGTTACGCGACAGAGTGTGATGTTATAGAATGTGACTTGATAGAATGTAAAGCGATAGAATGTTTGTGACGCCATAGAATGTGACGCTATAGAATGTTTGTGATGCAATAGAATGTGACGTGATAGAATGTGACGCGATAAAATGTTTGTGAGGCAATAGATTGTGACGCGACAGAATGTTTGTGATGCAGAGATTGTGACGTGATAGAATGTTTGTGGCGCGATAGAATTTGACACGATGGAATGTAACGCAATAGAACGTGACGCGATAGAATGTTTGTGACGCCATAGAATGTGACACAATAGAATGTAACGCAATAGAATGTGACGCGATAGAATGTAACGCAATAAAATGTTTGTGACGCGATAGAATGTGATGTGATAGAATGTGATGTAATAGAATGTTTCTGATGCGATACAATGTGACACGGTAGAATGTGACGCGATAGAATGTTTGTGACGCCATAGAATGTTTGTGATATGATAGAATGTTTGTGATGTGATAGAATGTGATGGGATAGAGTGTTCGTGACGCAAGAGAATGTGACGCGATAAAATGTTTGTGATGCGATAGATCGTGACGCGACAGAATGTTTGTGACGCGATAGAATGTGACACGATAGAATGTAATGCAAAAGAATGTGACACCATAGAATGTTTGTGACGGCATAGAATGTGACGCGATAGAATGTTTGCGATGCATAGATTGTCACCGGATAGAATGTTTGTGATGGCATAGAATGTGACGCGATAGAATGTTTGTGACGCGATAGAATGTGACACAATAGAATGTAACGCAATAGAATGTGACGCGATAGAATGTGACGCGATAGAATGTGACGCGATAGAATGTTTGTGACGCGACAGAATGTGATGCCATAGAATGTGACGTAATAGAATGTTTGTGACGCGATAGAATGTGACGCGATAGAGTGTGACGGTATAGAATGTGACGCGATAGAATATTTGTGAGGCATAGATTGTGACGCGATAGAATGTTTGTGATGCGACAGAATGTGACGCCAGAGAATGTGACGCAATAGAATGTTTTTGACGTTTTAGAATGTGACGTGATAGAATGTTTGTGACACCATAGAATGTGACGCCATACAATGTGACGCGATGGAATATTTATTGACGTGATGGAATGTTTGTGACGCCATAGAATGTTTGTTATGAGATAGAATGTGACGGGATAGAAAGTTCATGACGCGAGAGAATGTGACGCGATAAAATCTTTGTGATGCGATAGATTGTGACGCGACAGAATGTTTGTGACGCGATAGAATGTGACACGATAGAATGTAATGCAGTAGAATGTGACGAGATAGAATGTTTGTTATGGCATAGAGTGTGACGCGATAGAATGTTTGTGATGCATAGAATGTGACGTAATAGAATGTTTGTGACGCGATAGAATGTGAAGCGATAGAATGTGACGCGATAGAATGTTTGTTACGCCATAGAATGTGACGCCATAGAATGTTTGTGACGCGATAGAATGTGACGTGATAGAATGCTTGTGTTGGCATAGCATGTGACGCGATACAATGTTTGTGACGGCATAGATTGTGACGCGATAGAGTGTTTGTGACGTGATAGAATGTGACTCAATAGAATGCTTGTGATGCGATAGAATGTGACGCCAGAGAATGTGACGCGATAGAATGTTTTTGACGTGTTAGAATGCGACGTGATAGAATGTTTGTGACGCGATAGAATGTGACGCCATAGAATGTGACGCGATAGAATATTTATTGATGTTATAGAATGTTTGTGACACGATAGAACGTTTGTGATGCGATAGAATGTGACGGGATAGAATGTTCATGACGCGACAGAATGTGACACATTAGAATGGAATGCAATAGAATGTCACTCGATAGAATGTTTAAGACGGCATAGAATGTGACGCGATAGAGTGTTTGTGATGTATAGATTTTGACGTGATAGAATGTTGGTGATAGAATGTGACACGATAGAATGTGACACGATAGAATGTGATGTAATAGAATGGTTGTGATGCAAAGAATGTGATGCGATAGAATGTGACGCAATAGAATGTTTGTGATGCGATAGAATGTGATGCGATAGAGTGTTTGTGACGGCATAGAATGTGACGTGATAGAATGTGACACGATAGAATGTTTGTGACGGCATAGAACGTGACGCGATAGAGTGTTTGTGACGGCATAGAACGTGACGCGATAGAATGTGACGCGATAGAATGTGACGCGATAGAATCTTTGTGACGGCACAGAATGTGACGCGATAGAGTGTTTGTGACGCGATAGAATGTGAAGCGAAAGAATGTTTGTGACGGCATAGAATGTGACGGGATAGAATGTTTTTGACGTGTTAGAATGTGACGTAATAGAATGTGACGCGAAAGAATATTTTTTGACGTGATAGAATGTTTGTGACGCGATAGAATGTGATGCCATAGAATGATTCGCGAAAGAATATTTATTGACGTGATAGAATGTTTGTGACGCGAGAGAATGTTTGTGGCGCGATAGAATGTCACACGACAGAAAGTAAGGAAATAGAATGTGACGCGATAGAATGTGACGCGATAGAATGTTTGTGACGCGATAGAATGTGACACGATAGAATGTAATGCAATAGAATATGATGCGATAGAATATTTGTGACGGCATAGATAGTGACGCGATAGAATGTTTGTGACGCGATAGAATGTGACATGATAGAATGTGACGAGATATAATGTGACGTAATAGAATGTTTGTGATGCTATAGAATGTGACGCGATAGAATGTGACGCCATAGAATTTGACGCGATAGAATATTTATTGACGTGATAGAATGTTTGTGATGCGATAGAATGTTTGTGATGCGATAGAATGTGACACAATAGAATGTGACGCGATAGAATGTGACACGATAGAATTTTTGTCTCGGATAAGAGTGTGATGCGATAGAATGTTTGTGATGCATAGAATTTGACGTAATAGAATGTTTGTGACGCGATAGAATGTGACGCGATAGAACGTAACGCGATAGAATGTGACGCGATAGAATGTTTGTGACGCCATAGAATGTGACGACATAGAATGTTTGTGACGGCATAGAACATGACGCGATAGAATGTTTGTGACGCGATAGAATGTGACGCAATAGAATGCTTGTGATGCGATAGAATGTGACGCCAGAGAATGTGACGCGATAGAATATTTATTGACGTGATAGAATGTTTGTGATGCGATAGAATGTGACGGGGTAGAACGTTCATGACGCGATAGAATGTGACGCGATAAAATGTTTGTGAGGCAATGGATTGTTTTGCGACAGAATGTTTGGACGCGATAGAATGTGACACGATAGAATGTAATGCAATAGAATGTGACGAGATCGAATGTTTGTTATGGCATAGAGTGTGACGCGATAGAATGTTTGTGATGCATAGAATGTGACGTAATAGAATGTTTGTGACGCGATAGAATGTGACGCGATAGAACGTAACGCAATAGAATGTGACGCGATAGAATGTTTGTGACGCCATAGAATGTGACGACATAGAATGTTTGTGACGGCATAGAACATGACGCGATAGAATGTTTGTGACGCGATAGAATGTGACGCAATAGAATGCTTGTGATGCGATAGAATGTGACGCCAGAGAATGTGACGCGATAGAATGTTTTTGACGTGTTAGAATGCGACGTGATAGAATGTTTGTGACGCAATAGAATGTGACGCCATAGAATGTGACGCGATAGAATATTTATTGACGTGATAGAATGTTTGTGATGCGATAGAATGTGACGGGGTAGAATGTTCATGACGCGATAGAATGTGACGCGATAAAATGTTTGTGAGGCAATAGATTGTTTTGCGACAGAATGTTTGCAACGCGATAGAATGTGACACGATAGAATGTAATGCAATAGAATGTGACGAGATAGAATGTTTGTTATGGCATAGAGTGTGACGCGATAGAATGTTTGTGATGCATAGAATGTGACGTAATAGAATGTTTGTGACGCGATAGAATGTGAAGCGATAGAATGTGACGCGATAGAATGTTTGTTACACCATAGAATGTGATGCCATAGAATGTTTGTGACGCGATAGAATGTGACGTGATAGAATGCTTGTGTTGGCATAGAATGTGACGCGATACAATGTTTGTGACGTCATAGATTGTGACGCGATAGAGTGTTTGTGACGTGACAGAATGTGACGCAATAGAATGCTTGTGATGCGATAGAATGTGACGCCATAGAATGTGACGCGATAGAATATTTATTGACGTTATAGAATGTTTGTGACACGATAGAACGTTTGTGATGCGATAGAATGTGACAGGATAGAATGTTCATGACGCGACAGAATGTGACACGTTAGAATGGAATGCAATAGAATGTGACTCGATAGAATGTTTGTGACGGCATAGAATGTGACGCGATAGAGTGTTTGTGATGCATAGATTTTGACGTGATAGAATGTTGGTGATAGAATGTGACACGATAGAATGTGACACGATAGAATGTGATGTAATAGAATGTTTGTGATGCAAAAGAATGTGATGCGATAGAATGTGACGCAATAGAATGTTTGTGATGCGATAGAATGTGATGCGATAGAGTGTTTGTGACGGCATAGAATGTGACATGATAGAATGTGACACGATAGAATGTTTGTGACGGCATAGAACGTGACACGATAGAATGTTTGTGACGCGATAGAATGTGACGCAATAGAATGCTTGCGATGCGATAGAATGTGATGCCAGAGAATGTGACGCGATAGAATGATAGAATGTTTGTGACGCGAGAGAATGTTTGTGGCACGATTGAATGTGACACGATAGAAAGTAAGGAAATAGAATGTTACGCGATTGAATGTGACGCGATAGAATGTTTCTGACGCGATAGAATGTGACACGATAGAATGTAATGCAATAGAATATGACGCAATAGAACGTTTGTGACGGCATAGATTGTGACGGGATAGAATGTTTGTGACGCCATAGAATGTGACGCCATAGAATGTTTGTGACGCGATAGAATGTGATGCGATAGAATGTTTGTGACGCCATAGAATGTGAAGCGATACAATGTTTTTGATGGCATAGAATGTGACGCGATAGAATGTGACGCGATAGAATGTTTGTGACGGCACAGAATGTGACGCGACAGAGTGTTTGTAACGGCATAGAACGTGACGCGATGGAATGTTTGTGATGCGATAGAATGTGACGCCATAGAATGTGCCGCGAAAGAATATTTATTGACGGGATAGAATGTTTGTGACGCGAGAGAATGTTTGTGGCGCGATAGATTGTGACACGATAGAAAGTAAGGAAATAGAATGTGACGCGATTGAATGTGACGCGATAGAATGTTTGTGACGCGATAGAATTTGACGTGATAGAATGTTTGTGATTGCATAGAATGTGACGCGATAGAATGTGACGCGATAGAATGTGACGCGATAAAATTTTGTCACAGCATAGAGTGTGACGCGATAGAATGTTTGTGATGCATAGAATGTGATGTAATACAATGTTTGTGACGCGATAGAATGTGACGCGATAGAATGTGACGCGATAGAATGTTTGTGACGCCATAGAATGTGACGACATAGAATGTTTGTGACGCAATAGAATGTGACGTGATAGAATGTTTTTGATTGCATAGAATGTGACGCGATAGAATGTTTGTGACGGCATAGATTGTGACGCGATGGAATGTTTGTGACGCGATAGAATGTGACGCGATAGAATGTTTGTGATGTGATAGAATGTGACGCCATAGAATGTGATGCAATAGAATATTTATTGACGTTATAGAATGTTTGTGACACGATAGAATGTTTGTGATGCGATAAAATGTGACGCGATAGAATGTTCGTGACGCGATAGAATGTGACGCGATAAAATGTTTGTGAGGTAATAGATTGTGACACGACAGAATGGTTGTGACGCGATAGAATGTGACACGATAGAATGTAACGCCATAGAATGTGACGCGATACAATGTTTCTTACGGCATAGAGTGTGACGCGATAGAATGTTTGTGATGCATAGAATATGACGTAATAGAATGTTTGTGACGCGATAGAATGTGACGTGATAGAATGTTTGTGATGGCATAGAATGTGACGCGATACAATGTTTGTGACGGCATAGATTGTGACGCGATGGAATGTTTGTGACGCGATAGAATGTGACGCAATAGAATGCTTGTGATGCGATAGAATGTGACGCCAGAGAATGTTTGTGACGCGATAGAATGTGACACGATAGAATGTTTGTGATGCAATAGAATGTGACGCCAGAGAATGTGACGTGATAGAGTGTTTGTGACGGCATAGAACGTGACGCGATAGATGTTTCTGACGCGATAGAATGTGACGCAATAGAATGCTTGTGATGCGATAGAATGTGACGCCAGAGAATGTGACACGATAGAATGTTTGTGACGGCATAGAATGTGACGTGATAGAATGTTTGTGATGTGATAGAATGTGACACGATAGAATGTGACGCGATATAATATTTATTGACGTGATAGAATGTTTGTGACGCGATAGAATGTTTGTGATGCGATAGAATGTGACAGGATAGAATGTTAGTGATGCGATAGAATGTGACGCAATAAAATGTTTGTGAGGCAATAGATTGTGACGCGACAGAATGGTAGTGACGCGATAGAATCTCACACGATAGAATGTGACGCGATAAAATGTTTGTGAGCCAATAGATTGTGACGTGACAGAATGTTTGTGAAGCGATAGAATGTAATGCAATAGAATGTGACACGATAGAATTTTTGTGACGGCATAGAATGTGACACGATAGAATGTTTGTGATGGCTTATACTGTGACGCGATAGAATGTTTGTGATGCGATAGAATGTGACGTGATAGAATGTGAAGCGATAGAATGTTTGTGATGTCATAGAATGTGACGCGATAGAATGTTTTTGAAGTGTTAGAATGTAACGCGATAGAATGTTTGTGACGCGATAGAATGTGACGCAATACAATATTGTGATGCGATAGAATGTGATGCCAGAGAATGTGACGTGATAGAATGTTTGTGACGCCATAGAATGTGACGCCATAGAATGTGACGCGATAGAATATTTATTGACGTGATGAAATGTTTGTGACGCGACAGAATGTTTGTGATGCAGAGATTGTGACGTGATGGAATGTTTGTGATGCGATAGAATGTGATGAGATAGAATGTTTGTGACGCGATAGAATGTGACGCGATAAAATGTTTGTGAGGCAATAGATTGTGACGCGACAGAATGTTTGTGATGCAGAGATTGTGACGCCATAGAATGTTTGTGGCGCGATAAAATTTGACACGATAGAATGTAACGCAATAGAATGTGACGCGATAGTATGTTTGTGACGCGATAGAATGTGACGCCATAGAATGTGACGCGATAGAATATTTATTGACGTGATGGAATGTTAGTGACGCGACAGAATGTGATGCGATAGAATGTGACACGATAGAATGTAACGCAATAGAATGTGACGTGATAGAATGTGACGCCATAGAATGTTTGTGACGCGATAGAATGTGACACGAGAGAATGTTTGTGATGCAATAGAATGTGATGTGATACAATGTGACGAGATAGAGTGTTTGTGACGGCATAGAACGTAACGCGATAGAATGTTTCTGACGCGATAGAATGTGACGCAATAGAATGCTTGTGATGCGATAGAATGTGACGAGATAGAATGTGACACAATGGAACGTTTGTGACAGCATAGAATGTGACGTGATAGAATGTTTGTGATGTGATAGAATGTGACGCGATAGAATGTGACGCGATATAATATTTATTGACGTGATAGAATGTTTGTGACGCTATAGAATATTTGTGATGCGATAGAATGTGACGGGATAGAATGTTCGTGATGCGATAGAATGTGACGCAATAAAATGTTTGTGAGCCAATAGATTGTGACGTGACAGAATGTTTGTGACGCGATAGAATGTGAAACGATGGAATGTAACGCAATAGAATGTGATGCGATAGAATGTGATGTAATAGAATGTTTGTGATGCGATAGAATGTGACGTGATAGAATGTGAAGTGATAGAATGTTTGTGACGCCATAGAATGTGACGCTATAGAATGTTTGTGATGCGATAAAATGTGACGTGATAGAATGTGAAGCGATAGAATATTTGTGATGTCATAGAATGTGACGCGATAGAATGTTTTTGACGTGTTAGAATGTGACGCGATAGAATGTTTGTGATGCATAGATTGTGATGCGATAGAATGTTTGTGACGCGATAGAATGTGACTCAATACAATATTGTGATGCGATAGAATGTGACGCCAGAGAATGTGATGCGATAGAATGTTTGTGACGCGATAGAATGTGACGTGATAGAATGTTTGTGACGCGATAGAATGTGACGCCATAGAATGTGACGCGATCGAATATTTATTGACGTGATGGAATGTTCGTGATGCGATAGAATGTGATGGGATAGAATGTTTCTGACGCGATAAAATGTGTGTGAGGCAATAGATTGTGACGCAACGGAATGGTTGTGATGCAGAGATTGTGACGCGATAGAATGTTTGTGGCGCGATAGAATTTGACACGATAGAATGTAACGCAATAGAATGTGACGCGATAGAATGTTTGTGACGCGATAGAATGTAACGCGATAGAATGTGACGTGATAGAATATTTATTGACGTGATGGTATGTTTGTGACGCGATAGAATGTTTGTGATGCATAGATTGTGACGTGATAGAATGTTTGTGTTGGCATAGAAAGTGACGCCAGAAAATGTGACGCGATAGAATGTTTGTGACGTGTTAGAATGTGACGCCATAGAATGTGACGCGATAGAATATTTATTGCCGTTATAGAATGTTTGTGACGCGATAGAATGTTTGTGACGCGATAGAATGTGACGCGATAGAATGTTTGTGACGGCATAGAATGTGACGTGATAGAATATGACGGGATAGAATGTTCGTGACGCAATAGAATGTGACGCAATAGAATGCTTGTCATGCGATAGAATGTGAAGCCAGAGAATGTGACGCGATAGAACGTTTCTGACGCGATAGAAAGTGACGCCATAGAATGTGACGCGATAGAATATTTATTGCCATTATAGAATGTTTGTGACGCGATAGAATGTTTGTGACGCGATAGAATGTGACGCGATAGAGTGTTTTTGACGGCATAGAATGTGACGCGATAGAATGGTTGTGATGCATAGATTGTGACTCGATAGAATGGTTTTGACGCAGTAGAATGTGACGCAATAGAATGCTTGTGATGCGATAGAATGTGCCGCCAGAAAATGTGACGCGATAGAATATTTATTGACGTGATAGAATGTTTGTGACGCGATAGAATGTTTGTGATGCGATAGAATGTGACGCGATAGAAAGTTTGTTACGCCATACAATGTGACGCCATAGAATGTTTGTGACGCGATAGAATGTGACGTGATAGAATGTTTGTGTTGGCATAGAATATGACGCGATACAATGTTTGTGACGGCATAGAATGTGACGCGATAGAATATTTATTGACGTTATAGAATGTGACACGATAGAATGTTTGTGATGCGATAGAATGTGACGGGATAGAATATTCATGACGCGATAGAATGTGACACGTTAGAATGGAATGCAATAGAATGTGACTCGATAGAATGTTTGTGACGGCATAGAATGTGATGTGATAGAATGTGATGCGATAGACCGTTTGTGACGGCATAGAATGTGACGCGATATAATGTTTGTGATGCATAGATTGTGACGCGATAGAATGTTTGTGACGCAATAGAATGTGACGTGATAGAATGCTTGTGATGCCATAGAATTTGAGGCCAGAGAATGTGATGCGATAGAATGTTTTTGACGTGTTAGAATGTGACGGGATAGAATATTCGTGACGCGATAGAATGTGACGCGATAAAATGTTTGTGAGGCAATAGATTGTGACGCGATAGAATGTTTGTGACGCGATAGAATGTGATGCGATATACTGTGACGTAATAGAATGTTTGTGATGCGATAGAATGTGACGCGATAGAATGTGACGCGATAGAATGTTTGTGACGCCATAGAATGTGACGCGATAGAATGTTTGTGATGCGATTGTTGCCGTCGCAACAATACCCAGAGTTAGGGTGAGGTCAGGAGCCCGCAACCCCGCCCGCCCCTGGGCCACACCACACTGACTCCCTAGGGAGGATGTGGCAAATGGCGTTTATTGCGTCGTTACAATTCTTTATATACGCGCTCGCACTGTCTTTTCCTGTCTTAGCCCTGCCTCGTCAGGACGTCACATCCCGTGATCTTCCGCAGCGCCCTGTGTCGCCTACCACAAGTCCCCCTCTCCATGCTACAATACAGTCGTTGTTTCTTGAATCATCAGGAGACGTTGATACCCAGAGTGAGGACGCCGTAACTCATTAATTGTACGCCGCAAGCTGCATACACATTCGGCAAGGCCAGGGATGCCAGTGCTGTAAGCGGGCTGCAGCCTTGTAATTCTCAAGCCAGTGTGAAAGCCCTAAAGCAAAGCTAAGCGTGCATAGCAACTCCCAATCCTTGTGAACTCGGCATCATTCTCTTTCCCGCGACGCTGCTCTCATGATATCAGCCGGTCACAAGAACGTATTTCCTCCTTACGGAACCTGCAAAAGACACTTGAGAACTAAGGTGAGTATTATTGATGGACATCAGGACGTATCCACCGCGCTGGTACCCAGCGTATTGCCTCTCCCTTGCGGATCGCCGCGTATCCTCTTCCTCCTGTTATAAAGGTCCAACCATCCTCCCAGACCCCTGACTCAGGATCTCGAACCCTGACTGGAGGGCCGTCTTCCACCGCTGCTTTGGCCCAATGTTTGTCGACCGGAGCATTTCGATTTTCCCCGCGCACAAAATGATTCAGGCCAAATAGTGCGCGAGCTAAAAGGTTGGCCTGGAGGGGTAAGGGGACATGCTTCCCACCTATGCCCAATCCGTCCCCCTCCCCAAGCGCCCGTAAGCGTTGCTTCAGAACTTGATGGGTACGTTCGACTATGGCCTGACCTTGGCTGTTATATGGAATTCCCTGTTTTAATTGGATGCCCCATTTGTTGGCCCACTCCCGGGAACTATGAGCAACAAATGCGGCTCCATTGTCTGTTTTGATGACCTCAGGAAGTCCCAAGACAGCGATTGTTGTTTCCCAATGAGATTGTGCGGCTTTGGCGGTTGCTTTACGGTGACAGGTAGCTACAAGGTACGTGCTGGCCGTATCAATGGTGACGGCAAGCCACGCTTGCGGATGGAAGGGCGCATACCAGGTAAAGTCAGTTTGCCAGATCTGGTTAGGCTGTAGACCTCGAGGGTTAACTCCCGCCCCCCACAAAGGGCTATGTTGACAGTATGGGCAGGTGGCTACCACTGCTCTTGCGTCTGAAATGGAAATGTTGCACGATTTGGCTAGTCCACGAGCACCTATGTGAAAGTGGTCATGGAGTGCGCGCGCGTCCTGAAGGGTGTACACCCGCGTCGCGGCTTGGTCTGCCACTGCGTTACCCCTTTGGTAGTATCCAGGGACATTGGAATGGCTCTTTACATGTAATATGGACACAGTACTTCCGCGATCCTGTAGATGGCTCTCAAGCATACAGGCAATATCCGTGCCCGCCCAGCCGGGCGTGGCCATGGAGGCCAGGAGCTTAAAGACAAACATAGAATCTGTGACAATGTTTACATGGCCCTCATACGGTAAGTCGAGAGCCAGGCACACGGCTTTTGCCTCCAAAAATTGTACTGATTGAGCGGTATCTTGGGCAGAAACAGACTGCCATTCACCCTTGTCTTGCCATGCTACTACCGCTCGGCCCGTTTGTGATGAGGCGTCTGTAAGGACTGTCAGGCCTGGTTGAGGTCGCGTCAGTACTCGGACTGACGCGGATGGGTGAATAGTGCGCAAGTGAGTCCAACCTTGGAGCGTTGGCCCACATCGTATCTTCCCAGGGTATCCCTCTAAAGCTAGCACTATTTTTTCCTGGTTGCATAATTGCTCCTCCCAGCACTGGGTTTTATATGGGAGCCAGAGAGTGGAGGGTTCAGTACCGAACATACGCAGAGCGGCCATCCGTATCTTCGTTATCATGGCCGCTAGCACACTAGAGTGGGGCACAAATGCACTATGCATTTGCGAGGAAAAGTTACTCCGGACGGCACATTCTGGGCATGCTCCAAGACATGCTTTATGGTTGCCCCTATCGACGCTCCTTTTGGCGCCGTGAGCAGTGCGCTCTTAGTCTGCTCATTGCCCTGCTGATGAATACACTCCAGCATAATTGCGTTCTTGGCCTCCCCCGGCAAGGTTGCTGCCGATTCTAGGGAGGCCTGCAAACGGTTGCAAAAATTGGCAAAATTTTCCGTTAATCCTTGCTTCACCTGTGTCCATGGTTCGGGGGGTTTCACATAACGCTGCAGATCATTGAACGCTTCACGGGCTGCCCGCGCTGTGGCGTTCAATTCTGCAGTCCGTAAACCGGCCGCTTGCTGTTGGGCGGTTAGCCCTGCATCAGACCCTTTCAAGCGCCCCAAAGTGGAGTGCCTGAGGGGGCTCTGCGGATCTTGCGTCGCCTGTATCAACGTTTGATGTAGCCTACTCGCCCACTGCTCTTTCCACAGGACATTCTCCGTCGGTGTTAAAATCATCTGCGCTAATTGGCGACAGTCCGCCGGGGTGGCCGGGCCTGCACCCAACAGGTTATCAAGCATTGCCTGCGTGAGCGGGTGATTCAGGCCGTGTTCTGCCTTTGTTTTAATCAATTGTGTAATCACTTTAGCATCCCAAGGCCGCCACTCCATCCCCGCTGCGGTTATAGTCACAGGGAACATCTGTACTGCTGCTCCCGGGCGGACGGCCAAACCAGATAGCAACACATCTTTAGCAACAAGGTCCCAATTGGGCAGCTGGATTGTGTCACTGCTTCGCTTCCCACCCCCTTGCTGCACTATACGTTTCTGCCTCCCAACTTCTTCCTCCAATCGTTGCAGCACCTCGAGCACCTTGCGCATGTCTGAGCTAAGTTCTGAGTGGCCTTGACTGCCTGGGTTGTCTTGACTACCACCTCTCCCCACGTCCTGTTGTTCTTTCCATTTTCCTTCACCCCCCGCCCTCGTTGTGCCCACATCCTGTCGCTCTGGCGAGTGCGCAGCTGCTGATGGACCGCGCATACGCTGTAACTGCTCCGTTAATTTCTGCATGTCTGCATCAGCTTCTGTCCTGCTCCTCTCTCCCCCCGGTGCTCCCTCAGCTCCCCAATTATATTAAATCAAGCATCCCGGCAACCAGTCGTCGGCAGGCACCACCGGACGCCTGTCGATGGGGGCCGATGGACGCGAGGCGTCTGCCTCACTCTCAGGCTCTTCCCGGACAGGAGGCAATCCTCCCTCGCTCGGAGTGTAATGGGCGGCTCGCAACTCCTCCCAAGGATAACCAGGAGGTGTAGGATTATGTGTTTGCAGCGCTGCAGCTGACACGGGCTGCACCGGCAGAACTTGCGGCTCCAATGGGGACAAATGGTCCTCATCGGAGCTGTCAGCTGCTCGCGTCACCGATTTGGATACCCCCGGCGAGTTCGAGGGGTCCCCCGTTTGGGTGCCCTGCGGCTGCGAGTCATACAGCAAGCCCCGTGCTGCCTGCCAAGCCTCCTGCTCCTCCCACGCTCGGCGAAGCAGGGTAAGCACAACACCCCAAGTCTTAAGGTCTTTTCCCAAGTGGCTGGACATAGTCCACTCTGCCAACACCTCGGAGCACCAAGGCCAATTTGATGAGATAAGAATGTCAGCAGGACGCTGTACAGCACCCTCCTGGATTAGGCGTTCAACACACGCCGAAATTGCGCTCGACTTCACAGAAGTTCCCCATTCCTTCGCGCACATTTGAATTACCTTAATCACCGCTTCCATCGTCTGTCTGGCGCCACCCCCGTCGCCCCGGCGACCACCCTCACCCTATCACGTCGGGGTCACCACTTTGTTGCCGTCGCAACAATACCCAGAGTTAGGGTGAGGTCAGGAGCCCGCAACCCCGCCCGCCCCTGGGCCACACCACACTGACTCCCTAGGGAGGATGCGGCAAATGGCGTTTATTGCGTCGTTACAATTCTTTATATACGCGCTCGCACTGTCTTTTCCTGTCTTAGCCCTGCCTCGTCAGGACATCACATCCCGTGATCTTCCGCAGCGCCCCGTGTCGCCTACCACAGCGACAGAATGTGACGCGATAGAATGTGACACGATAGAATGTTTGTGACGACACAGAATGTAACGCGATACAATGTTTGTGATGCGTACATTGTGATGCGATGGAATGTTTGTGATGCAATAGAATGTGACGCGATAGAATGTTTGTGACGTGTTAGAATGTGACGTGATAGAATGTTTGTGACGCGATAGAATGTGACGCCATAGAATGTGACGCGATAGAATATTTATTGATGTGATAGAATGTTTGTGACACGATAGAATGTTTGTGATGCGATAGAATGTGACGCGATAGAATATTCGTGACGCTATAGAATGTGACGCAATAAAATGTTTGTGAGGCAATAGATAGTGACACGACAGAATGGTTGTGACGTGATAGAATGTGACACGATAGAATGTAACGCGATAGAATGTGACGCGATAGAATGTTTGTGACGGCATAGAATGTGACGCGATAGAATATTTGTGATGCATAGATTGTGACGCGATAGAATGTTTGTGACGCGATAGAATGTGATGCGATAGAATATTTGCGATGCATAGATTGTGACGCCATAGAATGTTTGTGACGCGATAGAATGTGATGCGATATACTGTGACGTAATAGAATGTTTGTGATGCGATAGAATGTGACGCGATAGAATGTGACGTGATAGAATGTTTGTGACACCATAGAATGTGACGTGATAGAATGTTTGTGATGCGATAGAATGTGACGCGATAGAATGTGACGCGTTAGAATGTTTGTGACGGCATAGAATGTGACGCGATACAATGTTTGTGATGCATAGATTGTGACGCGATGGAATTTTTGTGATGCAATAGAATGTGACGCAATAGAATGCTTGTGATGCAATAAATGTGACGCAATAGAATGTGACGCCAGAGAATGTGACGCGATAGAATGTGAGGAGATAGAATATTTATTGACGTGATAGAATGTTTGTGACGCGATAGAATGTTTGTGATGCGATATAATGTGACGGGATAGAATGTTCGTGACGCGAGAGCATGTGACGCGATAAAATGTTTGTGAGGCAATACATTGTGACGCGACAGAATGGTTGTGACGGGATAGAATGTGACACGAAAGAATGTAACGCGATAGAATGTGACGCCATAGAATGTTTGTGATGTGATAGAATGTGACGCAGTAGAATGCTTGTGATGCGATAGAATGTGACGCCAGAGAATGTGACGCGATAGAATGTTTTTGACGTGTTAGAATGTGACGTGATAGAATGTTTGTGACGTGATAGAATGTGACTCCATAGAATGTGACGCGATAGAATATTTATTGACGTAATAGAATGTTTGTGACGCGATAGAATGTTTGTGATGCGATAGAATGTGACGGGATAGAATGTTCGTGACGCGATACAATGTTACGCGATAAAATGTTTGTGAGGCAATAGATTGTGACGCGACAGAATTTTTGTGATGCATAGATTGTGACGCGATAGAATGTAACGCAATAGAATGTGACGCGATAGAATGTTTGTGACGCGATAGAATGTGACACGATAGAATGTTTGTGATGCATAGAATGTGACGCGATAGAATGTTTGTGAAGCGTCAGAATGTGACACGAGAGAATGTAACGCAATAGAATGTGACGCGATAGAATGTTTGTGACGCGATAGAATGTGACACGATAGAATGCTTGTGATGCGATAGAATGTGCCGCCAGAGAATGTGACGCGATAGAATGTTTGCGATGGCATAGAATGTGATGTGATAGAATGTGACGCTATAGAGTTTTTGTGACGGCATAGAACGTGACGCGATAGAATGTTTGTGACGTGATAGAATGTGACGTGATAGAATGTTTGTTACGCCATACAATGTGACGCCATAGAATGTTTGTGACGCGATAGAATGTGACGTGATAGAATGTTTGTGTTGGCATAGAATATGACGCGATACAATTTTTGTGACGGCATAGAATGTGACGCAATAGAATGCTTGTGATGCGATAGAATGTGACGCCAGAAAATGTGACGCGATAGAATGTTTGTGACGTGTTAGAATGCGACGTGATAGAATGTTTGTGACACGGTAGAATGTGACGCCATAGAATGGCGATATAATGTGACGGGATAGAATGTTCGTGACGCGAGAGCATGTGACGCGATAAAATGTTTGTGAGGCAATACATTGTGACGCGACAGAATGGTTGTGACAGGATAGAATGTGACACGATAGAATGTAACGCGATAGAATGTGACGCGATAGAATGTTTGTGACGGCATAGAATGTGACGCGATAGAATATTTGTGATGCATAGATTGTGACGCAATAAAATGTTTGTGACGCGATAGAATGTGACACAGTAGAATGTAACACAATAGAACGTGATGCGATAGAATGTGAGGCGATAGAATGTTTGTGATGAGATAGAATGTGTCGGGATAGAATGTTCGTGACGCGATAGAATGTGACGTGATAAAATATTTGTGAGGCAATCGATTGTGATGCGACAGAATGTTTGTGATGCATAGATTGTGACGCGATAGAATGTTTTTGGTGCGATAATGTCACACGATAGAATGTGTCGCGATTGAATGTGACGCGATAGAATGTGACGCGATAGAATGTTTGTGGTGCGATAGAATGTCACACGATAGAATGTGACGCGATTGAATGTGACGCGATAGAATGTGAGGCGATAGAATGTTTGTGACGCAATAGAATGTGACGCGATAGAATGTTTGTGATGGCATACAGTGTGACACCATAAGTGTTTGTGATGGCATAGAATGTGACGCGATAGAATGTTTGTGACGTGATAGAATGTGATGCGATAGAATGTTTGTGATGGCATAGAATGTGACGTGATAGAATGTGACGCGATAGAATGATTGTGACACCAGGGAATGTGACGTGATTGAATTTTTGTGACTCGATATAATGTGACGCGACAGAATGTGTCGCAATAGAATGCCTGTGACACGATAGAATGTTACGCGATAGAATGTTCGTGACGCGATAGAATGTGACGCGATAGAATGTTTCTTACGCAATAGAATGTGACGCGATGGAATGTGACGCGATAGAATGTTTGTGATGGTATAAAATGTGATGGGATAGAATGTGAGGCAATAGAATGTGACGCGATAGAATGTTTGTGACGCGATAAAATGTGAGGCAATAGAATGTTTGTGATGCAATAGAATGTGACGCGATAGAATGTGACGCGATAAAATGTTTGTGACGCAATAGATTGTGACGCGATAGAATATTTGTGACGTGATAGATTGTGATGCAATAGAATGTTTGTGATGCGATAGAATGTGACGTGATAGAATGTTTGTGACGCGATAGAATGTAATGCAATAGAATGTGACGCGATAGAATATTTATTGACGTGATAGAATGTTTGTGACGCGATAGAATGTTTGTGATGCAATAGAATGTGATGGGATAGAATGTTTGTGACGCGATAGAATGTGACGCGATAAATGTGATGCGACAGAATGTTTGTGACATGATAGAATATATGTGACACGATATAAGATGTCATGATAGAACAGGTCGATTCCGTGATAGAATAGGTCGCTATATAGTATATGTGACTCAATAGAATCCATTCTACCTCAACTATATTCCATCTTCTTGCCTGGTACAGCCTCAAGGACCAGCTAGGGTTGCAGAAGATGGTTAGATGGGGTGAGCAGTCATGCTTTGTCCAGCTTTAAGAGGAGATGGAGAAGCCTGGGTAAGGGAAGCAGTTCCTGTTGCTCAGGGCTAGCAAAAGAGATTCAAGCAACACCTGGGTCTCCGTCTTCCACACCCTCCCCTTCCCTGGCCACTAAGGGAACAGCAAAACCCACTCCAGCTGTTCTCTGTCTCCACCTGAAGCTCTGCTCCCTGCCCATCACCTGCTTGTAGGGAGATGACACTGTCATCCTTCCTCCCTACTCCTTTTCTCTTGGAGGATCAGGCTTCCCTCCCCAGCCCTCCTTCCTATTGCAAAGCTTTTAGCAGTCCTCCAGAGCCCAGGATGGGAGTAGGCTTGGGGGCCACATTCCCCTCGCATCTCAATTCCTTTATCTCCCTGTGCTATGGGACCTCGGGAGTTACATCCTACCTGATGGTGTTTGCCACCAGGGAACATTCCTGAATCCTCTTCCGCTTTCTCACCAAGAGCCTCGGGTCCTCTTCTGCAAAGACGATCTCTCACCAGTCAGGCCTGTGCTTACCTTTTGCATAGGGCTAGTGGGGTTATCCCACCCCAGGTTCAAGACTCTCTCCTTTCCTTGCCTGAATTTCAGGAGGCTCCTGCCAGCCCAAATCTGCAGTGCATTGAGGTTCCTATGAATAGCAATCAGCCCTCTAGAGTACTGAGCAGCAGACGACAGAGACCAGAGCTCTCAGGTCACTGATGGATGGGAACCGAACAAACCTTCCCAGGGCAGACCAGCAGAGGATCAAGCACTATTCCGTTCATTGATCACAAGGGCACAAAATTATCTGGGGTCTCCTGGAGATATTGCAGGGGGTTGCGGGATGGTGTAGATTTTGGTCTGGCATGTTTTATGGGGATTATGGGAGTGTAGAAAGCTTATGCTGGGATGTTCAAACAGAGAGCCAAAAGCAGGGAAAGGAGGAGATCCAGGGGAATCAAGAAGAGCAAAAATGGGAAAATGGAGGAGAGGGTAAAAGAAAGGGAGCAGTTCCATGTCGACAAGCTGCTGGTCAGTACGCTTGTCTGGCTGACATTAGGGTTTGACGAATGTGAGAGCATCTGCTTCATGAAGATTATCTGGTCTCAGACCATTTCAGTGCAAAAGGGATAGTAAGTAAAGAGAGAGCACTTAAAAAACCCACATAAACATAAACATGATAGACAAGGAGTAACAGAGATGATGCCGAGACCAACATTCCCCAGTCATTAATTGATGTGCCGTGAGGAAAGTACAAGCATAGCTTTGGAGAGGGCTAACCTAGACTTTGTAATAGATAAGAAGTGGGAAACAAGACACTAAGACTTTGGATATTCAAGAGGTGCTTGGGGGGCTGTGCAAAACTGACTAAGGAATGTCTAGGGAAGAGGATCAGGGTGGAACAAGGATCTGAGGTAACATCTTTTCAAAACTGACTTGCTGACCACTGGCAGAAAAAGGAGCCAGACTGATTCACTGGGCTTATTTCTGTGTCTCCCTCAGAAGAAGACAGATCATCTTCCAGATTCTCCCGCTGTCTCTCTGATGACGACAAAGTGAGCCTTGACCACAATCTGAGATGTCCAGTTTATAGCATGATGTGACACTCACCTCCTCCTCTGGAGGATCACTGTACTGTGATGGCAGCACACTGGAGAGTATCCAAAACACCTTCCAGATGCCTGGATGCACCTGAAGAGTCCTTAGGCATCCTTCAGATGTTGTACAATAAAATCCTCCAGAATGTCTTTAATCTCAGTGTACAACTACTGCTTGGTAAGTTTGTTGTTGTTTGAAACAGTTCTATTGTCTGCCTGGCTTGCAGTTCCATCACTTTAATTCCTTTTAGCTCTTGGCTCTTAAATGTGTAACGCATCCTTTTGCAGGGGCGAGGGGAGGCACACAGAGGCTGAAAAGGTCTTAATAGGTCATCAAGTTAGATCTATGGATATTAAGGCCCCTATCAGGTATGATCAGTGCAAAGAAATGCAATACGGAGTTGATGTTCTCAGCATATTTGTCATGGTCAGGTGGGATGCCCATGGCCTGCTCAATTACACACATAACCTACATAGCATCTGACCTAACTCCTCACACTTCCCTAAGAAAGAAAGAGGAAGAACCAACATTTCTAGTACATGAATCACCCTGTTTTCAGAGAAATGATTAAAAATTACTGGGGAGAAACATTCATTCATCTCCAGCTCCATACACCCAGTGGGCGTATTGGGAGCCTCCCAAGATAGCCATTGCAGACTGAGGAGGGCAGTTACTGCCTATGGGTGTATGAGAGTCATTCTGGGATGCTGGGATTGTGCAAGACTTACTATGGAGTGTTTGGGGAAGGATCAAAGGTAGGAAAGGGGCAGTATTAAAGTTGTTTGAGGAGCAACAAATATGAGAAAATAGAGGGAAAAGGACAGAAAAGGAACGGATGTCATGTAAACAGACTGCTGGTCAGTACAATGGTCTGGTCATGCTCTGCTCCTTATCCCCCCAGTCTCCCCTGTCTTCTTGATAAACTCAGTTTTATGGGGTGAGGAGGCTCTCTACTCCATACTCATGTGTGTGTGAGGAGGTGTCGGGGCCAGACACCGGAGGGGGAACTACACATCCTAGGGGCCCACATGCCCGGGATGCCAGCAGCTGGAGAACTGGGGTGTGTGCGTTTGCGTGGGCATGTCAGTGCATGTAACTGCCAGCACACATCAAGCCAGACTGGCTAGCAGTAGGAAAAGAGGTTTGGGAGCAGGTTACCAGAGATGCCGTAAGTCTGGGCTGGATACTGGAGAGCCCAGAGGGTCTGTGAGTTTGCTACTGGAGGGACAAGGTGGTCCAAACCGGCTACTGGAGAAACTGCAGATCCTGGGGGTCTGCTACTGAAAGGGCCACAGGTCTGGAACAGGAAGGGAAGTTGCCCTTTATGTGACAGAGCTGTGGGAATGCATGGAGCTCTGCCTTGGGATGCATGATGAGAGTTGATGGGTCAGGATTTAGGGGGCAGACCCACATGGGCGATGTGGTGGGTGTGATAGGTGCTGCAGAGGCAAGCATGGAACTCAGGATGGTGCAGCGCATAGAAGAGGGCTTTGCTCTGGGACACTCCCCAAGAGTTTAGGAGCCCCAGGTGCACCATGGCCAGAGCCACCACGCTGTGGGGTTGCTGCAGCCTAGTGGCACATCCTCGCCTGACCCCATGACTGTTGAACAAATCTAGTCAGCAAAGGGGAAGTGACACCACAGACTCACAGGGTAGTCACCTAGATGCCATGGATTTCTCCACTGAATGACATGTTCATGTGCGTACTGTTGTCATCAACTGCGTACTGATGTCTGTTGAACACACGTACTGTAGTCAACTGATCACCGGGTTATCTCTTCCTGTGCCTGTTGTTATTGACTGCGGCCATACAGCTGTAGCATAAGGGTGGTCTGGTGTTGTTTGACTGAGTAACGAATTAAGCCCGTAAAGGATAAAGGAGTAAGCCATGTACCGCTGCGTGGACTCAGACTCGCTGCCAGCTAGCCTGCTGACCTGACAACCCATCCATCAGTGGGGACAACCCTGAGGCCAGCTGTCAGGGAGGACATGAATCATCCCAGCACAGCTTGAGCGTGATGAGAACATGGGGAAAACTGTTACTGGAGCGTAACATCTGTCATATGCATAGAACCACTTATCTCTGATAAACTCCTGTACTTGACACACAATTACTCTCAAGCTCAGTGTGACTAATCCTGGAACCTGAAAGACTCCCGAATGCCCCTCCATTGGTGCGTCACAGCCATGTGCCTCCTGCTGGCCTAGCAGGTACTGAGGTTGAAGTGACCTCACAAGCACAAACAGCAGCCATGGGCCTGGCACTGACCTACCAGGGCCACAGGCACAAATGACCTCACCGCCTGCATCAAAGCCATGTGACTGCTCCCGGTCCATCAGGGACCGAGGCAGAAGTGGCTTTACGAGCGTTAACCGCACCAGTATGCCTGTGCTGGCCAGTGAGGGGCTGAGGCAGAAAGGACCCCACAAGAACAAACAGCAGCAAGGTGCCAGCTCCTGGTCTAGCACGTCTTGAGACACAGTGATCTCAGCATCATCACCAAAGCCACGTGTATGCGGCTGCTCTCTCAGGTTCTCAGGCACAACATCCTCACCAAGACAGCCAGCAGTGATGTGCCTGATGCTGGCCTACCAGGTATGGATTGAAAAGGGGCCTCACATTAAGCCCTGAAGCCATGTCCTTGCAGCTGCCCTATCAGCTACTGAGTCACCATTGACCTAACAAAATGTCAGCAGCAGCAGTGTGCCTGCTACTGGCCTATCCCACACCGAGGCACCACTGAGCTCACACTAAGCCTCGAAGTCATGTGCCTGCTGTTGGCCAATCATGGACTGAGGCAGAAGCACCTCACAATCTGCACAAGCAGCAGGTAGGTGCCTCCTCCTGGCCCATGAGGTGCTGAGGCAGAAGTCACCTCACAGTCAGCACCCAAGCCAGGTGCCAGCAGCTCACCTATCAGGCACTGAGGATAAAGGGACCACACAAGCACCCATCCTCCCCATGAGCCTGCTGCTGGCCTATCAGGTACTCAGGCAGGAAGGACCTCAAAGTCCACACTGAAGCTATTGATCAGTTTCTTGCTTATTTGGAGAACACAAAGAGGTGAAATCACAGGAACCTGCACCAACCAAGAGCCTGCTGATGGCCGATCAACCCCAGAGAACAAAGTGACCTCACAAGCAGAATCCAAGGAACTTCTGCTGACCTGTTGTTAACATAGTCCCAAGTGACTTTACAGGCACACATATCATACATGTGCCTTTAACTGACCTATCAGGCACACCAGGGGAAAAAAGTCACTCTCAGCATCCAAGCCATGTTCGGCCTGGCAGCTTTCATGGCCTGCCACCTTCTGCTGGTGTATGAAGTACTCAGGGAAGTCAGACATGCTAGAATGGCCAGATGCGACTGTATGTCTTAAACTCTTTATTTGTACTTCAGAGATAACAGTGGGACATCTGTGCTCCCACGTCTCCTGGGAACCGACTGCTTACAGCTGTGTGTCTTGGGGGCATGTCTCTCACCACTTCTCCCCAGGTGTGGAAGGTGAGTAGCCCACTGATTGCTCCCATGTGAGACAAGTGAGGCTTTCCCCCACCTGCAGCCATATGGCTGTTGCTGTCTCTCTTCAGAGAGAGCAGGAGAGGGGGGACAGAGAAGCTCCCACAAGCTGCCAGTAACAAACTCTCTCCAGACACAAGAGCCATGGGACAGGTCTATGCAGCAGCAGGGGACTAGCAGTTTCCCAGGGTTTGTTCTCAAGACAGGAAAAATCAACAGTAACTTAAAGACAACTGGTCATCCATCAGAAACAGCCATGAGTCTGCCTGTCTGCACAGCTCTTTGGATTACTACACCAAAGCCACAGGCTGGACAGTTCCCAGAGCCATTGCCTTCAGGATGCAGGACACTCGCCACTTGCACACTCCCCAGGCACTGCTCTGCTCCTGCCTTCCCCTGGCTCCTCAGCCCAGACACACACGGAAGCTCTTGTGGTGACACCAGAAGGTGGCCAAAGCACTCTGGGCTCACAAGGCATGTGGAAAAACCTAAGCACAAGACCAGGGCCACAGCTGGCTCCTTGGGCAATGCTGCAGCTTTTGGAGGGAAGGAGGCTGCTCCCTGCAGGCACAGCAGGCTGCTGCCTCATCCCTGGACCCCATCATGCCATGAACAGATGAGGGGCATGCATGAACACCGGGACAACGGTTAGGGGATTTGTTTTGTAATGCCGAAGTTACAGACACAACTCAGAAATGCTTGGAGGTCCTGCAGGTCTCCTGAGCACAAAGCAACCTCTGTCCCTTTCCTTTCATCAGCTGGACAGGGAGGCTCTGTGAAGGGAGAAAGGGTGCAGAGGCTCTGAAACGAGGCTCCAGCAAGGAGACCACCCCAGACTGGAGCTCTGCTGAAATGCCAGCTGCCCTGGGGGCACAGCCTCTGGAGCAGGAGACCTGGCTCTGCACTTGGGTTCATGGGGCACTGGCTGATGCCTTAGCGCCATGTGCTGCCTGGCACTGGGCACATCTTCATCCCTTGCAGAGTGAGAAGCCCAAGCACTGTGAGACTTCCTCAGCCCACACACAGGAGGCTTTCAGGCAATTAGACACGGGCCTTCAAGACATGCTGCACTTCACGAGAAGAGTCTTTAATTCATCTTAATGGCCATTTTATAGCCCCATAGGAAAGAGGGGGCACAACAGAATTCGCTGAGCAGGCCAATAGTAATAGTATTTCTGATGTGAGGAAGTGGAAGTAGAGCAGAGGTACCAGGAGGTGAACTCACACCCTGTCACCCACGGAAGACAGATGCATTGAGGGGAGCCTTCACATCCATATGTAGCCTCACCTCACTCACTTGCAGCTGCTTTCAGAGGGTCATGATCTTGGCAAAGATGTTGACAGCTACAGGGATGCACCCTGGCATCCTCCCTCCAGCCATGCGGGCACTAGAACTGAACCTGGAGCCTACATGAGTGGAAGAACCTAGAAAGAAAGAATTGGAGGGTTATCATCAGTTCTGCTGACCTAACATAGTCACAGCTGCCCAGGGCAAAAGTCTCCCCTCTGTACTTAACCGAACAATCATCAGAGCACAGACAGCCAGGCCCTTGGAGAGACTGGACTCCTGGTTTGGGCAAAACTAAGACCTTTTTTTGGATGCTTGGTCTTGTCTGAGCTTTCCAGTTCCCAAAAGGCACTGACACATAGGAGGAAGTCCAGCACAAGGACACCAAAACGGTCAGGGGCTGAAGCATGGGGCAGATGAGGAGAGGCTGGAAGAGCTGGGTATGTTCAGCCCAGGCAAGAGAGGGCCCGGAGAGACTGTGACTCTCCATCCTTGGAGATATTCAGAACTTGACGGGACAGGACTGGAGCATCCTCACACTCTGGGCCATGCCTTGATCAGGCTGCTGGACCCCCAACTCCACAGGTCCTCACTGCAGGCTCAATGCATTTGCTATTTTGAGATTGCAATCCCAAGGGACCAGTGGCTTTGGAGCTGCCACCCTGAGTGCTGACCAAAGACAGGCACCTCAAAGTCACCCATCACCCCAAGAGGCCTGACTTCCTGTGAGGTGGCACCCCGCTATCTGTAAGGGTCCGGGCAGGCCCAAAGAGGAGAAATGGCTCTGACTCATTTGAGTAACTCCCCACATCTCTGAAGGACTCGAATGGCTTAGTGCCTAGCATGGGAAGATGCAACGAGTGTCCAGATTCAACAGAAAATCATTAAGGTATCAGCAAACAGTGAGCATCTCTGGGTCATATGGGGATGCTCCAAGGAGGGAACACGGTCACCAACAATCCCCACACCACATCCCCAGGAAGGACACCGTGATGGCACACTGGTCCCTGGGAGTCAGGTCCTCACCTTGCAGTGCTCCCTTCTCCCAGCCTGGCAGGGCTCCCATAGCACTGCTCTCTCCAGACACCTCCTCCTGCACACAGCACCAACACACTGGGGTCTCCATCCCCACCACAGGGCACCCACCACACTGTGACATACTTCCTCCCGACATGCCTCACAGCAGGTGTGGGAGAGCCAAGCTCGTTTTTACCCATTTTTGGTGCAAGACACTGTCCTCTAAACCGGCACGAGGGGGCAGGCTGGAGGAAGGACCATTTCTCTTTCCTCTCTTACAAAGTATTTGACCATCAGGGCTCCCCTCATGGGCACCCTGACTTCTCAGCATTGCAGGAAGACTATCCCCTCAGGCCTCAGCAGGGACGAGACCGAAAACAAGAGTGGTTACACTGCAAAAGCTCTGGGACTCTCCCCTCAAAAAAGGAGGGGCAACTCTAAAAGTACTCAGGCAGAAAACACCAATGGTCAAGGGCTTCAAGCAGACAAGGTCCTCAGTGCCTGCCCAAAAGATGGCAGCTTCCTTGGATGACGGCTGTGCTCACCACCACTCCCTTGGCTCCAGCTACTTGCAGCAATGCATCTAGAGCTAAGTGGGGCTCCTCACACCCATCCAAGGCTCAGGAGAAAACACAGCGCCTTGCCCATGTCAGCACTGTCAGCACCTAACAACACTACACCTAGCACACTCCTGCCTGCACGTGGGCTGCTCTCTTGTATCCCAGCTGTAGCACAGACAGCAGGATGATGGGAGAATTCAGAGACTGCAGCTGGGAGGAGGAGAGGTGCAGTCCTTGCAGGGCAATCTTGCTTGGCTCACCTACTCAAAGGGACTCCTTGTCTAGGGAGATCTGGCACAGCAAGGGAGCAGCACCTTCCAATTCATCTCCTAGGAACATACTTACCCGCATACAAAGACCCTCTCTCTGCAAAGCTTTCACTCCTCCAAGGAGCTTCCAGCACACTAACGCCCAGCCAGCAATGAGCAGTACACATGGCCCTCTCCTCCCTCAGCAAACTCTGCTGCAAGGGAAAGCTCTCATGAAGAAAAGCAAGCGAGCAGAAAGGGAAAAAGCAGTCTTGGTTCACACTTCAGAGCAAGCAGAAACACTCCTTGCCCTCTAGGCAGCATCCTGCCTGCACATCCTGGCAAGAGCTGAGGAAACACAAGGCCTGAACCTCATCGCAGAAAAGACAGCAGACTGCCACCATCCCTGCCTCACACCACCTGGGCAGCCTGGGCCCTGCAAGCCAAGCCACCTCCTCACCACACAGTGATCCTCACCCCCTCAGCCTACGGCAGTCCTCATAAAGAGCACTGCTCTCTCCAGACACCTTCTCCTGTGATGAGCACCAGGACACCGGGGTATCATCTGTCCCCACCACAAGGTACCCCACCACTCTGACACACCACATGCCTGTTCCTCACCTCACAGAGGGCTGCCAGCCCAACTGCAGCTATACATCAGGGACACAGAGCACACAACCACCCATGTCAGCAGCTAGGGGACCCTCAGGACACAACCCTCAGAGATATCATCCAGATCTTGGAGAAAAAGCTCAGAAGCCCCATGGGGTTTTCATGGGGCAGGATTTTCTGCAGCACACAGACACAGGATAAAAGACATTCCCAGTGTCACTGCTCACTCCTGCTCTTAATTCTTTTAACAGCACAAATATTCTGGCTGGACTCCCTCAGAGACTGGTGCAGGGGTGCAAGTCTGTCCTGAGGAAGAAGCCCCAAGTCAGACTCCAGGTCTGTGTTTACAGCCGTGAGGCTGACGCTGGCCCATCAGGGACTCAGGAAGAGATCACAGTCACCACCACAGCCGCATGCCTGACACAGGAGCTGGGGAAAGGCCTGCAAGTGATTCTGCGGAGCATTTCCTGACAGGAACATCGCACGGGAGCAGCGACCACGGGGCTGAAGGCAGCAGGGCCTCACGGCCCAGGCAGAGGGAGAAGCCGCCCCACAGCACAGGCGCCTGGCTCCTTTTGCAGGGCTGAGCCACAGGCTGCGCTCCAATTGGCTGGCAGAGCCGTCAGTCAGGCCCAGCCCTGCCCCCTGCTCTTGCAGCCCCAGGGCACTGCCATGGCAATGCTGCGCCCCACCCCCCCATGTGACCCCCGTGGCAGCCCCGCCTCTCCCCTCCCCTCCCCTCCCCTCCCGCCGCGGGACGGTGCCATCTTGTGGGCGGTAGTACGGGGCGCGGTGGGGCCTCGGGGAGGCCGGTGCCGGGTGCTCAGGCAGTGCGGGGCCCTGGGGCCTGGCCGCTGCCCTGCAGGGCTGGGCTCTGCCGCAGGGGCCCCACGGGGCTCCTTGCTGCCCTGCGCCCGGGGGCCGTGCCAGGCGTGGGGGTCAGCCCTGGGGCCTGTGCTGGTGCCAGCCCTGGTGCCAGCGTGGTGGCCCTGGTCATGGCCGGGGTGCTGGAGGCCACGGGCAGCGTGCTGCTGCCCCCAGGGCAGGGCAGGGCAGGGCCGTGTCCTCTCGCCCCTTCTGCCCTGGCCCCCTCCGCACAGCAGCCCTGGGGCTTGACAGCGCTTGTGCTGGGACCATCAGGGCTGGGCCATGGCCAGGCAGGGGCTGCTCTCTGCGGGGCTGGGCTGGGCCCCGGGGGGGGGTCACTCCGAAGGGCTGAGTAGCCCCAGGAGCTCAGGAGCCTTGGGGCTCAGGGCAGCCCCATTCCCAGGACCCAGCAGTCCTGGCTGCCACATTCTGCCCTGAACCAGGCAGCACCCTCAGGCAGGGCTCTTGTGGCAGCCCCCACACCACGCAGACACCCCACAGATCAGGGCCCACAGCCATTTTTGCAGTTAACAGTTTCTGTGCAACATGTCAGGAAGGAGCCCCTGCAGCCCTTACCCTTGGTGCAGAGCATAGGAGACTTGGGAATAAACAGCTGGAGTCCAAGCTCATAGTGTCAGTGCAGGAGGTCTCCGTCTGCCTTGCTCCCTTGCCCTCAGCTCACCTCTCAATGCAGGGAGGAAGGATGGTCTTCCTGTCCGGTCACCCAAAACTCCTCTCCAACGTGTCCCTGCTCCTCTGCCCATTAGCGAGCAGTCCCAACATGTTCCCGCTGCCTCCTGTCCCTGCTGCTTGCCATGAAGCAGCTCTGAAGGGCAGCAGTGGGGAGGGTGAGAGCAGTGCCCAGCAGCGCCTGGGCCTTGCAGGGAAGTGAGGACATCACCATGTCACCAGGGAGACCTTCCTGTGATGTATCACATCTCACTGTGACCTCAGCTCGTGTCACTTGGGGGCTCAGTAGGTCATTCCCATGGAGATGGCACAACCAGGGAGAGAGCAGAGAGATTTCCCATCATGTCCTGGAAAGTAGTCGCCTCCCCTCACCCCAGTTAAGTTCGAAATATTTCTAATAACCCCCTCAGGAACATTTGCAGGTGGTGCCAAAGGCTGTGAAACATTTAAAATGAGGCACTAGAGAGGTCATGTCTGTGCCCCTGCACTGACAGGTCTCTGCACTGGGCAGACCTCTGCAGGAAGCTGTGGTTTTGGGGTTGATTTGGAGGTTGACATCCTTCAAAGACAGGATCAGAGTCATATGGCATCCACATGACAGCACAAAGTGTGACCAGGCACTGAGATGCTTTTAGTGAGCTTCATAACTGCTTTCCCCTGTGGGTTGCTTTGGTGAGCTTCAAAACTGATAGCTACTGTGGGTCACTCTCTTTGTAGAAGTAGGATGTAGAACAGTACAGGACAGGATGTAGTCTTCCTCCCTGAAGCACCAAAACAGATTTTTTAAAAACTGCTCAGCAAGCTTTCTTGGTCTGCAGCGCTTGAGATGGAGATGCTACGCCACAAAAGAGCAAACGTGCCCTTAATACACACCATCCAGAGGGCTTTGCCTGGGATGCTGGTCCTTGCCAGTCTCCAAGGCCATGGGGCAGACCAGGTAGTAAATATGAAGAAGTGTTCCCCTTTTTTCATGAATTTTGTCCAGCTTTCCTTCTGGCTGAGCCTGGGGAAAGCAGTTCTCATCTCTGGAGCTCTGTTGGTCCTTAGGCTTTTCCACGTCACCTTGGGGCAGTGCTTCTCCCTGGGTACAGCCCCTGACACCCTGCATAACCCAACACCCTGCCTATCTTGGGAGACTGTACAGCCCTGGCTCCCTGAATCCCCCACATTTTTGACCCTGGGCTTCTGAGGACATGCCCATGCAGTGCAGTGCTGCTTTCCAGGCTGTGGTGCAGAGCCCGAAAGGCAGTGCTGTGCCTCCAGACCTGCCTTTTGGCTCATTGAGGTGTTTGTGCAGTGATCAGCTCCCAGCTCTGCAGCTGCTGGAGTTTGAGAATGTCCCTACACCCAGCCTTCCTGATTCTCCTAGTTTTGCACTGTCCTTGGGCGACTCTTGCAGAAGGGAAGCTCCATCCCCCTTGAATACTGTCAGAGATGGGGCTTTCCAAGTCACTGCAAAAGGAAGGACTCCTTTACTTCCTTGGGTTGCTTATTGAGCCCTTGGCACTGCCTAGCTGATGCTGTGAGCCCCAGCCCTGCACCCTTAGCTCTTTACCTTGTCTATTGTATGTCTGCTCAAAGACTCTTCTAGGCACCTGGGGCATGGGAAGTGTTGCTTTAGAGAGCTCACTTGAAGATGTTTCATGTTGTGTAGCTGAAGGCCTGGTGGAGGCTAGTCTAGGACATGGCCATGCCCCTGTATCCTCTCCTGCTGCTGCTGTGAGGGTCCAGGAAGGTCCAGGAGAGCAGTGGGTTTTGTGTGGGTGCGAGGGGTTTCCCTCCACATGCCTGAGTTCTGCAGGAGTGGCTCAGAGTAACCAGGAAAAATCTCTTTTCTCTAGGGCCTCACATCAAGGCTTTTCCAGACGTTTGTACAGAAACACAGCCTGTTCCTAGAGGCCCAAGAGCAGCACAGCCCATAGCATGGCCTGGGTCCTGTAGGAGCTGTGTTACTCTCTCTTCTTTTTCCACATGCTCCAATTAAATTGACATTTTCTGTCATCACCTTTACAGCACCCTAGCTGGACATTTTAAGTTTCCCTTTTTTCCATTTTTCCTCCTCTTACTCTTGATTCATAAAGATACTGAGCTGCTGATTTGCCCTTCAGGGAGTTTAAGGCTTATTCCGTCTTCCGTAATCTGTCCCTTTAGCCAAGTGTTTAATTCTGTTTCTATCTACAGTTTCCTATCCGTCCTCTAGCGAGGCTGTCTCTTGTGGAAAGTGAACCTCATTGAAGGCAACTTAGTATAGTGTTGAGGAGTGTAATTATTTTAATGAAACTATGTCATATTTTGTTTTTATCTTTTTATCCTCTGTTTATGATTTTGGAAAAAAAAAAAGTCCTTGTCCATTTGCAGCTAGTTTTCTAGGTAAAGCAGGAGGGAATTGGGACCTATGAGCTGTAACACTCAGTTGCAGACTTGAGTGGAATAAGGTTAGCTTTTACCAAGAGTGATGTCAGTCCCAGGTGGCTGAGGAGAGCACTGGCTGTGTTGGGGACATGGGGAGGAAGATTGTCCTCCCAGGGTCTGACCTCCAGGACACTGCTTTTCCTACATGTCCCGACTTCCCTAGGAGACACTGGATGGATCTCAACAGGAGACTGTTGCTGTCACTTCTTCTGAAAGCTATAAAATTATAATCTTAAAATAAACCTTTTAAGTAGGAATTCTTGTGTATTATTGAAGTCTCCATCTTTCAGCTGCACTCTTGACACCTCTCCAATTAGACTACAGGACCTGAGGAAAATTATAGGGAGATGCTTTATCAGGGCATTATGCATCTTAATGAGCCCCACAGTACATGTGGTGCTGAGTCTACCAGCCTCAGCTCCTGAGAGGAGACTGAAGAAAGTATTCCTGCAGTAGAAGTCAGAAGCAAAGCCCAAGTTTTATCAAGTGTTATTGGGTCCCACTGAGCACCATTATCCACAAAGACTCCCCAGGGGCTAATTAGAGCAGAAAATTGTACTCACAGATTACAGGCAGGCAAAGGAAATGTGCAGACAGCTCTGATTGCCAACCTTTGATATGTTTTATCAATCAAAATGCCCGAGCACAGGCACCGGACACTGAATCCCTAGGAAGGGAGATCCTTCCCCTCTCACGTTGCCCATGCCTGTTTCTGGGGCAGCGTGCAGGTGGGGGTGTGCCATACCAAGTGCAGGACAACCACATGACTCCTCCCAGGCTGCCTGAGGTGCCAGGAGACAACGAGGCCCCGGTGTCTCCTGGTGGGGCTCAGTGTCAGAGAGAACAACCATAGCCAAGGAGACACAGACGTCAGTTCTGTCAGGGCCCTTCAGCCTTGCCAGGGCCTTGGCCATTTCCAACTCAGGCTGTTCTGTGCTGTCTCATACCTGTTCCTGTGTCCCGGAGACTGTAGACACACAGTCTGCTTCCCCACCTTGCTCTCACTCCGGGTTCTCCCCTCCCTTGCTGATGTTTTTCTGTCCTTGCTGGCTGTTCCTTGAAACACAGAGCCATGGGCTGATCACAGACTGTTTCTGGTGACCTTTTGCACCACAGCACTACCCTTAGAGTGGTATTTCTTCAGCCTACTGTCCAGTCTGGACTTTCCAGGCTGTAGTGTATGGCTCTTTCCCCTTCCATGCTGCTTCCCACTACCAAGAACTGCTTCTGAAAACCCCAAATGGGTCACACTCGTGCTGAGTTGAGGAGGATAATAACTCCCCTTGTCTGGGTGGCCATGCTCGTCCTAATGCAGCCCCGTAGGCTTTTGGCCTTATTCTGAGGGAGGGAGCATGCACCAATGGCTTCTAGGGCATCCCTCGTAACACTCAGGCCTTCTCCTGGATGAAACCACTCTTCAGCTGGTCAGGTCCCAAACTATCCTGATGCACAGGGTTTTTGGTTTTTCCTAGGTGCAGCACTTGCCACTTCTCTTTGTAAGACTTGATGAGGTTTCTGCTGGCTGAATCCTTCCATTCCTAATGTTCCCCCCAAGACAGAGGCTGTCCTGTGGCACTGTTAATATGTGTATGTCAATGGCTCCCCCTGACCTATGGTGCCTCCAAAAAGACAACAAGATGTGCAATGCATTCTAGTGCTTGGACATCCTCTCAGCAGGGAGGTTTTCTGCTTCTCTTCAACCTGTTTCTCTCTGGCTTCAACCTATAGCTGTTATGTCTCTTTATCCTGCCGCACACCATTATGCAGAACCTATCTTTATCTTCCTGATGACCTCCTCATGAAGGGAGATCCTTGTTCTGGGGAGCCCAAAATTGGATGCAATATTGCACATTCTGTCTAAAAAGTTCCAAGGAGAAGGAAATAATCACATCCCTTGACCTCCTGGCCATGCTCCTATTCATACAGCCCAGGCTGCTGTTGGCCTTCTCTGCTGCCTGGGCACACACCTGTCTCATACTTTGCCTTCAGTCTGCCCAAATCTGCAGGTCCTTTTCTGCAGAGCTACTCCATGGACACTCAGTCCCCAGCCTGTATCTCTGCAGGATTTTCTTCTGTCCCAAGTGCAGGGACATAGCCCTTGTCCTTGCTGGATTTCATGAGATTCCTGACCTGGCTTTCCTCCTGCCAATCTAGGGCCCTCTCAGTGGCAGCCCTCAAGCCTAAGACTGCTCCCCACTCAGGTTGGGGTCATCTACAAGCGTGCTGAAAGTTACCCTCTCCGGGTCATTCATGAAGGTTTAAAACAGGACAGGTTCCAGGAAGGAGCCTGTGTTACTCCATTACTCTTGAACTCTTCAGGAAGAGTACCGTCCTTTCACGAGTATCTTCTGAGCCTCATCATCCAATTATGTGGCCATTTGGTTGTCTACCCATTCAGACCATGAAATCCTATTTGGTGTGCTAGTCTGCTGTGGGAGAAAGTGTCAGAAGCCTTCCTAAGCTCGAGTTAACTGATGTTCACTGCTCTCTGATGGTTCACCAATACAGTTCATTCAACATAGAAGGCCATGCAGTTGGTGAGGCATGATTTATCCTTGTAAAACTATATAGACTGTTCCCAGTCACCTTCTTCTCCTTCACGGATCCAGAACTGTGATCAGAGAGGACTCACTCCATGACACTCGCCTGATCAGAGTGAGTCTGAACAGCCTGTACTTCCCCAGGTTGTCCGTGTGGCCTTTTTGGAATATGGATAAAACTGCATTTCTGCAATTTTTGGGACCTCCCTGAGTCTCCACACCTTTCCAAGATGATAGAAAGCGGCCTTGCAAGATAGCAGCCAGCTCTCTCAGCATTCTCAGCTGCAGCCTGTCCAATGCCATAGACTTGTGTTCTTGCAAAGAATTCCTGACTCAACTATCGAACACTCCTGGTCCTTCAGAGGAGCCTCCATTGGGAGCCCTCTACCAGTCTCCCCAGTAGGCCCAAGTCTGCTCTTCTGACTGCCAGAGTCTGGAGTCTGCTTCTCCTCTTTATAAGCCTGACACTGAATATCACATCCATGAAGAGTTCTTCCCTGCTGGAGGTTCCAAAGCAAGGAAAATGGCACCTTTGTTGGTATATCTGGCTTAGCTGTGGTAGGACGTGGTCCTCCACACCCTCCAGAATCCCCCTGGATAGTTTGAACTCTGCTGCATTGTCATCCCAGTGAGAGTCAGTGAGATGAATATCTCCCCATGAGAATCAGGCTCTGAGATCCATAGGCTTCCTCAGGGTGCTTCAAAATGTAGCAGTTCTGTCACAGGTTGTGCATCTCTACGTCCAGCTCTTTATGTGCCAGTTTGTATGTATTTATGTATATTCGGAATGTGGAACCTCAGCTGTGGCACTAGGGCTGAGCGCAGACTTGTCGCTGTGAAATGTGGTCCCAGAGCCAAGGACACTGTGTATGCAAAGGCCCCGCTTCAGAGCAGAAGCATGCTGGTGTAGATGGCAACTGAGGATGTAATGCTGACATGAGGCTCCCACTAAGAGAATAAATACTACAGTACCCAAGGCCAGAGACAGAACTGGGCCATGCAGTAATGGCAGAACAGTTGTTTTGTAGCCAAGGTGACTGCAGTATCTTGGGGCCTGTTACAGAAGTGACCAGATCTCCAGGAAGGAGAAGGTGCCACTGAGAAAGTCCCTTGACCTGAACAGCCTGCAATGCAGTCACACTGTGGCTGTATCATTAGCACAGTCCCTGTTCATGTCTGTGGGAATCAGAAAAAGTTTGGAGACAGGAGAACAACTGGGTTCTGAGAGTGTAGGCCTAATTGTGGAGAACTTTTTGTGATATGCTGTCCATCTTTGCAGCACGCTTGGCTGTAAATGGGATAGACTTTGTGTGAAGACAGTGATGGGAACCCACTCTCTGGGGATACGCAGGAAATCCAAGATGCCCTGGCGTGTTTGACAGCAACCACTCCAGAAAGGCATGGAGTTCCTGGAGGTCCTGTGCTGGACCTGCTGGAAATGTGGTGGTTGTGCTGCACACCCCATGCATCTGACATGGCCCAGCAGGCCTCTTGTCATTGCATTAAATCAAGTGTGAGCACTGAATCACAGGAGCTGTTTGCAGTGTTGGGGTCTGTATGTGTCCTGGCTTTGGAGTGAGTGGAGCTCTTGCAGTTGTCGGTAGCAAGTGTCATTGCAGATGGCCAAGGAGATTCTCCACTTGGCCCCCAGCTTGTGCTCTAGAAGGATTTGTGTCTCATAGTTAGTCAGAGCAGGCAGGCAGACCCCGGCACATGTCTTGGATGACCTCTGTCTCTTCCAGTGCCACCAGGTGTTTGTGTGTGAACAGCTTTCTCCCATCCTATTTCACCTTTGATTCCAATGGGAGCTTCGAGAAGGAGATCCCATGCAGACACTTATTTTGTTTACCCCAAAATGTGGGCAAAGGGAATCCCACATCCTATGAGTTTGTGGGTGCATGGGATGGAACGGAATGTCACTCCACCCCAGGGGCTTCTCAATGGGCGTTAGATGTATTGATGAACTCCTCTAAACAGGTCCCTGAAGCACAGGTAAATGAACTCCCTTCTTATCCCTGCATCTAGGTGTCCTGTCTTCCTACGAGATGGGAGCAGGGCCTTCTAGAGTGGGATGTTTCCACCTCTCTTAGGTAATCATCCTCTGATGAGACCAACTGCAAGGCTGGACTCAGTCTCTCTCCACTCTTTTGGGAAGGACCATTGCTGATTATTTCAGTCTGCTTCAATGGACCTTTAATGTGACCCTGCTGCCTTTCAGGAGATGTCAATCCTGGAGTCCCAAGGACATCTTGAGTGTGCACAGGGGACAGAGACAGTCATGCTTTCTGCTGGGACTCTGCTTCTGAGCTGCACCTGGCTCCTGTAACCATGGTTGTCCATGGCAATCTGTCAGGTGCTGCAGAGAGACAGCTCTGTCCAGGAGCAGCTCCTCTTAAAAGAGCAGCAAGACTCAGAGCCAGGTTCTTTCCCTCTCTCTTTAACTGAGAAGTTAAAGACAATTGGGAGTGGGAGGATGGCTGAGACTCCCTGCAGGGATAAACCTTCACAGTCCCTGGCACAGTAAGTCTCTGGCTGCAGGGCAATGCTGCTGTGGTTCCTGGCAGGTTCTTCTGCAGCTGGCACCTTCCACAGCTGAAACGGTCTCTCAGGGTGGCTCTCCCAGCTTCTCCTGTTTGGAGCAGGTGGTGCTTTAGAGCAGGGATTCATGCTATGTGGTCAGAGGGACAGGGCATCACAGGATGCTGCAGGCATATGAAGCCAGGGAGTGCACCCAGGTCTGCCCAGGGCTGTAATTCAGAGCAGTGTCCCTGTGCCCCGTGGTGCTGTGTGCCTGGGGCAGTGACTGTGCTGCCTGTGAGGGTCAGCCCTCGGCCTGCCCAGGGAGGTCTCCACAGCACTGTGGGGGGAATTTCTTGCTGGAAGGAGTGATCTCCAGCAGGGCAAATTCATTCTCAAATTCAAATTCGGTTTAGATGGTGTGGGTAAGAGCTGCTCTCAGCTCAAGCTCTCCCCCAGGATAGTTCCAAGAGACCTTTCTTAGAGGACAGTCAGGGCAGGGACAGAGGTCACCTTAAAGATCGGGGGCTCTCCTGAGTCTATGCTTTCATTTTCCTGCTGTTTGCAGAGTGCTGACAGGGAAAAGACATGACAGAGAGAAACAGCTCCCAGGAGGAAAAACTCCAAGCACTGAAGAGATGATCAGTGAAGGAGAGGAAACTAGAACAATAAATGCTGTGGGAGGGGGAATTTGGAGACCTCCCTGTCATCCCCTTCAATGCAGATATCAATCTCTAAGCAAGCGCTGCTGGGTCTCCTCTCCCACCCAGCAGACCCTCCTTACTCAAGGCCAGGGGGTCCAGGGGATGAGCCTCCTCCTTGGCACCTGAGCTCCAGCAGAGGAGAGAGGCATCTCTTATTGCAGCATGCCTGTTTCCCAGTGTGTGACAAGGGGGTTGAGAGTGACTGTCCTGCGAAGTTGCCATCTGGGAGGTGGTGTGCACAGGTGGGTGAGGGGAAGGCTTTCCTGAGCACCTCTCTATCTCACACTACTCACTTTCCCTTTGGTAGGAAGATAACAGTATTGTTCCTTGTTTCCTCACCTCTCCATGTTGCTCTGTTTCTTGCTCTTGTGTTTTGTGGTTTTAAGGAGGGGGTTCAACTACAGTTATGGTATTGACCCTGTGGGTCCTGTGTCATGTTTGCTTTGTAGCAGTGACATGTCTGATTCTCCTTCCAACCTTCTAGGCAATAGATTTCATCCAGTGGCGGAATGATCTTACTCTCCCTTAAGGAGATGCCCCATCCTTAGCACTCCCGACTGTCTCTCTGGGCTGTCCTGCCAGACTGCAAGCTGCCCTCCAGAAGACCACAGCTCTCCTGTAACACACCTGTGGTAGCTGAGAGTCCTTGCGCAGGTCATATGAGTCAGAGAGGTCATGAAATGCTCTGAAGAGCTCTTCATAGTATACTCTCTGCATATCTGGGCTGAGAGAGGTGAATTTGGAAATGTTCTCTTTGAAACTGAACTCTTCCACTCTCAGCTCCGCGCCGTTTCTTTCTTTGAGCAATATGTGAGTGTGGTTGTCCTTTAGCTGGGAGAGGTGAGAACACAGGGCAGCTGGTAGCAAGATTCATGGACAGACCAGATCCCCTGACTCCGTACAAAGTCGCTGTGAGCCCTTTTTCCTCTTGGGACATGCAGGTGCTCATGCTGAGGGCAACTGAATTGCCAGAGATTTCTGCCTCATCAAAAAATACTCCCATGGTATGATATAGGCATCTAAAACCTCAGAAATATTTTAAAAAGCCCCTCCAGTGCAGCCCAATTTCTGGAGAAAACCAGTGTTTAAATGTTCCACAAAGCAGGTGGATGTAACCTGCTGCAGGATGTGTTCCTCAGAGCTAGACATTTCCCACTGCCAATATGGTGTCTGCAGGAAGAGTGAAGATGGTAAACTGAAATGAGGACAGGGTCTGTCTCACTGGGACAGAGACATCTGGAAAGGATGGGGTCACCCCTGTCTTCACTGCACTGTTTCTCCCCCTTGGCAAAGTCAAAGCTAGTGTGGTTGATTCAGATACAGACCCCGCTGTTGAAGAGGGCAAGGCTGTGGGAGGTGAATCCCTCACAAGGATTTTCCCTTTTGGAGTCAGCTGCCGTGAGAGCTGTATTCATCTTGCACCATGACAAAAAGAGAATATTCCCCTGGGTCACCAGACCAAATCCCTTTTCCTAAGGTCAGGGTGCCCATTCCCAAATATCCACACCAAATACACAGGACAGTCTGATACTTCTGTTCGCACTCTCACGCCCCAATTGAGGAAAGGCAAAGGAGAGAGGAACTATGACTGGTACTCTGAGGAGTGGAATGGGTTTTGGTCAGAGGAGCATGTTCTAACTTGCCAATGCCTTTTCCTTCTTGCACAGTGCCCGGAACCAAGGCAGAGCAAATGTCCAGTGGCAGCTCCCCCAGTGAGTTCCTCCTCCTGGCGTTCGCAGACACCCGGGAGCTGCAGCTCCTGCACTTCTCGCTCTTCCTGGGCATCTACCTGGCTGCCCTCTGGGGCAACAGCCTCGTCATCACAGCCGTAGCCTGTGACCAACACCTCCGCACCCCCATGTACTTCTTCCTCCTCAACCTCTCTGTTCTCGACCTTGCCACAGTCTCCACTACTATCCCCAAATCCATGGCCAATTCCCTGTGGGACACCAGGGCCATTTCCTACTCAGGATGTGCTGCCCAATTATTTTTATTTGCCTTTTTCTTGTCAGCTGAACACTCTCTCCTCACAGTCATGGCTTATGACCGCTACGTTGCCATCTGCACACCCCTACACTATAGCACACTCATGGACAGCAGAGCCTGTGTCAAAATGGCAGCAGCTGCCTGGGCCAGTGGTTTTCTCAATGCTTTCCTGCACACTGCCAACACATTCTCCATATCCCTCTGCCAGGGCAACACAGTGGACCATTTCTTCTATGAGATTCCCCAGATCCTCAAGCTCTCCTGCTCTGACTCCTACCTCAGGGAAGTTGGGTTTACTGTGGTTAGTGCTTGTTTATTCTTTGGGTGTTTTGTTTGCATTGTGCTGACCTACGTGCAGATCTTCACTGCTGTGCTGAGGATCCCCTCTGTGCAGGGCCAGCACAAAGCCTTTTCCATGTGCCTCCCGCGCCTGGCTGTGGTCTCCCTGTTTGTCAGCACTGGCCTGTTTGCCTACCTGAAGCCCCCCTCCATCTCTTCCCCAGCTCTGGATCTGGTGGTGGCTGTTCTGTACTTGGTGATGCCTCCAACCATGAACCCCCTCATCTACAGCATGAGGAACAAGGAGCTCAAGGATGCACTGAGGAAAATGGTTCAGCTAGTACTAGTTCAGCAGCAATAAGCTGCCCATCTCTCCTCACAAGTAGTTCCCAGTTTACCTCTGGCAACTCTTGTCCTTTGGGAGTTCTGTCTATGATAGTCATGTTTCTACATAAATGTTTGACTTCTTCCCTCGTTTCTAGAGGTGCACACCCCATCCCAGAATCATTCTATAAATCTGCTGATCACTGTGTGGGAGCTGACCTCCCAATCAGCATCTCTGTAATAAAAGGGGATCTCCTCAGCACAGTGCCTGAATGTTGGGCTCTTCTTCCCAAGCTGGAGCCAGGAATACACTCACGAACTGCACCTGAAAAGGCCCTGTTGCCATGACTGAGTTTTCCATTAGTCATGGAACATCACCTCATTGAGTGATGTGTGAGGGAGTGAGGAGTAGATTCAGCTTTCTCTTGTGGATGCCCAGTGTCCCTGGAGAAGGTGAGTGGTCATGAGGTGTCCGCACCTCCAGGGGCACCATTTCCTCGGACGAGTAGTGAGTGGAGACTCCCAAAACGAAGCAGAGTCAACCAAAGGTAAAGGGCCAAACCAAGGAATGCAGCAAATGAGGGCTCTGCAATCTCAGGAGAGGGAGTGGGCTGTGACACATCTGAGCCACTGGAAATGCCCTGTGATTGCTCCAGGCATCTTCCACAGCCACCGAGCCTGGGGAGGGGGTTGTCAGGTGCAATGATGCTGATCCAGCTGTGTCTGTGCTGTCCATCACAGCCAGTACAGACTCACCCCATGGCCACATAGCTTGCTCACTCTGCAGAGCAGCTCTGCCAGCCTGGGGCCCTGTGGGAAGCAGAGGGCGGAGGTGTAGGAACAGCTAGTGAGGCCAGCATGGGCATACTGCTGGCCAGCGGGACTGCAGGCAGCCAGGGTAAAGGATCTCCTGGTCATGAGAGCAGTGCAGACATGGAGTGACTGACCTCCATTTCGTTGTGCTATTGCTGGCCCCCAGCCATGGGGCTGATGGGGAGGCTGACACGCCTCTCTGCCCCCACCCCCTTGGAGCTGCTGTCTGCTTTAGAGGGACTGGGGCTATGCAGTGAGTGCCCAAAGCTCTGCAGTCCTCTGCAGCAGGCACTGCTGCAGGGCCACCACTAGCCTGGACTGCACTGCTGGGTGGGCTGGGCAGTGGGCAGGGGAGGTGGGGAGAGCCAGAGAGGGGCTGGGCTGGGCTGGAAAGGGCCATGGGAAAGGAAAAATGCCAGGAGGTAGCTACTGCATGTGAACGGGTAGTGTGGGAGCACAGAGCCATGTGCTTGCAGGGCAAATGCAGGTCTCCTGGGGAAGGCACCAGGACGTGGAGGGTACAGGAGAACAGAGCCTGGCTGGTCCCTGTGTTGCATGCTGTGACCGCAGTGTGGGAAAGGGAGAGTTAGCAGCATATAGAGACACTCAAGGTGCATAAGGGGTCAGTCAGGATAGATTTAGTAGAAGACTTGCTCTCCAAACTGCACTGGGAGCTCTGGGAACTGCCCAGGAGGGTCACTGATGGGATGCCGGTGGATGCACGGGTCAGACGCCCAGGCAGGACTCCTATCGTATCCTAAAGGCCCCTTAAATCTCCTACCACTATTTCCTTATCTCAGCTGTGCTGACCTGCAGTAGCTGCTGGCTGCCAAGCAGTTAGGCGTTGTTGACAAAATGGAATACGCACGTCTGATCTTTACAGGAATTGGGTCAGTGTGTAGAGAGCACGTGCTGGGGCTGCTCTCATGTATTCTGCCCATCACTGACTCTTCACCAGACCTCCTGCAGATGTTCTCACTGCACAGGCACGCACTGGGAAAGCTGCCCCAGGGCGATCATCCCAGAGCAGCCCCTCCCATCACCCCTTTCCAGTGCTGGCTGCTCCCCTCAGCTGAGGGCTGGTCCCAGCCACCTCTGTCTTCCTGCAGGTCTCCTTGCAGGCAAACCTCAGAGGATGGCTGTCTGCTGACCCCCATGTGGGTTACAGACAGAGTTGAGCAGGGGGCGGGTACTCAGATCCCCCAGACTCTGCTGAGAGGCTTGGTGAACTTGGGGGTCTCTGGCAGAGCTTACCCAGGAAAGTGGAGGCAGAAAAGCCCTTTCCATATCCTGCACTGGAGAGCAACTCATAGCCTGGCAGCGAAACAGAGAACATCTCTGTTGCCTGGAGCTGTCCCTGCTGGGAGCTCTTTCTCTCTCCCTCTCATCTTTTCCCTCTCAGGGCTCACAGACCTTCCCTCCCTCTGAGTGCTCAGTTCTGCCTTACAGAAACCTCGCTGGACCAGGCATTGTCCAGGGCGATCTCTGTGCATGCAGGTCCGAAGGAGCAGGTCACAGAAACCCTGCTAAGCACATAAAGGTGATGCTAGTGCTGCTGTTGGTGGAGGTGGTGGTGAAGCCCAAATATATGCAAACCTAGGCAGCCTGAGGTGCAGCCAGGAGCAAAAGCAGATGCATAAGCTGTCACAGGAGTGCCACATAGTTAGAATAACTGAGATGTGTTTGAACCACTCACATGACTGGAGTCCTTCAAAGGCAGGGAACAAGTTCCTCAGAAGAGACCACCAGGGAGGATGAAGTGGGGGGATGCCCTATCTGTGAAGTGGTAGCTTGGATGTATGGAAGTCTTCCATAGGATGGACCACGTTAGGCAGCTCTGAAGTGCAGAGAAGCTCAGGAAAGCCGACAGGTAATTAAGCACTTGTCAAGCACGAGAATGCTCCATATGAACAGTTTGTAAAGTTAGGAGACTTCTCTGGACCCTAGCTTGGCTAATCAGGGAGCTCCTTCGTGAGCTCCAAGGCAATAAGGCAGCATAGGGAAAGGGGAAGAAGGCAGAGGCTACAAAGGAGACATTTAGAGATATCATCCGGCAAAGTAGGGATGATGTTAGGAAGCCAAAGCTCTGCTGTGACAGAGACACTTGCAGGGGATGTGAAGGACAGGAAGAAGAGCTGCTACTGCTTCAGTAACAGTAGAAAAATAGAAAAGGAAATGCGGCTCGCTGCTGAAAGAGCAAGGGATTTTAGCAAAAGCAGAAGCAGATAGGTCTGGGGAATTCAAGTCCTTCCCATCTTCAGTCTTTGCCAACAAGATCTCCCAGGCTGTTGCGCCTACAGTCAGGAATCCTGAGGAGAAAACCAACCCACAGTGCCTAAGTCTTGAATAAAGGATGACTTGCAAGAAGTCAAACGATAACATGTCTATCACATTGGATGGCTGTCATCCATGGACACTGAGAGAGCTGGCCGCTGTGACAGCAAGGTCTATGATCTTCAAAAGGTGTGGAGATTGGTGTGTGTGTTCAGGGAGTCCCAGTGAACAAAAGGAGGAATATCTGGAGCTTCTCTTCTAAAAAGGCACCGAAAACAAACCAGGGAGCTGCGGGCACTTTCAGCCTGACTCAGTGTGTCAGGAAGCCAGTCCTCTCAGATCACATTTCTGAACACATGAGGGAGAAGAAGGTGTCTGGGAACAGTCAGCATGGAGTTACTGAAGGTAAAACATTCCTCAGCAACCTGATTGCCTTCTGCGATAGAAGACCAGCACTTATGGAGCAAGGGAGAGCAGTGGATATCCAGTAGACATCCAGATGGGCAAAAAGCTGATTGGATGATCAAGCTCAGAGGGCTTTCCTGATGGGTCATGCTTTACTGGGAAGCCAGGTAAAAGTGGGGTATGCAGGGGTATACCCTGTATGCTGTCCAGTTGGAAAGATTCCTCAGTGACCTGCAGAATGGGAATCCCATCACCCTTGTAGAAGACACCTAGTTGGGAGGAATAGTCATAACCTCGAGGGCCGTCATTTAGAAGGAGCTCAGTAGGAAGGAGAAATGGGCTGTCAGGACCACTGTGAAATTCAACAAGGACAAATGCCAGGTCCTGCCCCTGGAATAGAGCAACACCCTGCTGTGAGAGGGGTTGGGAGTGCCTGTCTGGGCAGCAGCTCAGCAGAAAAGGATGTAGGAGTCTTTGTAGCAGGGAGCTAAACATCAGCCAGCAGCCTGCCCTGGCGGCAAAGGAGCCCGCAGCATCCCAGACTGCGTAGCTAGGAGATCGAAGGTGATCCTTCCCCTCTACTCAGCATCGTTAGAGCACATTTAGATACTGCATCCAGTTGGACCCCGTGTAGAGGAACACTGTTTGTCACTCGGAGTGAGTTCAGTGGCAGGCCCCAAAGAGGACTGGGGCTGGCTCAGCTGCTCTGTGAGGAGGGGCTGGGGGAACGAGCCTTGTTCATAAGGATAAGGAAAGTTGTAGGGGGCTCACAGAATCTTCCCAAGTCAAGGCTACCACCAATACAGAATCAGGTTTGTGCAGCCACACAAGGCAAGTGCTTGAGCATCACTGCTCGCTGCAGTCACTGTGCGTCTGGGAGAAGTGGTTTTAAAGGTCTGAAGTAATATTCTGTCTTTTGAAGTTTGCCAGCTTTAAAAGCTGTAGCACTGTATCACTGCCACTTGAAAGAGTACCTCTGAGAGCTCCACTGTGGAAGATCTTTTCCTTTTAAATTTCACATGATCTAAACTGCTCTCTGAGACTTCGTGCTGGATATCAGCCCCTAGATAGTGTTTTTATTATTATTTATCACAGCTCAGGGCAGTGTGCAGAGGGCTGCAAGAAGAACTCAAATCCTCAAGTCTTTCTCCCCCCAGCTATAATTCACTAGATTGAACTGTGGAGGGGAGTAACTAGATGGTTAAGTAAGGTCTAATTGGGGGATACTACTGCATTATAAGCAAAGACTTTCTAGGATCATGCTACATTAGAAGAAAAAAGTGTCTGCACCAACAACTTATATGTGTAGTATTCCTCCTTAGCCTTCGCTAGTAAGAGAGGGAGGCAACTACCATGCTCTTGGCCTAAAAATACTTGTTGCTGGACAGATCTGAGAAGTGTTAAATTCAAGAACTTCTCTTCTAGTTAGATTCCCGGGGGCCAACCATCCGGTTTGGCAAGCCAACACAAACTCACACTCACACACACACACACACACACAAACACTGTTCAGTAGCAAGCAGTGTATTAGTAGATACTTACAAACAGACCAACCCGATGGTAATCTCAAGAAGGACCGCCTCAATGCTTGTCCCAATCATCTGCATGGTGAGAGAGGGAGTCGGCAGGCACAATCTTTTCAGGCATCCCCGAGGAAGCAACGTGGTCCTCTGCTGTGTAGCAGCCTCTCTCTCCTTCGGAAAAACTCCGATATTTATGATTCTTTGCAGTAGGCGGGAGTCCCGGCATCTGGGGCCAACAAGTGCAGGGAGTCTAGCCCAGCTCCGCCCCAGTTGCATAACCAGGCTATGATACTGCGCACGTGTGCAGACTTATTTTGGGGGCCACATTTGACTTTGGGGGTGGCTACTTCATTACTCTTCAACTTCTGACCTTCATGTTGACTGCTTCTCATGGTGATTCTGTGGCTGGAAGCCACAGAATCTGTATGTAACCAACCGCTGCTCTTTCTCACAGATTTCCAAGACCTTGTTAGTTACTTGTTTGTATCCCGCTTAACACAGCGGTATTGTTCTAGGCACTAAAAAGTTACACTAGACCATTCTCACCAAGTATCCCATAGTACAGATACAAAAAGTTACAACATGGACCATTCCCATCAAGTATCACCTAGTACAGATACAGATGCCAGAAAAGAGCAAACGTTCCCTTAATATACATCATCCAGAGGGCTTTTTTTCTGGCACACTGGTCCATGCCAGTCTCCAAAGCCATGGGGGAGACCAGGTAGCAAATCTGGGGAAGTCTTCCCCTTTCCCGTGAATTCTGCCCAACTTTCCTTCTGATTGAGCAGACACACAATAGACAGGGCAGAAAGCTAAGGGTGCAGGCCTGGGGATCGCAGCATCTCTCTTATGAGGATAAACTGTGACAGTTGGGCCTGTTTACCCTGTAGAAGAGAAGACTGAGAGGGGATCTTATCAGTGTGCACAAATACGTTAAAGGAAGGTGTTAAGAGGATGGAGCTGGAATCTTCTCTGTGATGGCAAGTGACAGGACAAGAGGCAATGGGCAAAAACTGAAACACAGGAAGTTCCTCCTGAATATAAGGAAGAACTTCTTTATGGTGAGAGTGACAGAGCACTAGAACAGGTTGCCCAGAGAGGCTGTGGAGTCTGCTTCTCTGGAGATATTCAAAAGGCACCTGGAGAGGAGACAATCCTGTCTAGAATGCTCTAGGTGACTGTGCTTGAGCAGGAGGTTGGACTAGAGGATCTTCAAAGGTCCCTTCCAGTGTCAACCATTCTGTGATTTCTCACAGTATTCAAGGGGGATGGAGCCTCCCTTCTGCAAGAGTGTCCTGGGATAGGGCAGAGATGAGGCAGAGCAGGAAGGCTGGTTGTAGGGACATTCTCAAACACCAGCAGCTGCAGAGTGGGAAGTTGATCACCTCACAAAGACCTGAATGAGCCAAAATGCAGGTCCTGAGGTGCAGCACTGCCTTTCCAGCTCTGCACCAGAGTCTGGACAGCAGCACTGCAGTGTGTGGGCATGTCCTCAGAAGCCCAGGGTCAAAAATGTGGGGGATTCAGGGAGCCAGGGCTGCACAGTCTCCCAAGATAGGCAGGTGTGGTGGGAGATGCAGGGCACCAAGGCAGTACAGTACCCCAGGAGAGGCAGGGCACGAGGGGGATACAAGGTGTCAGGAGCTGTACCCAGGGGAGAAGCACTGCCCTGAGGTGATGCTGAAAAGGCCAAGGACAAACTGAGGTCCAAAGATGAGAACTGCTTTCCCCAGTCTCAAACAGAAGGAAAGCTGGGCAGAATTCATGGGAAAGGGGAACACTTCCCTGGATTTTCCACCTGATCTCCCCCATGGCTTTGGAGACTGGCAAGGACCAGGGTCCCAGGTAAAGCCCTCTGGATGATGTGTATTAAGGGCATGTTTGCTCTTTTATGGCATCTCATCTCCCCCTCAAGCACTGTGGACGAAAAATCTTGCTGAGCACTTTTAAAAACAAAGAATCTGGTTTGGTGCTTCAGGGAGGAAGACTACATCCTGTCCTATGCTGTTGTACATCCTACTTCTACAAAGAGAGTGACCAACAGCACTTACCAGTTTTGAAGCTCAGCAAAGGGACCCACAGGGGAAAACAATTTGCAAGCTCACTAAAAGCATGTCAGGGGGCCGGGGTAGAAGGGGCGAGAGGACACGGCCCTGCCCTGCCCTGCCCTGGGGGCAGCAGCACGCTGCCTGTGGCCTCCAGCACCCCGGCCATGACCAGGGCCACCACGCAGGCACCAGGGCTGGCACCAGCACAGGCCCCAGGGCTGCCCCCCGTGCCCGGCATGGCCCCAGGGTGCAGGGCAGCGAGGAGCCCCATGGGGCCTCTGCGGCAGAGCCCAGCCCTGCGGGGCAACGGCCGGGCCCCAGGGCCCCGCACTGCCCGGGCACCCGGTGCTGGGCTGCCCTGAGGCCCCGCCATGCCCCACGCTGCCACCCACAAGATGGCGCCATCCTGCATGGTGGAAAATGCAGGGGAACATAATGAAATGTTAAAGTATAGAATGGACTGGACTTGCCTGGACTTGGCTGGACTGGACTGGACTGCAATGGAATGAAATGGAATGGAATTAGATGGCAAGCGTTGGTTTGGTGTGACTGCAAGGCAACAAGACAGGGTCGGATACCAGTGGAGAGAGACACTCAGAGTTTGTGTGGGGTTAAACAGGAGAGAGTTAATAAAAGATTTACACTTCAAGCTGAACAGGGAAAACTGGGAACCGTGAGGGGAGGTGTTGCCAGCAGGAGACTGCTGGAGGCACTGGCTGGATGCATGGCTTAGATGCCCAGGTGGGACTCTCCCGATGTATTCCAAGGGCCCCCCACTTTTATCTACTAGAACCATTTCCTTATCTTAGGTGTGCTAGCCATGTGCCAGCTACTGTCTGGGAAGAAGCCAGGCATTGCAGACAGAACCAAATATGCATGCCTGGTTCTGATCAGAATTTGGTCAATGTGCAATTCCACACGCTGGGCCTGCTACCATGTACTCTGCCAGTCATTGACTCCTGGTCAGACCTTCTGTGGGGGTTCTCACTACAGAGGGACTGCTGGAGATCTCCAGGACCATGATCTGCTCTGAGCTGGGCTAACTTCACAGTTACATCGGTTGGTAAATGCTTTCTCCAGGAGACTTTTTAAAGATCTCTTGGTCCCTTCCCCAGTGCTACTCAGCTATCATGGTTACTATTTGTTTTTCCTTAAACTCATTTGAAATTACCTTTGTTGCTTGTTCCTGTTGCCTCTTGTCCTTTCCTACCCCATCACTCTGGCCCCAGGCAGACCATCCCATCTGCTTTGATCGAGGACGATCACAGCCTCACCTCCAAGCACAACCTTGCTGGGATCTTGTAGGACCACAGACAGGCCATGGTGACCAGCTTTAAGCAGACCTGTGTGCTGCAGATCCCTGTGTGGCCTCAGATGAGAATGTATGGAGATGTAAAAATGGCCCAGGACAGAGCCTGTGAGCTGATGTCAGGGCAGAGGTGAGGCAGCAGGGGTGAGAAGACTTCCAGCAGCTCCTCTCCGCACTTGGGTAGGGAGTGACACACCCAGTAGTGCTCTTGAGAGAGGATGGTGACACAGGACAGGAGAGAGACTGCCCCTGAGAGACTATGAGAGACTAACAGCAGTGAGTCCCCTCCATGATCATCTGGAGCTGCTCTGGCTGCAGAGGGGCTACCAGGAGCTCTGCAGCTGGTGTTGCCCACCCTGCACTTCCCACCCAGGGTGCTCCTTTGATTCCCTGGAGCCTAAACAAAGAGGAGCCCTGTCTCACTGTGATCTGAGGCCACTTGTGGGATTCCAGCAGTGTGGGAGCTTCTAGAGTGCCATGGCTCCTGTCTGCATCCCATCCCAGTGCTGGCCCGGCCCTCTTGCCCTGCATGCAGCCCCAGGGCCCTGCTCTGAAAGCACAGCACAGGACAGGGTGCATTCTAGGGGGAAACATGCCTCCAGTATGGTCCCCATGACAGCCCTTGGTGCCCTGGCCACCATGACCCTGCTGTCTGGCCACCTCCCACCAGTCCTTAGCCCCTGCCCAGCCCTGATGCTGTCCTCCCAGGGTTAGCAGAACGGCCATGCTCTGGGGTCTGCTGGCATCTGGACCCACAGAAAGGCCAGGCAAGATGGTCATTTCCCCCACACAGGTGCTGAGCCCAGCAGGCAAATGGAGCTGATCACATTCAAAGGTCACCTTTCACCAGGACTACAGTAGATGGTCCGTGCTGGAAATAGCTGGCCAGAGGAGCTGGGTGTGTGAGGAGTTTCCTGGCACAGTTTCTCCTCTCTGTTCATGAAACAAGAAGCTAGGCTGGATCTTTGCCCTGTGGCACCCTGCTTGAGGGCCCCTATGGGAGGAGGATGGTCTACAGGCCCAGGATTTAGCTCCAAGACCTCTTCTGCGTGTTCCCTGGCAGCCCTGCAGAGGACCCAGGAGGGTGCTTATCCTCCCAGGGCTCACAGCTGCATGCCTAGCCCTCCAGCTGAGCAGAGAGCCTTGTCTGGGGTGATTTTTGGGGTAAGGACCAGCATGCAGAGTAAGTGAGATTGTCTCAAGGATGTGTGTTGTGGACAGGGCCTGAGGGACTACAGCTTTGGAGGAAGGGCCCAGCCTTCAGGCACGGCCCCAGGAAGAACCTACTTTATAAGGATACTGTGAGGGAGTCAGCTCTGACCCGGGGTTAGACACAACTTTATCTGGGTAGCAGGTGAGACAGAGCAGTCTCAGTAAAAGTGGAATGAATCCACCTGTTTCTGTAGCAACATGACAATAATAACAACAGTAATAACAGCAATAATAAAAAACAAGTGAACAAAAAAAGCTCAGTCCTGGTACAAGACACAGCAGGAGTCATTTGTGCAGAGCAATGGCAATTTAGCAACAGCTGAAAAATGTCCATGAAATCATTTTCCTCAGTGCATCCTTGAGCTCCTTGTTCCTCATGCTGTAGATGAGGGGGTTCACTGCTGGAGGCAGCACTGAGTACAGAACAGCCACCACCAGATCCAGAGCTGGGGAAGAGAGGGAGGGGGGCTTCAGGTAGGCAAACAGGCCGGAGCTGACAAACAGGGAGACCACAGCCAGGTGTGGGAGGCACATGGCAAAGGCTTTGTGCCGGCCCTGCACAGAGGGGATCCTCAGCACAGCAGTGAAGATCTGCACGTAGGACACCACAATGAAAACGAAACACCCAAAGGCTAAAGACAAACTAACCACAATAAGTCCAGCTTCCCTGAGGTAGGAGTAAGAGCAGGAGAGCTTGAGGATGTGGGGAATCTCACAGAAGAACTGGTCCACTGTGCTGCCTTGGCAAAGGGATATGGAAAATGTGTTGGCAGTGTGCAGGAGAGCATAGAGAAAATCACTGGCCCAGGCAGCTGCTGCCATTTTGACACAGGCTCTGCTGTCCATGAGTGTGCTGTAGTGCAGGGGTGTGCAGATGGCAATGTAACAGTCATAGGCCATGACTGTGAAGAAAGAATACTCTCCTCCAAACAAGAAGAAAAACAGAAAAACTTGTGCAGCACATCCTGAGTAGGAAATGGCCCTGGTGTCCCACAGGGAATTCACCATGGATTTGGGGACAGTGGTGGAGATGGAGCCAAGGTCGAGAACAGAGAGGTTCAGCAGGAAGAAGTACATGGGGGTGTGGAGGTGGTGGTCGCAAGCTACAGCCGTGATGATGAATCTGTTGCCCAGGAGGGCAGCCAGGTAGATGCCCAGGAAGAGTGAGAAGTGCAAGAGCTGCAGCTCCCGTGTGTCTGCAAATCCCAGGAGGAGGAATTCACTGGGGGACAATTTGCTATCTTTGGACATGGAGGACTGTCGAAAGGAGAAAAGACATCAAGTTAGACATTTCAAGCAAAAAACTTCCCACATGTTACTGTACTCATACAACCCACACACTGCCTCTCTCTTTACTGAGTGCATCTTTGTAGAGTTCCCTTGCTTGAGTTCCACTTTTCACTGGCTGAGTATGCTGTGAGGAACAGGGACCAGAGGAGTCAGTCCTGCTGTGCAGTAGCGGGAATGGAGTAGTGGGGGTGACTGGCTCTAACAATCACAATTTTTATCAGCTGAAATCCATTAATTGTGTGAAAAGGGCTTTTCAGCATCTTCATTCCAAATTGTAAAGAATGCAGGTTTTGGAACAGAGTTTTAGGGATATTTTTATTTTCTTTTCCAATCCTTGGCATTTCTACTTTGAGTCCAGAGAAAACAGATTCACTGTCCCTTGTTGCAGAGTGAGGACAGCTAGTCTGTCTATTAGTCCTATTCCCAGCAGTCCTGTGCTTCCACCTCTTTGAGCTGCTGGATATATGCACTCATACATTGTCTTAAAGGGAAACCAGACCCTGCTGAGAGCAGAGGTGTCTCCTTTCAAAATGCAGGTCTCCAAACTTCCCTCCCTTTCTCCATGCACCTGAGGGAGCTCTCCACACTTCCTTTCTAGCCAAGGACACACAGGGCTCTTTTCAGCTGCCCATATACTGCCACCATCTCCGTACTCCCAGCATCTCTGAACCTTCTCCATTTGTCTCTCAGATATCACAGTGATGCTATGGGACAGCACTGCCTTTCTGGAGGGCAGCTCTCAGCCTGGCAGAGCACCACAGGGAAACAAAGAACCATTAAGACTACAGAGGGGTTCTCCTTAACGGAGGATCAGCTAATTCTGCAACCCAAGAGACAGCATTTCTGGAACCAAACAGGTTAGAAGGGGGCTGTGGACCCCTCACTTCCATGCAGATTCCTCTGTCGCCCAACTCACAGTGTTGGTGTCTGAACTGCAGCTGAAAACCCATCCACCCCAGAAAGCCCGAGAGAAGAGCAGGAGCTGCACAGACCAGAGAGGAAACAAGGAGCAGCACCATGATCCTGCTTCCAAGGGAGGCAAGAAGAGAGACAGGGAGGGGGGTCTTGGGAAAGCCTTCCCCTTACCCAGGTGGGCATGACTTGCCCAAATCTGTCCTCCCATAATCACTGTGTTAGCAGTTCCTGCTCATTCCCTGCCCATCTCTGCTGCCTGCAGCAGTCCCTGCTGAGACCTTTCTCTGTCCCAACATCTTTTCCCTGTCAGTGCTCACAGACCCCATTCCTCTGTGTGCTCAGTTCTACAGAAACCTCCTGGGACTGTGCTCTGTCCAGAGGCATGTCTGCACATGCAGTTCATTAGGAGCTGGTCATGTAAACCCCAGGGAGGCCACAAGGGTGATGCTGATGCTGGCTGTAGGCTAAGCTGGGGGTCGAAGGGGTTTGCTGAGCTTTCTCACAGAGCTACTGATCTCTGTGTGTGAACTCTTGTGAGTCCCAGTTCCCTGCCAAAACAGAAAACCCACCTTTTTTTCTCCCTGTCAGAATTAGGGAGAAAACCAAAAGCACAGAGACCAGAGTGAAAGCTCCTTCCCTTTCAAGTAGCCCTTCTCTTGCTCTTCCTTTTGACAAGACCCCTTGAACATGTCCTATGCATGAATTGGAGCTCTGAGCAGCCTTGACCCATGCTGCACCCTCTCAAAGGGAAAATGAACCTGCCTGGGCCAGAGTTAGTGCTGTCATTCAGAGCTTCTCCCTGCAGTGCCATTGGGAGCTGCCCGGGCAGGCTGAGTTCTGACCCTCACAGGTGGCAGAGTCACCACCCTGAGCACCCAGCACCTTGGGGTGCAGGGATGCTGCTCTGAATCACTGCCCTGCACAGACCTGGGTGCACGCCCCAGCAGCACACCGCTGCAGTATCCCTGGGAGAAGGAAGAAGGGTGCCGTGTCCCTGTGACAGTCTGCAGCCAAACCCCTATTCTGAAGCATCTCCTCCTCCTGCCATATGCCCTGGATACTCCAGAAAAAAAGATCATTAAAAATCCTATCAGAAGACCCCTCCAGGAACCTCCGTAGCATTGCCCTGCAGCCAGAGACCTACCGTGTCAGGGGCTGGGAAGATTTCTCCCACAAGGAGCTCTCCTCTCTCTTCCCACTCCACACTGCCTTTCACATCTCTCTGCCTTGTCTCATCTCATGTTAGCAGCAGCAGGCAGTGACCGGAGCGCTTCTGCTCTTTGCAGAGGAGCTGCTCCTGCACACAGCTGTCTCTGGGCAGTGCTGCCAGGTTGCCACGAGCTCCCTCTGTCCTTGTAGCCTGGCTCTGCTCTGGAGTAGAGACCCAGCTGAAGGCATGAATTTCTCTGTCCCTTGGGCGCCCTCCTCCAGGGACATGTTCCCTGAAGTAGACTAAAATTATCATCAGTGGGTCCCTCTCTAAGCACTGAAGGAAGACAGACTCCATCACTGCAGTTTGTCTCCTCAGAGAATGATTATCTGCAAGAGGTGGAAATGTCCCACTCTGGAAGCCCCTGTTCCCATCTTTCAACTAGACAGGACTAGAAAGGACTCTAGGACTAGAAAGTTAATGTACCCATGTTTCAGGTATTGATTTGGATGAGTCAATCTGGGCATCGCGTATCCGTTTAGAAGCCCTTGTGCTGGAGTGCCATTCAGATGGCTCCCACGAACTCCACAGATGGATGGGACCTGAGATTCTCCTTGCCTAAACTGAAGTGAGCACAAAAGAGATGTCTGCACATGAGCTTCTTGCCTCAGCTCCCGTTGTAATCACTGGAGATGGAGGGTGTGAGTCAGCTGCCCACACACAAACATCTGGTGACAAAGGTGGTCCAAGGCATGTGCCAGTGTCTGCTTGCTCTGACAGAGTGATGGTGAGACCTGTGTCCTTCTAGAGCATCAGATGGGGATCAGGTGGGGAATTTTCTTGGCCATCTCAAATGACACTAGATGTCTTCTGGTACTACGAGAGCTCCACTCAGTATGAAGCTGAGACAAGGGCAGATCCCTCCTTTCACACTGTTAGCGTAGTTCAGGGAAGACACTTGATTCAGTGACAGAAACGAGGCTGGCAGGGCCATGTCAGATGCCCCTGGTGTCGGTCTTGTTTCTAGCGGATACAGCATGGGACCTAGAGGAAAACCAGGCTCTTTTTGAATGCTTGCTGAACAACTGCCCCAGGGCATCTTAGGTTTCCTGCTGATGCCCAGACAAATGAATCCCACCACTGCCTTTAGGGAAATTCCATCCCATCTGCATCCAAGTGTGCTGCATAAATGGGAGGCACATCACACCAAGGACTCTGCTCTAGTCTCTGCACTCTCAAACCCTACTTGCTCTCCTCCCCCTCAACCTCATCTCACCCCGGGATGATATGAACCGGAACTGGGCTAATGAAGACCTCAAGGTGGCTGGATCAGAGGCTGCCTAATTAAAAGTATTTCTACTTTTAAGGGTTTTTTTTATAGGTTTGTTATTTTTCCGTTTTCAGAATAAGTGACAGTAACATTCTATATTTGAGATCCATCCAGACTGTCTCCTAATGAAGTCAGGACATGTAGGAAAAGCAGTGTCCTGGGGGGTCAGATCCAGTGAGGACAATCTTCCTCCCCGTCTGCCCAACCCGACCATTGCTCCCATCAGCCACCTGGGACTGACATCACTCTTGTGAAAAGCTAACCTTATTCCACTGAAGCCTGCAACTGAATAGTACAGCTCATATGCCCCAGTTTCCTCCTGCTTTATCTGTAAATATCTTTTATTTGTAGCTAGATAACTAGCTACAAATCAACTCAAAATGTTCTTCCTCCCCTAAATAAATTTAAAAATTATTTTAATTTATCATTAAAATTTTAATTATCATTGAAAATAATCACACTCCTGGACAGTATACTAAGGACAAGCTGTCTCACATGAGGTCCACTTTCCACAGGGGAGAGCCTCACTAGAAATCTTTTGGACAGATAGGAAGCAATACATTGAAACAAGATTAAAGATTTGGCTAAAGGGACAGACTACTGAAAGATGGAGCAAGCCTTAAACTCCCTGAAATACACAGCAGCATCTTGGTATCTGAATACACTAGGAGTATGGAAAGGAGGAAACCTGGAAAAAATGGAAAGTTGCAATGTCCAGCTGGTGAGCAGGAAAGGCAGTGTTAAAAATTGTCTGTTTAATCAGGGTGTGTGGTAAATAGAAGAGTAACACAGCTCCTGGGGCTCCCAGGCCTTGCTGTGGGCCGTGCTGCTCTTAGGGCATCTTGGCTGTGTTTCTGTACAAAACTCTGAAAAAGTTTTGATGTGAGGCCATAGAGAAGAGAGATTTTCTTGGGTGCTTAGAGGAACCTCTGCAGGACTCAGGCACGTGGAAGGAAACCCATCCCACCCACATCAAACCCATTGCTCGCCCTAGAGGCCTTCCTGGACCCTCACACCAGGAGCAGGATGGAAGGTGGGGCATGGCCACATCCTAGACTAGCCTCCAGCAGGCCTTCAGCTCCACCACGTGAAACAGCATAAGTAAGCTCTCTAAAGCAACATTTCCCATGCTCCTGGTGCCTACAGAAGATTTTGCATAGGCACAAAATAGACAGGGCAAAGGCCTAATGGTTCAGGGCTGGGGCTCACAGCATCAGCTAGGCAGTGTCAAGGGCTGAATAAGCAATCCAAAGAAGTAAACGAGTCCTTTCTTTTGCAGTGACTTGGAAAGCCCCATCTCTACGAGCCAGCAATGTGCCCTCCTGGCCAGAAGACCAATGGAATCCTGAGGTGCATTAGGAAGAGTGTTGGCAGCAGGTCGAGGGAGGTGATCCTGCCCCTCTACTCAGCTCTGGTGAGGCCTCATCTCGAGTACTGCATCCAGTTCTGGATTCTCCAGTACAAGAGAGACATAGAGGTACTGGAGAGAGTCCAGCATAGGGCTACAAAGATGATCAGAGGACTGGAGCATTTCTCCTATGAGGAAAGGCTGCAATAGTTGGGCCTGTTTAGCCTGGAGAAGAGAAGACTGAGAGGGGATCTTACCAGTGTCTATAAATACCTTAAGGGGTGTGTGAAGGGGGTGGGGCTGGAATCTTCTCAGTGATGCCAACAGACAGGACAAGCGGCAATGTGCACAAAATGAAACACAGGAAGTTCCACCTGAAAATGAGGAACAATCTCTTTGCTGTGAGGGTGACAGAGCACTGGAAGAGGTTGCCTAGAGAGGCTGTGGAGCCTCCTTCTCCGGAGATATTCAAAGCCCGCCTGGAGACAATCCTATCTAGCATGCTCTGGGTGACCCCTCTTGAGCAGGGGGGTTGGATTAGGTGATCTCTGGAGGTCCCTTCGAAGCTCAGCCACTCTGTGAATTTGTGATTATGTGATCACTTGAGGTATTCAAGGGGGATGGAGCCTCCCTTCTGTAAGATTTGCCCTGGGACAATGCAAAGATGAGGAAGAGCAAGAAGGCTGGCTGTAGAGACGTTCTCAAATTCCAGCAGCTGCAGAGCTGGGAGCTGGTCACTGCACAAACACCTCAATGAGCCAAAATGCAGGTCTGAAGGTGCAGCACTGCCTTTCCAGCTCTGCACCAGAGTCTGGACAGCAGCACTGCAGTGTGTGGGCATGTCCACAGAAGCCCAGGGTCAAAAATGTAGAGGATTCAGGGAGCCAGGGCTGCACAGTCTCCCAAGAGAGCCAGGGTGTCGTGAGAGATCCATGGTGCCAAGGCAGTACAGGCTCTCAGGAGAGGCAGGACACCGTGGGGATGCCGGGTGTCAGGTACTGTACCCAGGGGAGAAGCACTGCTCCAGGGTGACATGGAAAAGCCCAAGGAACAACAGAGGTCCAGAGATGAAAACTGCTTTCCCCAGGCTCAATCAGAAGCAAAACTGGGCAAAATTAAAGAAGAATGGGAAAACTTCCCTAGATTTGCTACCTGTTTTCCCCTACTACTTTGGAAACTGGCAAGAACCAGCACCCCAGATAAAGCCCTATGGATGATGTGTATTAAGAGCGCGTTTGCTCTTTTCTGACATTTTGTCTCCATCTTAAGTACTGCAGACCAAGAAAACTTACTGAGGAGTTTTAGAAACAAAGCCTGCTTTGGTGCCTCAAGGAGGAAGGCTGCCTCCTGTCCCCTATTGTCCTGTATTCTACTGCTACAAAAACAGCCACCCATAGGAGAAGCCAGTTTTGAGGCTCACAAAAAGCATCTCAGCACCTGATCATGCTTTGTGCTGTCATGTGAGGTACCACATGACTTTGATCTCATCTTTGAGACTTGACCTCTCTAATGCCTCATTTAAAATATTTCACAGCATTTGGCACCATCTGGAGATGTTCCTGCAGCTTTGGAAAGTAACTGGGGAGAGTGGAGGTGATTACTCTCCAGAACATGAGGGGAAATCCCTCTGTTCTTTCTCTGGCTGTGCCATCTCCATGGTGATGACCCACTGAGCCCCCAGATGACATGAGCTGAGGTCACAGTGGGATGTGACACATCACAGGAAGGTCTTCCTGGTGCCACAGGGATGTCCTCACTTTCCTGCAAGCCACAGGCATTGCTGTCATGCTCCCCACCACTGCCCTTCAGAGTTGCTCCATGACAAGGAGTGGGAACAGGAGGCAGCAGGGCCACACTGGGGTCCCTCACTGACAGGCACAGGAGCAGAGACACATTGGAGAGGAGTTCTGGGTTACGAGACTGGAAGAGCATCCTTTCCCTCCAGCTAGAGAGATCAGCTGAGGGCAAGAGGGCTAGCAAGACGAGGGACTGCTGGACTGAGACCATCAGCCCACATCTCAGTTCCTTGTTCCCAGTGTGCCTGGGGCTGAGGCTGCCCTGAGCCCCAAGGCTCGTGTGTGCTGGCTCTGTCACCTCTTGGCAGGGGGCAATCCAAGGCCAGCTTTCCCTGGGAATGGGTACACCTTTCAGATCTGGCTCTGACAGGAAATTGGTCCTCTATCTTGCAGGCTTGGATGTCCTGCAGATGCTGTAGGCTCTCAAGAGCCTGCTAGAAGTGCCGATATAGGAAATGGATGCACCTTGTAATAACCCCAAGTCATCTACTTCTGAGGGAGAACCTTTCTTCCTTCTGAATCCTTTGATGCTTCCAACTTGACAGTGCATGTTTTGGGCTCAGAGATGTTCTCTTCAGAGGGCCACAGCCTCTGTCCTCCTGCAAAAAGGGGTCAAACCTCTGCACCCAAAGGACAGTCTGTATTGGAGAGCAGCTTGGAAGCAGGTGGAGGTGCCAACCCCACCCCACAAGTCCCTCAACCATTTTTCTCTGAGCCGAGATGTGCAGTGCTGGTAGGAGTCCAACAGGGACATCTCCCCCAGCCCCCTTCTGGCCCCACACCTCCACTGCCCAGCACTGGCAGGCCCCGACCTGCTCTCCCCCTGGCTGCCCCGTATCCCTGAGGCTCCTCAGTTCTTTGGAGCAACATGATGGGGCCGAGCCCAGTCTAGCCCTGGGGAGAGCACCCTGGAGGGGGAGAGACTGACTATGAGCAGAGGAGGCAGGGCTATGGATGCATCCAGATGCCAGTGGGTGCCTTGATGCTGGGGCAGGGACAGAGATAGCGTTGCTGCCCCAGGGCTGCTTTCCTTCAGGAGCTCCAGCTCCATGGTGGAGCCATGACCATGGGACACAGTGACCTGGGACAGAGGGGAGCTGCCCTTCAAGCCAGATGTGCCAGCCTGCCCCCAACAAGCTTGGTGAGGGTGGCTGTTAGGGTTTGGGGCAGGAAGCTTTGCCTCTGTTGGGTGCTGGAGACCCATTTTCAAGCCTTTCACAGAGCTGTTGTGGCTACCACAATCCCCACATGCTGCTCAGTGCTGCATTTGCAAGCTCCTGGCCAGCATCTGACCAGACTGCTTGTGTCCTCACCAGGGTCTTTCCCCGTGTTCACTGTTGTCCTGAAAACTCCATTTACGATGTGCTCTGAGAGTGGCTGTCCCCATGTGTCCTGCCATGCCCCAACTGTTGCTGTTGCTCCAGACCTTTTGCTTGGCCCTGAGACCCTCCTGGCAGCAGCCTGGAGGGTGTTTCCAGAGTAGGTCTGTCCCTGGGAGCTGCTTGGCTTTTCCAGGGCCTTGGAAACTGATGGGCAAGTAGTCCTCCACTCACCATTAGCCCTGCTCACAGGTCAGGGTGAAGAGCTGCTGAATCCTGGCTCTGCTGGTTTCCCCAGCTGAGATGCCCTGGCCTGAGTCCTTCCCTGCGTTTCTCAAACTGTCAGTGCACAAAGTAGAAGAGTACTTGTTGTCTTTAGTGTGTGGAGGATTTGCTGGGTCTGTTCAGCATTGAGGAAGGGAGCAGACTTCTGAGTTGTGGGAAGGCTTCTCTCTCTGCCTGGGACATGAGGCCCTGCCATCTTCAGCTCCGTGATCGCTGCTCCCATGTAATCCTCCTGTTAGGAGATATTACCAAGAATTACTTGCAGACTTTTCCTCAATTCCTGTGACAGGCACATGGCTGTTGTGGTGACTGTGAGGACGTCTCTTTGTGAGTCCCTGATAAGGCAGCATCAGGCATATAGCTTGGAAATTCCTCGTGATGCCACTAGAGACAGAGCAACTGCAAGGCCAGCATCTTAACCAGGACTGGGAATTGACTCAGAAGTTCCGCCTGTCCCAGCAGCATATAGACCTGCAGCAGGCAGTTGGCTGTAGATGTAGTCATGGAGTTTGACTTTGTACTGCTTCCTAAGTATAGGCTTGTACCCTCCACCAGCTGCTGAGGGAGTCCAACCAGAATTTTTATCCTGCTAAATGAATTAAGAGCAGGTATGAGCAGTGACATTGGGAATCTCTGATTTCCAGTGTGTATGCAAAATTCTGAAAAGCAAGATTTTTTTTTCCATTCTTGCAAAGAGCTATTTTTTTCAATACACTTCAACCAATGATGAGAACTTTGCACAAAGGCCCTTACAGACACAGAGAGGCCATCACTGCCTGAGGTGCCCTGTGGAGCTGTCTTCCCATGTGGTGCTGAGAAATGTGAGACAGGAACTATGGGAACCTTTCTGGAATATCACTTGGTCACCAAGAGAAGCCTCTCAAAACCTCTCTGTGGGACAACATTTCTCTTTCCACTGAGTAGAAAGGGAAGTCCAGACAGCTGGGTTAGTCAGAGACATCTGCACTGAAAGGGTCTGGCACTGAGTCAGATAATTTCCATCCCTGTCATCACCTCAAATGGAGCTGCACTTCACGACCATGCAAGGAATGGAAAGGGAGAGTGGCTAGATGTTTAGACATCACTATAACTGAGGAACACTGAGATTGGTGCAAATTAGGCCATTTATAAATACAGTATTTTAGTGAAGCTGATCAGCTTGCATCAGACTCTCTGGGCATATGCACTTCCCATAGTTTCCCAGTTTTACTCTTCTGGTTGCTCTTTATCCATTCTGATGCCTCTCAACTCTCCAGTTGCTGCTCCGAGCTTCTGGGAGTCTGTAGATTGTGTCATTTTTCAGGAGTCTCATTGTCTCTTTAGCCAGCTCCTTTGCTGTGTTTCAGTCCATCCTTTCCTACCCATCAGTCAAAAACATTTCAAGGATCATTATGTCTTGTGGGCAGTGGACCTCACTGGAGGCAGCTTGGGCTTGCCATACAATTGAGGAGTGCCTTTCAGCTTTTATTAAACTGTTTCAAATTATAATTTTGTTTGGTTGGTTTTAAGAAAATCCCTTCTGTGTCTGCTTGCAACTAATTCTCTAAGGAAAGCAGGTGGGAACTGGTGCACATGAGCTGTAGCATTCAGCTACAGAGTTATGTGGAGAAAGGTCAGATTTTAACAAGAGTGATGAATGTCCCCAGTGGCAGATGAGAGAAATGGCAGGTCTGGGGAGGTGGGGAGGAAGGTTGTCCATACCTGCCTCTTATCAAAAATACTGCTTTTTCTACATATCCGGACTTCATTAGGAGGCATTGTGGGTCAGTGTGAATTGGAGAAGGTGGGTATCCCTTAATTTGAAAACTGGAGAAAGGTTAAGGAGCAGACATCTTTCTCTTCCAGATGCTCAGTGAAACCTCCCCAATTAGCCAGAGAAGAACTGAGAAGCTGCTGAAAATTATGGAAAGAGGCATGGCTCCTTAGGCGATTTTGCATTTTAATGACCCCTCAGGTCTTTAGCCCATGAACCTCAGGTGCTGATAGCAGACTGAAGAAACCTCTCAAGAAGTTAAAGTCAGAAGCAAATCCCAAGTTTCTTGGAGCATTAGCAGGTCCCACTGAGGGTTGTTACCAACCAAGCCTCCCCAGGGGCTGATTAGAGCAGAAGGTTGGAGGCACTGATTGCAGGTAGGCAAAGGCAATGTACAGGTGCCTCTGATGCCTAGTCAACCTTGATGTGTGCTCTCAAGCAGAGTGACCAGGCACTGACACCACTCCCCTGGGAAGGCTGATCCTTCCATCATGCTTTGCTTAGGGCTTTTCCTGGGGCCAGTTTGTGGGTGGGGGTGCACAGTGCGGAGTGCAGAACCATGATATGGCAGCTCCTGGGCTCACAGGGGACAAGGAGGCATCAAGGCCACAGTGCTTTATGGAAACAGTGCCTTCTCATGGACCTTGGTGACAGAGGCATCAGCCACATCCAAGGGGACAGAGACCTGAGTTCTGTTGGAGACTTTCAGCCACGGCAGTGCCCTCAGCCATCTCCACCACAGCCTGTCCTATGCTTTCCCATGCCTGCGCCTGCTTCCCTGCAGCCTGTACACACCCAGCCTGCTTCCCCACTTGCTCTCACCCGGGGCTCTCCCTACCTCTCCTGATGTCTTCCTGTCCTCACTTGCTTTTCCTTGAAACACAAAGACATGCATTCACCACAGACTCCCTCTGGTTGACCTGTAGCACCACAACACTAGCCTTCAAGGGATTTTTTTTCCAAAAGTGACATCTAAACCCCACAAGCTGCTGTTTGTGTCTTTTTCTGCTTCTCATGCTGTTTCCCACTATGAAGAAACGCTCCCTCATCTCTGAAAGCACCCTTCAAGCAGTCACAGGCTACTGTTCTACTGCCCTTGGCCTCAACTTCACCAGGCTAAAGATGCCCAGGTCCTTCAGTCTCTCCTCATGGATGGAATTATTCCCACCTAGGCACAGCACCTGACACTTCTCTTTTAAATCTTCATGAGGTATCTGTTGTCCGAATCACCCAAGTTTCTCAAGATCCTTTAGGACTGAAGCTCTTCTGTGTCAAAACATAAGAGAACAAAACCACTCCATCACCACCACCAACACCATAGACAATAGATGGAGGGTAAGCAGGGGTGGACTGTATGGGAAGGGACGCAAGTGGTAGAGGAGACAAACATGAAAGAAGGGAAAGAAAAAAAGATGAGGAAATTAAAAGCGAAGCAAAGGATTGATCAGGGCTTTTGGGGGATTCCTGCCAAGAAGCCCTGCATTTGAATATTTCTGACGGGAGGAGGACAGGAAAGTTGGCCTTCTTCCACTGTCACAGGGTACCTTGGTACTTTCCCTGATATCAATAAGGGAAGATCAAGAATGGGAAGATTCATGGACTCCTTCAGGCTAGAAGGGACCTCAGCAGGTCCCTAGCCCAATCGCCTTGCTCAAAGCAGGATCAGTTCTGAGGTTAGACCATATTGCTCTGGTCTTCATCCAGTCTGGTCTTGGAAACCTCCAAGGGAGGACACTGCACAGCCTCTCTGGCAATCCGTTCCAATGCTTCTCCACAGAGCAAGTGCCCCAGCTGCCAGACTATTTTGAAGGCCCTCAGCCAAATTTGCTCCCAGTTACCAATCTCTTTCTTTTCCTGGGAAGCCAAAAGTGGATGCAGTGTTCTAGATGTGGCCTAATGAATCATAACTAGAAGGCAATCATCATTCACCTCGACCTCCTGGCTGTGCTCCTGGTCATACAGCCCACAATGCTTTTGGCCTTCTTTGCTGCCAGGGAATGCTACTAGCTCCTGTTTTGCCTCTGTTCACCAGAACCTTCAGGTCCTTTCTCACGGAGCTGCTCTCCAGGCACTTTGGCCCCAGTCTGTAACACTACCGGATGTTGGTTTATCACACGTGCAAGACCTGGCATTTGGCCTTGTTGAATTCCCTGAGGTGCCTGAATTCCCTGAGATGCCTGACAGCCCATTCCTCCTGCCTGTCCAGGTCCCTCTGAATGGCTGCCCTCAAGAATATGGCTGCCCCCCCACCACATCCCCAGTCTGAGATCACCTACAAGCATGACGATTGTTGCCTGCTTTGTGTCATTAATAAACAGTACAAGTTCCTGGAGAGACCCTGTGGTGCTCCTCCTCTCCATGGCCTCCAGGAAGAGTACTACCCATTCACCACTGCCTTCCGAGCCTAACCAACCAAGCAGCTTTTTACCCATCCAGTTGTCTGCTCTTTTAGACTGAAACATTCTGATGTGCATGCAAGAATACTGTGGGAGACAATGTCAAACACCTTGCTAAAGTTTTGGGAAAAGACATTTATTCTTCTCCATCCACAAATACAGCTCTTTATTCATAGCAGATAGTCAGACTGGTGAGGTACAATTTCCTGTGGGTAAATGCATTCTAACGGTTCCCAGGCGTCTTCTCCATCATATTCCCGGAAATGTGATCTGAGAGGATTCATTCCGTGATTCACACCTCACCAAAGTGAGGCTGAACTTCCTGCAGCTCCACAGGTTGTTCCTGTGGCCGTTATTGAAGATGGCTATAACGTTTCCCTTTCTCCAGACATTGAGACCTCACCCATCTCCACAATCTTCCAAAGATGATAGCCAGTGGCCTTGCAGTGACAGCAGTCGGCTCTCACAGTGTCCTTGTATGCAGCCCATCCAACCCCATTGACTTGTATAGTCTGAGTTCTCCCAAGTAAATCCCTCACTAACTTCATCCATTGTTGCCTGTTTTTCTCCTCTGCAGTCTTGACTCAAGGTATAACAGCCCAGGAGACCTTGCTTGTGGAAACAGGAGCTAACAAGGGGCTGAGTTCTCAGACCTGTCTGCATCTGCTGCTACAAGATTCCCTGTCCCATTTAGCAGTGAGGCCACATTTTTCCTTTTTATTCTTTATTCTCACTGAAGCAGTAGTAGCTCATCTTTATGCCCTTGGCATCCCCTGCAAGTGTCAGTCCTACAAGAGTTTTTCTTCCCTAACATCATTCCTATTGGGCAATATTTCTAAATTCTTCCATTACAGCTTCTCCCTCCTTTTGCTTCTGGTATGCTGCCTTAGTGGCCTCGGGAGCTGAAGAGCTGCATCTCATGGGTCCTCCCATCAGTCCCAGGTACTGGCCAGTGTCTGCTCCTCTGAAGTCCAGGGTCTGTACTCTGCTACTGTCCTTCCTCACCTCCCTGAAGATCTAGGAATGCACATTTTCATGGTCACAGTAGACGAGGCTGACACTTACTATCCCATTTCTGATCCATTCTTCACTGTTTCAAATTTCCAGATACAAGAAAGCATCACTCTTAGCAGCCCATCTGGCAGCTGTATGAAAGAGTTGTCCTTGATGCCCTTCAGAAACCTCCTGGACAGCTTGCGCTCTGCTCTTTGCCCTTCCATTGAATGTCAGGAGGCTTAAAGTCCCCCCAGGAAGAACCAGGGTCTCTGATGGACAGACTTTCTCACTTGGCTAACAGGAGATGTCATCCACCTCCTCACCCTGATTGGGTCTGTAGCACCCGTCATGATGTCACCCTCACAGTGTCGCTCACCCACAAGCTCTCACCCAAACCCTTCTCCATCCCATGCAAAAGCTCCACACATCTGAGCTTCCCCTTCACATAAAGCGAATCCACCCTTCTCATCTTCCTTGACAGTCTCTCCTGAAGTGCTTGAACTCTGCAAGCACAGCCCTCCACTCCCATGAGTGATCTCACCACATCTTAGTCATTCCAATGATGTTTCAGGCCCGTGAGAGCTTGTGCATCTCCATATGCTCCTAACTGTGTCCCAAGATGCATGCATTTATGCGTATTTGGGTTGCAGAGCCTCAGGTGTGGCACTGAGAAAAGATCGATCATGGTAAAAACCTGTTTCCAAGAGCCAAGGGCACTGTGTGTGCAACGGTCCCACTTCAGAGCAGAACCATGCTGGCATGGATAGCAGGTAGCAATGGAATGATTAAAGAAGGTTCCCACTAAAAGAAAAAAAAACTGCAGTGCCCAAGGCCAGGGAGAAACAGAGTCGAGTTGTGTCTAAACATCAGGAGAGAGGTTTGATGCCTGAGCTGACTCTGCAGCAATATGAGGCCTGTGACAGAACGGAATCCATCTCCAGGCAGGACAAGGTGGCACTGAAGAAGTCCCTGGGCCTGGGCAGCCTCTGATCCAGCCATCCTGAGGTCATCTTTAGCCCAGTCCTGGTTCAAACCCTCCAGGGGTGAGATGACGTTGAGGGGGAGGAAGGCAAGCAGGGTTTGAGAGTGCAGAGACTAGAGTGGAGACCTTGTTGTGATGTGCCTCCCATTTATGCAGCATGCTTGGAGGCAGATGGGATGGACTTTCCCTAAAGGCAGTGGTGGGATTCATTGGTCTGGGCACAGGTAGAAAAGCCTTAGATAACCGGGAGTGTTTGCCCAGAAACCACTCTGAAAGGGATAGCTGTCCTGTCCGAGATGGTTGTGCTACAAACCCCAGGCATCTGACATGGACCTATCTGACTGTTTTATCTTATTAAATCAAGGGTCTGCACTGAATTACATTAGCAGCTTGCACTGTGGGCACCTCCGTGTGTCTCTGTGTCGTAGTGGGTGGTGCTCTAACAGTAGTGGGAAATAGAGTCATTTCAGATGTCCAAGGAAATTCCCCACCTGGCCCCCACCTCATGCTCTAGAAGGATGCAGGTCTCTGCCTTGCTCCATCAGAGCAAACAGACACTGGCACATGCCTTGGACCACCTTTGTCTCTGTAACTGTCACCAGGTGTTACCAGGTAACTGACTCCCACTCTCCACCTCCACTGATTACAACAGCTTAGGCAAGGAGTTTGCACACAGACACTTATGTTGTGCACACTTCAGCTTCAGCAAGCAGAATCCCACCTCCTGTGTGTTGTAGAGTTCATGGGAGGGAGCTGAATCCCATTCCAGCCTGAGGGTTTCTACACTGCCATGAGATGCCTCAGCTGACTCTTCTGAATCAACACCTGAACCATGGGTAAATGAACTCCCTTCCTGATCCCATCAAGGAGTCCTGCCTAGTTAAGAGATAGGAATAGGGGCTTCCAGTGTGGGACATTTCCACCTCTTGTAGGTTACCATCCTCTGATGAGACAATTTGCAATGCTGGAATCAGCTTTTCCTCAGTGCTTAGAGAGGAAGTATTGGTGATTATTTTGTCTCTTTCAGAGAACATTTCCCAGGAGGAGGGAGCCCAAGGGACAGGGAAATTCATGCTTACAGCTGGGCCCCTGCTCCTTAGCAGGGCCATGCTCCTGAGACTGAGGGAGCTCATGGCAATCTGACAGCACTGCCCAGAGAGAGCTCTGTCCAGGAGCAGCTGCTCTGCTAGGAGCAGCAAGGCTCCAGGCACTGCCTGCTGCTGCTGCTATGAGATGAGACGAGGCAGAGAGAAGTGAAAAGCAGCTTTGAGTGGGAGGACAGAGGAGAGCTCCTTGTGGGAGAAATCTTCCCAGCCCCTGATACGGTAGGTCTGCAGGGCAATGCTACGAAGGTTCCTGGAGGGGTCTCCTGAACCCAGCCCAAATGAGGCTATCTTGGCTGACAGACTTTTTAAGGAACATCCTTGTGGTTCCTTCAGGGCATAAGAAGTCATATAAGATGCTTCAGAGCATGGATTCAGCTACACACAGTCAGAGGGACAGGGAATGCTGCTCCCTTCTTCCAGGGATGGATGCAGGGGTGTGAAGCTGGGGGTGTGCAAACAGGTCTGCCCAGGTTTGTGATTCAGAGCAGTGTCCTTGAGCCCCTGGGTGCTGTGTGCCTGGGAATCTCCTGCCTGCAAGAGCTAGCGCTCAGCCTGCCTGAAGAGCTCACTGTGCTACTTTGGGACAAAGCTCTAGATGAGAGGAGTGATCCAAAGTGGGTCAGATTTGTTCTCCTGTTGAGAGGTGACGCATGGGTCAAGACTGCTCACAGCTCTAGCTCAGGCACTGGACATGTCCAAGGGATCTTTTCAAGAGGCAGATCAGGAGAAGGGCTACTTGAAAGGGAAGGAGCTTTTCTTCTGGTCTCTGTGCTTCCAATTTTCTCCCTAATTCTGTCAGGGAGAAAAAAAATGAAAGTGTTTTCTGTTTTGGCAAGGAACTGGGACTCCACAGCCTTCACTCCGAGAGATTGATAGGTCTATGAGAAATCTCTCCAAGCCGCTTAGTCCTCACCTTAGCCTCCAGACAGCATCAACATCACATTTTTGACCTCCCCAGGGTTTATGTGACCTGTTCCTTAGGACCTGCATACAGAGAGATGCCCCTGGAAAGTGCCCTGATCCAGGAGATTTCTGTAGGGCAGAGCTGAGCACCCAGAGGGTGCGTTGAGGTCTGTTAGAATTGTCTGGGAAAAGACCATAAGACAGAGAGAGAGCTCCCAGGCACCTTCCTCTGAGCACCTTCCTCCCCTGTGTCTCCTCTCTCACCCTGCAAAGCCTCTGTCCTGACAGCCATGGGGTCCAGGCCATGAGCCTCCTCCCCTGCAGCCAGACCTCCAGCAGAGGAGAAGGGCATACCTCAGGCCCGTTTCATGCTGCCCAGCAAAGGGGCTGAGAAAAACTGCCCTGCAATGACACCATCTGCCGGGCTGCATGCCCAGCTGGGTAAGGTGAAGGCTTTCCCAAGTCTGGCCCCTCTATCTCTCTCTCCTTGCCTCCCTTGGCAGCAGGATCACACTGTTAATCCTTGTTTCCCCTCCATGCTTCTCCTGTTCTTGTCCTTGGGCTCTCTGGGGTTGGATGTTGACATGTGGAGCCCCAGGAAATGCAGTCCATGGGGCTGGGAAATGAGCTGACTCTCCCTTAAGGAGAGTTTCCCTGTGGTGTCCTGCCGGGCTGCGAGCTGCCCTCTAGAAAGGCTCTGCTGTCTCAGAACACCTCTGTGATATCTGAGATACCCATGAATAAGCTGCAGAGGTGCTTGGCTAGAAGGGGAGTGTGGAGACCTCCCTCTGGTGCCTGCAGAAAGGGAGGGAATTTTGGAGATCTGCACTTGGACACTGGATCCATCTGCTCTCAGCAGGGTCTGGTTTCTTTTTAGAGTAACATCATCCTCCAGCTCAAAGAGGTGTTAGCACAGGAGAGCTGGGAATGAGACTAACAGGCAGGTGAGATGTTCCCACTCCAAGTGACAGTGGATGTTTTCCTCTCAGGACTCAGAGTAGAAATGCCAAGGATTTCTGCTCTAAAGAGCACTCCCAGGGGTGACAGGGGCATCTCAAAGAAAATAATATGAAAAAGATCCTCAAAACACATTTCTGCAATTCTTATTGTTTAGAATTGGGAGTGAAGATGCTGCAAAACCCTTCCACAAGAGGAATGGATTTCACTTAACAGAAATTGTTAATGTCAGACTGAGTCACCAGAATTCTCACATACCCCCTGCAGGTACAGTAGGACAGACACTTGGGACCATGGGCAGAGGTCTTTGCTCTTCATGACGCACTCAGCCAGCATAAATGAGAGCTGGAGGAAGGGAACTGCACAAAGGGCATCCCAATAAAGAGAGAAGCAATATGGGATTGTTAAGAAGAAATTTATTTATTTATTTATCTATTTATTTATTGTTCTATAAAAGTCTCTCCTAACTTCTTAATGTCTTTTCTCCTTTCAACAGCCCTTGTGATTAATGTGAACAAATGTCCAACAGGAGCTCCCTCAGTGAGTTCCTCCTCCTGGCATTTACAGACACACAGGACCTGCAGCTCTTGCACTTCTCGCTCTTCCTGGGCATCTACCTGGCTGCCCTCCTGGGCAACGGATTCATCATCACAGCTGTAGCCTGTGACCACCCCCTCCACACCCCCATATACTTCTTCCTGCTGAACCTCTCCCTCCTCGACCTTGGCACCATCTCCACCACTGTCCCCAAATCCATGGCGAATTCCCTGTGGGACACCAGGGCCATTTCCTACTCAGGATGTGTTGCACAAATGTTTCTATTTCTCTTCTTGTTAGGAGGAGAGTATTGTCTTCTCATAGTCATGGCTTATGAGCACTACATTGCCATCTGCACACCCCTACACTATAGCACACTCATGGACAGCAGAGCCTGTGCCAAAATGGCAGCAGCTGCCTGGGCCAGTGGTTTTCTCCATGCTCTCCTGCACACTGCCAACACATTCTCCATACCCCTCTGCCAAGGCAACACAGTGGACCAGTTCTTCTGTGAGATTCCCCAGATCCTCAAGCTCTCCTGCTCACACTCCTACCTCAGGGAAGTTGGGCTTCTTGTGGTTAGTGCTTGTTTATTCTTTGGGTGTTTCATTTTCATTGTGGTGTCCTACGTGCAGATCTTCACCACTGTGCTGAGGATCCCCTCTGAGCAGGGCCGGCATAAAGCCTTTTCCATGTGCCTCCCTCATCTGACCATGGTCTCCCTATTTGTCAGCACAGCATTTTTTGCCTACCTGAAGCCCCTCTCCCTCTCCTTCCCAGCTCTGGATCTGGTGGTGGCTGTCCTGTACTCAGTGGTTCCTCCAGCAGTGAAGCCCCTCATCTACAGCATGAGGAACAAGGAGCTCAAGGATGCCCTGAGGAAACTGATCCAGTGGGTCCAATGTCAGCACCAATAACCATCACATGTGCATCCACTCAATGGTCACATGGCATTTGGCATCAAGGATCTGTGCGATTCATTTTTTTCCCTTACTTTTTGCTGATACTTTCTTGTGAAAAGAAAGAAAAATGTTTTGATTTATGCCACTTCTCTCTCATTGGAATATGACTCACAGAGTACGCTGAAGTAGCGAGCTAGGCTTCCCCCTTCATCATCAGAGATGGGAGAATTTTGGAGCCTGCTAGTGTGAGCTCCCTCGGATGCCCCCCAGTGCAGTGAGGAGATTTTTCCCTTTGCAGTGTCTCTTTCAGCACTGACACCAAGGGAGCTTGGGGGACAGAGTCAGGCTCAGGTGAGTACAGACAAGGTGAGATCCTGAGTCCCCTGCCCTTTTGGAAAGCTCAGCTCCCCTGGCCACTGTCAGGGTGTGATCTCACACCCACCTCCTGGGAGGGAGGATCCAGCAGATGGCTGGTCCCTTTCCTGTATAGAGCTCCAGCACTCACAGCAGAGCAGGAGTGGAGAGGAGGAGAGTTTAGATGCAGCCTGTTGGAACAGACCTTCTGCTCCTCGGGACCATCTCTACACTGCTGCAGCAGGCATTTCCTTGCTGTGGTCTTCACTTGAGGCCTGCACATATCCTAGACCTGCATCCACCATCAGCAGCAGCACCTTCTCTTCTCAGGCCTGCTCTTCTCATTTCTAGACTGCCCTGCTGTGCTCTCATGTATGTATATGGCCTAAGTGCTCTTTGTAACATGGTGCTTCCTTGTGCATTTCTGTGAGCTCAGGCAGGACCAGGCACTGGACACCCTTATGCCAGACTTGGCCTCCACAATAACATTTCCATATTAAAACATTTCCATAATAAAAGCAGATCTCCTCTTTGACCTGTTCAAATCCTGCCTTTCTTCAGAATTTTGAGTCAAAAATAAGCCCAAGGGATTGCACAACAAAAGGGCTCTTCTGCTTGCCAACTCTATAGCCTCCAGGGGATGTGCTCAGATTCCCTGGCTGATCTGCTACAGACTGCAGGTCGGATTCAGGGTTCACCTCTCAGTGACCATTGGAGATGGGGGATGGTCTCCAAATTGCCTGCTCAGGGCTGTCCCACAGGTGGCAGTTCTGATGAGAGATGGCCATCCTTCTAGAGGGGAATCTGTGCCCCAGGAGAGCTCAGCGGATCTCCAGGGAGAGTGTTTGCTTGGGGGTGGGCAGTGAGTGGAGCCTCACAAAACGAGGGATGGTCCACAGTGGAGTGACCAGAAAGTAAGGCACTAAATCCAGTTATGCATGGGGAAATGAGGACTCTGCAATCCCCGGAGAGGCAGGGAGGACCAAGGAGGCCCCGGGAACAGTCACTGGAGAGCGATTCCTGCACCCTCAGTGAAACACCACAGGCCGGAGCTAGTGCCCACCCAAACACATCTCCTGACACTGCAGATGCCCTGGGTTCAATCTGAGAACAATCCATGAGCACAGACACATGCCAGTAATCGGCGGTGGTGATCCCTGTCTGGCCAAATCTGCTTCCTGACCTGACCAGCATGATCAGAACTGAGGCAGGAGTCACTATGTGACCCCAAGGCCCCACAGCCTGCTTGCACTACAGAGCAGCACTGCCAGCTTGGGTCTTGTCAGGAGCACAGAGCAGGGGTGTGGGAATGGCCAGGCCAGCATGGACATGCTGACCTGGGGAAAGGCTCTCCGGAGAGCAGGGATGTCATAGGAGAAGATCAAGGCAGCACTCAGAAATAGGAAATGAGAACAAGAACCAGGTTTCTCTGTGCACCTGCACAGGTGGCTGTGTCCCCAGGGCAGCAGGAGCTGCCGAGGGGCTGCAGGGCCAGCACTCGCATGCTGTGCTTGGTGGCAAGGTGGGGGGAATGGAGGGGCTGCAGGCAGACAGGAAGGAGGATCTGCTGGTCACTAGAACAGGGGAGACAGAGAGAGACCAGGCCTCATTGCAGGACCTCATCCTCCTTGGTGTGGAGCTGCTGTGATATGCCTGAGATATGCTGTGGACATGGCTGTACCTGGCCCTGCTCCTCTCACCTCTTGATCTGACACTGTCTTCCTTCTGCTGACCTAACTCCTCATCTGTACCTCGGAACTGTCCCCTGACTACAGCCAGGAAAGCCTTGGCCAGAAAAGCTGTGACCCAAGCTTGATCCCACTCTGGCATGACTGGCAGAGCGAGGGGAGCACCCAGGGCAGAGCAGAATGAGCTCGACTGGGAGATGGTCATGGGGAAGATCCAAAGGTCCCTGGCTCAGCCCTGGGTGTGGGAAACTCCCTCATGCACCCTGAGAGGCTTTGGTTGCCTCTTTCACCCTCCCTGTGCTCCTCTCCCATCAGTGAAGGCCGAGTCCAGCATCGCCTGGGGACTCTCTTCCCTATGGGGAGGAAAGAGAGGGCCTTCAGCAGCCCCACGCTGTCCTTTCCACCCCTGGCCTTTGCATTTGTACGTGCCTGGGTCTGCCCACTTGCCTTCACCACAGTCACAGCTGCCCTGTAGCCCAAGAAAATCCTGGCACTCCTGCCCTCCAGCTGGCACCCACCCCACACCTGGAGCCTGGCCAGCCACAAACGCATCTCCCATCCAGTGCCCCAGCCATGCAGCCAAGGGCAGGAGTCTTCGCCCCAGTTTCCCTGCTCCTCCTCTGCTCTTGGCACTGCTGCTGCTGTGCCCATGTCAAACTCTCCTGCCACCAGAATGTCCCAGGGCCTGAGGCAGCTCAATCTCCCTCCAGGACTGCACTGGAGACATTCAGGAGCAAGCTGAGGTGGGACTGGCACCACCAGGGTGGGTCAGGAGACAACAGCTCCCCTCCCTCATACTGGAGCTGAGGCTGGGGCTGGGCACAGCATTTCCCTGGGGAGCTCCTGTAGAAACCACTGCAAGGGATGCTCCACCTCTGTCCTGGCAGCAGCACCAGCACTGTGGGTGCTGGCGTGGAAGGGAACAGAGAGGGTCAAGGGGGCCAGGCTGCCTGGGGGAACATCATGACCTTGTCTGTGCCTTCAGGGAAGGGGTGTGGAAAGCCGGAACTCAGCTGGAGCTGACACCAGAGACCTCTGCTGTGCTGGGGCTCTCCCGGGCTGCCTGAGCAGACCTCAGGCTGTGCTGGGCAGGGGGCTCGTGCCAGGCTCCAGCTGCCATGGGTCTGGCAGAGTGCCTGGACATGGAAAGGGCTGGAGTATTACTAAATGACTCTTAAATGATCTCTCAGTCTGGGGGAGTCTGAGCACTCAGTCCCTGACCAGCCTGGGCTGTGCCCCATGTGGTAGTCAGCAGACAGCTGTGCTCCAGGATGTGCTGGGACCTGGTGCAAAAGAGAGGCCATGCAAGGCTGGGATTTTCCCTTCTGACAGGACACAGAGACGTGTGAGGGGCTGCTCTGGGACGATGGCCCTCGTGTAGCTTCCCAATGTGTCTGTGCTATACAAGGAACACCCTGGGCTCTTCTCTCCTGCACCCTCCAAGTCCTGGTGCCTTTCTCAGGACACCTGCATTTGCCCTGCAAGCACACAGCTGTGTGCTCCAATGCTGCTGTTCAGACATAGTAGCTGAATGGCAGCATTTTCCTTCTCCCAGGGCCGTGTGTGCTTGTGCCAGGCTCAGGTATTTAGTGTGCATCTCCCAGGAAAAGGTACCAGGCTGGGGAGGCTGCTAGAGATGGTGAGGATCGAAAACAGTGGATTTAGTGGTATCTCCTACATTGAAACTTCCCCTTTCCAACCATCTGTGCTACTTAGAGCTACTTTCACAGGGGCTGGCGTGTCCAAGTAACAGCAACTTTTGTTTCTTCAGATTTCCTTCTGCATCAGAGGCTGGATGAGGCAGTCTCCTTCAGTCTCAAGTCAGAAGGGTTTTCTTCCAAATACACTTTGCAGGTGAGGAAGTCCCAAGGGGCAAGCATGAATAAAAAGGCAGGAGAAGGCAGACAGCTGAGCCTGTCACAGCCTGATCATCTCCTCCTGTGGTAACCAACACCGGTGACATCAGAGACCCTGACAAGCCTCCCAGCTTGGAATCAGGCACAGAGCACAAAGGGGAATTGTAGAGAATTGGCTGGACGAGCATGGATATCAGGCCGTGCAAATGAGCAACCCTGACTTGCTGATATGGAATAACCTTGGAGACACCTTGAAGGACAAGTAATGACGGAGTAAGAATGAATGCTATGTAAAAACAGGATGAAGGGGTTGGCGAGACGGGACAGTGAATATGTGGATAGCCAATAGCACAGAGCTTTGTGGCGTGAACTATAGTAGTAAGCCAATTAGATATAGCCAGCAGGATGCTTGAGCGTGTGAACAGCATGTGATGGTATATAAGCAGGTTAAGTTGCTGAAATAAACAGATCATATTGCTAGCTCATATTGAGTCGTTTTATGATTCCGCAAGCCCGCCTCCGACAAGTGGCGCCCGAACAGGGACCCCGAAGATATAAGTGAACCTGCTTTCTATGAGAGCTGGAGGAAAGGCCGTGTGCACACTAAAGAGGAATTCGTGCAGCTGCCCTCCGAGTGCCGGTAAGACCGCTGATCCTTGCCATAGAGATGGAACGAGAAGCGGCAATACAGTTATTGACGGAATTCCTCGCTAAGCGAGAGGTGCCCGTCTCTACTAAGAAGTTACTTGCCCTCTGTGAGTGGGCTAGGGGGCATGGACATTTAAGCGACCCCACTTTGGTATTTAGGGTTGCATGTGCCACATCGGCAATGCTGGGGGATCGCCTCTCGGAAACCTCTCCCGCAGTTACTCCCTCACGGCTTTTTGTGAGCCCGTCCTCCACAGGAGGAATGGAGGTTCCTGTGGCTGAGAGCGCAGCGGAGATAAGGGCAAAAGCGGCTCAGAGCCAGGCAGAGCAGGAGGGGCAGACTTCTCGTTTGGACAAAGGCCAAGGGGGCCCTTGTTGCCGTCCCTCTGCACCACCTCTGCCAGAGAACGAGAATAGTGATAATGAAGGGAAAACAGCTGGGGCAAGGAGTGCGCATGCGGAAACTGAGGAGAAGGACCGCTTCTTTGATCCTCCTCCTCCGCCGCGGTCGCGCTGCTCAGGGCCTCGGCCTTCAGACTATCTGTTGGAGGAAGTTACTCGGTGCATGAGCAATTTGCAAGCCGGAGAAGTGGTTGAAGTGCTTGTTATCTCTTCTGGCGGAGTGCAATTAAAGCCCTTGAATACACAACATCGGTGGTCAGGGGTGATCCGCGATGCCCTTTTGGAGGGTGAGTGGCAGGCCGCCGCTGCCTGTCCTCCCTCCGCCTTCCCTGTGACTATTACGAATGCAGGTGGTCAAGCCACTGCTAGATATCACCCCTTCGAGTGGAAGTTGATGCAGCAAATTCGCAATACAGTTGCTACCTATGGATTACATGGAGCGCCGTCACGACAAACGATTACGTATTTGTTTGCATCAAATGTCATGACACCGGATGACTGTGTTTCGGTGGCAAAACTGGTGTTGACCCCAGTGCAGTTTCTCCTGTGGGAACGATATTGGGAGGAGGGCTGTCGCAAGGTGGTCAACAAGCCGAGGCCACAAACTGATCCCCTGCGAGATGTCACCTTGAATATGCTGATGGGCAAAGGAATTTATGCTGCTGCTGCTCAACAACTGCAGTTTCCGGCGGATTTCCACAACGCCTCTGCCAAAGCAGCTAAAAACGCGCTGTGGAGAGTGCCGATGGAAAAGAGGCCACCCAGTTGGGCTACATTGCGTCAAGGAGTCCAGGAGCCCTTTGACTCCTTTATCAACAAGCTTGTGGCGTCTATTGAGGCATCTCACAAGATCGGGGAGGGGGTCAAGGAACAGTTGTTGCGTGCTTTTGCGTTTGAGAATGCGAATGCGAAAACGAAAATGTTGCTAAGCACCTTGCCTAGGAGTGCCACGCTCTCTGAGATGCTGGAGAGAGTAGCTGATTCTGGCCTCCAGCAGCAAGCTGCGTTTGTGTCTGAGGCGGTCGCCGCTGCTGTTAAACAGCAAAGCAAATCGCTTGCGGAAGCAGTGGCGCAGCAGACACAGGCGCTTGCTGCTGCCTTACAGGGCCCGACCCAGCAGAAGAGGCCTCCGAACTTAGGGGCTTGCTTCCGCTGTGGGAAACCGGGCCACACCCGAAAACAATGCAGGGAGGCACAAGTGTGGTGTGAGAACTGTCAAAGCGACACTCACACCTCTGCTGCATGTCAGCAGTCGGGAAACGGCTTGCGGAGCGCGAAAGGGGGTCGCGCGCAGACAACAATAACCCCTCCTCTGGCTCCGGTGGTTGGGGGACTCCAGCCACTGCCAGGAGCTTGGGGTGCGACCTGGCAACAGCAGTAGAAATCACCCTGATTGACACCAGGCCACAGAAAATTCCAACAGGGTGGCACAAGCTGCCTGATCGAGTGGGGGGCCTTTTGTTAGGCCGCTCCTCAGCCGGATTGAAGGGCATCATTGTATGCCCTGGGGTTCTTGATGCTGATTATACGGGTCAAGTTTGGATAGTAATATATACTCTAACTCCTCCTATTTTTGTACCAAGGGGAAGTAAAATTGCCCAAATAGTCCCATTTCCGCAGTTATTAGCAGAATTGACCAATCCTGCTCAACTTCGAGAGTTGCCCCAGTGGGGGAATGCTGGGTTTGGAAGTACCGACCCACTGGCTTGTCTAACTCTAAATATGAACTGTAGACCGACGGTCTCGGTGAAGGTAAATTATGCCGGTGAGCAGTGGTACTTCCGCCTGCTGTTGGACACAGGAGCTGATGTTACGATCATGTCGGCCACGGTTTGGCCCACGCTCTGGCCAGTTCATCCGTCTCCGGATGCAATTGCGGGTGTGGGGGGTGTCATAGGTTACTCTCTTGAAGGTTAATTCATACGGAGAGTTTGTTAAATCATGTCAGTAATTTATTTAATTAAGTAAGCAGCCACAAGCAAAACAGTGCTGGGCGGCCGGGGAGTCTTAGCTCCGCCAACGGCGCGCGCCTCCTTCACATACAGTCCCCTTTTTATAGTCTGCTAGTTTTGGGATGCGTTGTAATCTCCTGGTGGGTTTTGCGCATGTGTGAGTTGCTGGGGGGGGGGTCGTCTGAAGTTCTCTGGTGGTCGTGGAGAGAAAGGCCGTAGTCCTCCTCTGTCTCTTCATTTTGGCTTGTCTCCTTGTGAGTGATCACAGGTGTTTGCTTATCTGTTGTGTTGACTCCCTTTCGGGATGCTGTACTGTGAGTGATTACAGGCGCCTGTTTATCTTTTCTTCTTTATCCTTTTGTTTTCAAAGGAATTCCTTCTTGTTGACCTTTGAGCAGCTTGTTGTTTACTTCAGCTCCTTATAGTCCTGCAAGATAGCTAAGGCCCCCGACACCGGTTCCACAAGGGGTCATATAAGCTTTTGTGCTTACCATAATTTATTTGTCTGACACCATGTCTCAACCCTGGTTGTTGTAAAACCTCCTCCTCCCCCTCCACCGGCTTATTCCTCCTTTTAAACAATGAACAAATACTTACAATTTATTACAGGGGGATCAGCTCAAGCCATGGTAACTTTGCAGCCTGCGGAGATGATCCTTGAGCAACGCAGGGCCCGGGTACTCCTTACTGTCCTGCCACTACCTGAAGGGGTCAATGGGTTGGTGGGACGGGAGTGCCTCACACAATGGGGAGTTGTTTTAGCAACCCCTGACTCATTTTTTTCTCAGCGACCGCTGTGAAGCAGCCGACACCCCTGAAGCTCACTTGGCTCACTAATGAACCAGTGTGGGTGGAGCAGTGGCCGCTGACACAGGAACGGTTGCAACAGGCGCATGAATTAGTTGCTGAACAGTTACGTGTCGGGCATATTCAACCTTCGATAAGCCCTTGGAACACACCTATATTTGTTATTCCAAAAAAATCAGGGAAGTGGCGTTTGTTACATGACCTAAGAAAGGTAAATGAGCAAATGCTGCCAATGGGGGCGCTGCAGCCAGGGCTGCCAACACCTACGATGATTCCACGTGAATGGCACATATTAATCGTAGACCTTAAGGATTGTTTTTTCACAATTCCACTTCACCTAGATGATGCACCTCGATTTGCCTTTTCCCTTCCAGCGCTCAATAAGGCCGCCCCGAGTCAGAGATTTGAATGGGTCGTGCTCCCTCAAGGGATGCGTAACAGCCCTACCATGTGTCAGTTATTCGTAGCGGCCGCTTGCAGCCCATCCGTCAAGCATGGCTGCAAGCAATCATTTATCATTATATGGATGACATTTTAGTAGCCCAGGCTGCTCCCCTTTCACACCATCAAAGCAAATATTTGCATGATACGTTACTGGCCAGAGGATTACAGGTTGCTCCAGAAAAGATACAGGTTACCAGCCCATGGAAATATTTGGGATGGCACATTAGTGATACTATGGTTGGACCACAAAAGGTTACACTGACGACTGCCGTCCACACCCTACTGGATGCACAGAAACTTATGGGAGATTTACAATGGGTCAGGGCCTTAGTAGGCATTCAAAACGAGGAGCTGGAGCCTCTTTGCCCCTTATTAAAGGGCTTGGATCCAGCTACCCCTGTCCGTTTGTCTACGGCACAACAGGCTTGTTTACAGCACTTAACGGATTTAGTTACATCACGATGGGCATCTCGTCGGTCTGAAGACGAGCCATATAGGCTTGTTGTATTGTTATCTGCGACCTCAGTGTGTGCAGTCACCATGCAGTGGCAAAAAAAAAAAAAAAAAAAAAAGGGTGGGGAGAGATGTGATAGTGGTTTTGGAATGGATATTTCTCCCTCTCCAACCGAAGCGTAGTATTGTTACACGCCTGGAGCAAGTAGGGGAAGTGATTAGAAAAGGACGGGATAGGCTGGTGGCCATCACCGGCCAGGAGCCTGATACAATTCACATACCAATGGCACAAGCAGATTTGGAATGGGCGCTGCGCCACTCCACGGCGCTGCAACTGTCACTCCTAGGCTGGCCAGGATTATTGTCTACCCATGTGCCTAATGGGAAGGATAGCGGATTTTTACAGTCACTAACATGGGCGGGCAAGCCGCTATTTTCGGAGCGGCCACTTCAAAATGCCGTTACCGCCTTCACAGATGCAGGAAAAGCCAGCAGAAAGGCTGCCGTTGTGTGGCAGGACAAGGGGCGTTGGCAGCATCAGGTCTTCCCGGCAGTGGCGGGAGACAGTTTGCAGACATTGGAGTTAGCAGCAGTTTGTTGGGCAGTGACTCACTGGATGCATGTACCACTGAATGTGGTTACGGATTCATTGTACGTAGCTGGTGTTGTTCAGCGGATTGAAGATGCTGTGCTCAGGCAGGTACATAACGCTAGGTTGCTTGCCCTATTTATGCAGTTGCAACAAGCCTTACGGCAAAGATCGCAACCGTATTGTATTATTCATGTACGGAGTCATCAAACGATGGAAGGTTTAGGGTTAGGTAATCACCTGGCAGATCAATTGGTTAGCATGGCTATTCAACCCCTAAATCAGTTTGAGGCGGCGCGGGCCTCACACAATCAGTTTCATCAGAATGCCAAAGGCCTTAGTAGACAATTCTCTCTCACGATTACCGAGGCACAGGGCATTGTGCGTACCTGTCCACAATGCAGCCATCATGGACCGCGGTTAGGGATAGGAGTCAATCCGAGAGGTTTGAAAGCCCTGGAGCTTTGGCAAATGGATATTACCCATATTGTTAGCTTTGGGAGATTGAAATATGTGCATGTTATGGTAGATACATTTTCGAGATTCATTTGGGCCACAGCACAGCCGGGAGAAAAAACCTTACATGTCCGTAAACACCTGACACAGTGCATGGCGATCATGGGGGTCCCACAACATATAAAGACTGATAATGGCCCTGCCTACACTAGTAATAGCACGCGTCAATTTATGATGCACTGGGGAATTAGGCATACGACAGGGCTACCAAATTCACCAACAGGCCAAGCTATCGTTGAACGGGCTAATAGAACCCTGAAAACCTATCTGCAAAAGTATTCTGACATAACAGACGCTAAAGAGCGGTTGGATAAGACCTTGTTTGTGTTGAATCACTTGTGCGTTTTCGGGGATTCCGAGGTTCCTCCTGTGGTGGTTCACAATCAGCATGTACAACAAGCGGTGACACCACGGGTGGCCAAGGTGTTGTATCGGAATCCACGAACTGGAATTTGGGAAGGACCTGCAGAGGTTGTGTATGTTGGAAGAGGTTACATGTGTGTTTCTACCCCCTCAGGTCCACTATGGGTGCCCAGCAAATGGACTAAGGCCTCCACCACTGAAAGGCATCAAGCGGACGTCTCCGACCACGATGGGCTGGGTCAATCCGTTGATACTCTGGCTCATCTGCTTGGAGGCCCAGACACTGCTTGTTGAGGCACTAACAAACATTGATGTGAGACAGAATCTGTGCGTTACTTGGGCTAATCGTACTGGACAGTCCACCTTTTGCCTTTCCATGGCGTCTGCTACAGATCCCTTTAGAACGTGTCTGGTAGAAGTTCCCACTTTTAGGATCTAGTATTTTAAGCCATTTAGCGTTCACAATTGTAGTCAATCCCTAAACGTAAGCCATTGTGCAGCAATTGATTTTTTACTATTGGCGCAAGGACATGGATATGAGGACTTTGAGGGAATGTGTTGCTTGAACCTGTCAGATCTCAGTGAATCTATCCACAAGATTCGGTGGCTACAAGATCATACGAAGAAAATACAACAAGAGCATGGACTTTTGGATGGGTGGCTACAGGGTTTGTTTGGCCCTTTGCCTCAATGGTTGTTAAGTTTGATCAAAGAACTATTGTGGATAGCAGTTGTGCTGTGCTTGCTGGGTGTATTCCTCTGTATTACTTTTAGTTGTGTTAAGCGGATGTTCTCCAAGGCTCTTCAACAAGTTTGGGTTGCTCAAAAGAAAAACGGGGGAATTGTAGAGAATTGGCTGGACGAGCATGGATATCAGGCCGTGCAAATGAGCAACCCTGACTTGCTGATATGGAGTAACCTTGGAGACACCTTGAAGGACAAGTAATGACGGAGTAAGAATGAATGCTATGTAAAAACAGGATGAAGGGGTTGGCAAGACGGGACAGTGAATATGTGGATAGCCAATAGCACAGAGCTTTGTGGCGTGAACTATAGTAGTAAGCCAATTAGATATAGCCAGCAGGATGCTTGAGCGTGTGAACAGCATACGATGGTATATAAGCAGGTTAAGTTGCTGAAATAAACGGATCATATTGCTAGCTCATATTGAGTCATCTTATGATTCCGCAAGCCCGCCTCCGACAGGGAAGCAGTTGCCTGGCCGCTGGCAGAGCAGCAGCTCACCAGACCAAATACAGCCAATTTGCAAGGGGCCACCACTACTCATGATTGTAAAGCATCAGAGCTGCAGGATGTGCAGGGGTTCTGCAGGCAGCAGCCCCATGAAGGGTTGATAGAGTGGCTGTTAAAACTGTGGGATGATGGGGCAGAGGCAGCTTATTCTGCTAGAGAGGAGCTCGGTAGGATGGGGTCTCCGCCCCAGGGTCCTACCCTCTGCAACACCCTCCACATCCTGCAACTGCAAAACCGAGGTAGTCTCTTTCTCTCAGTGTCCAAAAAGTTCCAGAGAGGCCAACTAAATCTCTGCTTGCAGGAACTTAGTGATGAGCCCATTCAGTGGACTCCATGCTGGACCCATGACAGTGGGCACCTGGCACAAGTCCCCTGCCCAGCACAGCCTGGGAGGCGGCTCAGGCCTCTCTGGAGAGCCCCAGCCCTGCAGGGAACAGCCCTTCTGGCCTGTTGTCTTCAGAGCCAGAAGCATCCTCCCAAGCCATTTCACAGCCCTGTTGCTGCTGCTCAGTTGCTCAGGCTGAAGCGACCTCACAGCTGCTCTGCTGATGCTGTTCCTGCTGCTGGCCTATCTGGTACTCGGGCAGCAGTGACCTCACGGTCTGCACTGAGGCCATGAACCTGCTTCTGGCCTGTCAGCAGCAGAGGTAGAGGGGACTTTACATGAAACCAACAGCAACCAAGGGCCTCCTGCTGGCGCATAAGCTGCAGAGCAGGAAGTGACCTCACAATCAGCATCAGAGCCATGTCCCTGCCTTTGACCTGTCAAGTACTCAGGCAGCAATGACCTCACAAAGAACATACAAGCCATGTGCCTGTTTCTGGCCTATCACCACCAGAGATTGAGGTGACATCACTAGAAGATACAAGAGCTTCCTGCTGGCCTATCAGGTACTGAGGCAGCAGTAACCTCACAATCAGAATGGAAGCCATGTGCCCACTGCTGGCCTATCAGCACTCAGGCAGAAGTGACCTCACAAGCACAAACTTCTGTCTTCTCTCTGCTTCTGGTGTATCAAGTGCTGATGGGAAAACGATCTCAAAATCAGTGTCAAAGCCATAAGCCTGTTCCTGGCCTCTGAGTAGCAAATACAGAGGAAACAGAAAGATTTTCCATGAACCAAGAGTCTGCTGTAGCCCACCAGCTTCAGAGAGAAGTGACCTCACAACATGGATCTAAGCCATGTGCCTGCTACTGGCCTATCAGGTGCTTGGGTGGTGGTGACCTCACAAGCACAAACTCCAGCCATGTCCCTGGTGCTGGCCGGTTATGTTCTCACACACAGGTCACCATGTCATTCACTCCCACGAACCCAGGGAATGGTGATCTCCAGGATTTGCTTGCTCCTGCAGTGGCTTTCCAGGAGCTGGGAGAGGGCTTAGGAGGGACCTGGCCCCAGGCACGTGTCAGCACCTTCACCTCACGAGAGGCGGGACCTGTCCCTCCTCCCCTCAGTCCTTGGAGCAGCCAGCTCCTCTCCAGCAGGGTGACAGGAGCCTGAGCTCTCCTTGCCCATCAGGAAGGCATGCTCCCATAAGCACAGCCAGCTGTTTGTCCCCAAGCACCAGGCCTAGGAAGTGTGTGCAGGGGTGTTAGCACAGCCCCAGGTAGTGCAGTGCCATGAGGATCCTGCCAGGCCTGCTCTTCCAGCACTTCCTCAAACAACATGCTTGGGAGGAACAGAAAGGGCCAGGTCCCATCTGTTCCCTTCCAGCTGGGTGAAGGGAACACCTTGAGTGCTTATGGGAGTCCATCAGGAGCATGCCCTCAGGTGCTGCTGCTCATGGAAGAAATGGCCTTTCCAGAGAGGTGGTAAATGCACCCATAGCTAGAGATGTTTACTGGTGGGACCCCTGGCCTGAGTCTCCCTGTTTTGATTCATTTCTACTTTCTTCCTCCACCTCTCCCACAGAAATTTGTCTTACTCTGTGAGGTGAGTCAGGAGCCCATGGCACGAGCAGAGGAGCCTGTATCCAGCCCTGTGGCTCAGGGCTTGGGATCCTTGGCACCTCGGGCGGGCCACTGCCACTTGGCTTTTCCAGACTGGTGCTGTGAGCTCTCACGCACATACTTACTCTTTCAATGGCTCCACAGATCATCATAATTCTTCACAGTTTTGTTTATTATGCAAGGGAAAAGATAGAAGGTATTGTTGAGTGAGATGTGACCCTAGCAAGTATCACTGAAGAGGAGAGAGGGCATCAAGTAGTTTACAGCCACCCTCAGGACATTCTGTCCCAATCTTTTCTCTTTCAGACTAAACTCAGGCTTCATCCCACAGCCACTGAAGACAATAGAAAGAGTTTTTTAGGTTTTTTTTTGTTTGTTTTTTTTTCCCACATCAATGTTCTGGAGTATCAGTCATAGTGCTTCAATCTTAGTTTTAGTTAGATTTGCACAGATATATCACTGAATCATAATTCTGGGCATGCTATCAGAGGTCAAATAAATCAGAAGTCCCCCTGGCACTCTCCCCTGTGAGCAAGTCTGGGCACATTTGGCTTGGGCCACTTGGCCCATGGCAAAAATACTTTTCCTCTCCTCTCCTCTCCTCTCCTCTCCTCTCCTCTCCTCTCCTCTCCTCTCCTCTCCTCTCCTCTCCTCTCCTCTCCTCTCCTCCCCTCCCCTCCCCTCCCCTCCCCGCCCCTCCCCTCCCCTCCCTTCCCCTCCCCTCTTCACTTTTCTATTTTCTTTTTTCTTTTCTTTTTGGTCCTTTATTTATCATACCTCTCTCTCCAAGATGGGCAGTCTGCTAATTCAGCACTTTCTTTATTTTGCTTCTCTTTAGTTGAGGCTGCCAGAGTGGTTCGTCTGTCCCACTGCACTCACCCTGCTGTCTGCACTCTTGCTAGTACAGCCCAGAGTAACGGTGGCCATCCTTGCTACAGGAGCACCCTGTTGACCTCTCGCCAATTTGATGTCCACCAAGACTTGCAGGTCATTGCCTAGATCCTCTTTCTTGTCCTTCTTGAAGATGGATGTCATGTTTTGTGGGGAGGTGGGGACGGCCAGGGGCCAGGCAGCAGCTGCAGGGCTGTGTCAGCTCCTGCTGCACTGCTGGTCCCTGCAGTGTGGGGAGAGGGGATGGGAGATGGAACAATGCAAGGGCAGTAGCAGGTCAGCAGGACAGGGGCAAGGGGCAGTGGAGGCTGCAGTGAGGGGTTGTGGTCGGTGTTTCTGCAGCACAGCAGCTGTGGTGTTCATCTCACACGCAAAAATAGTGCCCTGTTTCTCTGGGGCTCACGTCACCTCCCATCAGGACAGGGACATAGGAGGAGGGTTCTCTGCCTGTCCTGGTGCTCAGGGCAAGATTCCCAAGTCTGGCACAGTCTTGCTGAGGGACGTCTTGGTCCTCAGCCTCTGCCTGGCACAGCTGGAGCAGGGATAAGAGCTCATGGGGCCGGGCAGGGAGAGCTCTCCTGGGAGGTTCTCTTTTGCAGTGGAGTGCTGAGGAGCATCATGGCTCCCATCTGTATCCCATCCCTGCACCCCACACAGTGGCATGGCCCTACTGTGTAGGCACCGCACAAGGTTCGGTGCATTCAGGGTTGGGAGAGCATCTCCCTGTCATGGCCCCCATAACAGCCCTCCGTGACCCATCCACCCACAGCCCTCTTTAGCCCTGCTTTAGCCGCCTCCCCAGCATCGAGCCCCTGCGCAGCCCAGGCCTTCTCCCACACTGGAGATCATACATAGCCATCCTCTAGGGTCTGCCAGGGTCCGGGCTAGGAGAGGGGCCAGGCAGGGCTGACTGTTCCCCTAGACACAGGCAGCGAGCCCAGGAGGAAGGAGCTGGCCACAGGTCAGAATGCACCCAGAAACCAGGGATGCGTAAGGAACACTAGAAATGGCCGATGTGAGAGGCTGGTCTGTGACAAATGCCTGGGGGCACCATGCCATGGTCGCTCCATGCAACCAAGAGCACAGACCGACCTCCTCTCCTCTGCACCAGGCATGTCTTGGTTCCCCTCCATGAGACCTGGCTCTACATCACAACACCCCTAGCCTGTGTCCTCACCCTGCCAGCTCACACAGCTGAGCTGACATTGCCATTTTTCCTCTCTCAGGCCCCTTCCAGCCCAGCCCAGCCTCTCCCCATCTCTCCCCATCTCCCCTACCCTCTCCACAGCCCACTCAGCAAAGTAGCCCAGGATGGTGGTGGCCCCACAGCCAGTGCCTGCCACAGGGGGCTGCAGAGCTCTGGGCACTCACTCCACAGCCTCAGCCCCACAGCAGGCACAGCAGCTCCATGGGGAAGGAGATGTGTCAGCTCCATCAGCCTCCAAGCTGAGACTGGCCCCCGTGACACAAGGAGGCAGAGCACAGTGACACTCTGTGTCCCTTGTTCTGGTGACCAGGAGATTCCTGGGATGTTGGATGGGCATCATTGCACCTGACAATTCCCACCAAAGTGTCTATGGCTCTGGAGGATGCTCTCAGCAAGCACAGGGCATTTCAAATGCCTCAGGCTCTGTCCCAGATCGCCTGAATGTGAGAGGCAATTTCTTCACTGTGAGAGTGATGGAGCACTGGAACAGGTTGCCCAGAGAGGTTGTGGAGTCTCCTTCTCTGGAGATATTCAAGGCCTGCCTGGATGCAACCCTATCTAACATGCTCTAGGTGACCTTGCTGAGCAGGGAGGTTGGACTAGATGATCTCCAGAGGTCCCTTCCAACCTTACTGATTCTATGATTCTATGATTCTAGATCCCAGCCCATGGTTTTTGATTGAAGATGGTATGAAAAACTCCCCAAGTTCCCTCCTCTGTGCTTGCTCAGTGCCCACTGCCTCTTCTGGGATTGTAGAGCTCTCACTAGCCTGGACATTCATTGGTTTTGCCCTCTACCTTTGGGTAACTCCACTTGACTTTGTGAAGCTCCCTTCACCTCGAGGCACATGGTGCCCTTGGAGGTGCCCTGTGCTCTCCTGGGGGCTCCAAACTCCCTTTGAGAAGGACAGGCATCAGTCTCCAGCCCTGTCATATGGGAGATGCTGCTTGACCATTCACCACCTGCACGAGCAATGGGCCCCCACAAGTCAGAATTGAATCCAGCCCTCATTCCCTAACACATCACCGATGTGCCCATTGGCTTGAGCCCAAGCAGCACCTGGAGAAACAAGTCTTTCAGTGTGAAAGTCCTTGAGACATTCTTGGCTCCAGTGTTAAAAGAAGAACCCAACCTTCAAGCACTGCACTGCACTGCCTTTTATTAGAGAGAGGCCAGCTGTGACACAGGGACAGACACATTCACAGGAGGCCTCTGGGTCAGACAGACTGAGGTCATGCCTTTGGAGAAGTGGGATAAATTCAGACACTCCTATACAAACATGTCTATCACAGGGAGAATGCCCAGAGCACAACAGTTGTCTGAGACAAATGAGAAACCACTTGTGAGGAGGCATGGGCAGCTTATTGCTGCTGACCTAGGATGCGCTGAATCAGTTTCCTCAGGACATCTTTGAGCTCCTTGTTCCTCATGCTGTAAATGAGGGGATTCAGTGTTGGAGGCAGCACCGAGTACAGAACAGCCACCACCAGATCCAGAGCTGGGGATGAGAGGGAGGGGGGCTTCAGGTAGGCAAAAATGCCAGTGCTGACAAACAGGGAGACCACGGTCAGATGAGGGAGGCACATGGAACAGGCTTTGTGCCGGCCCTGCTCAGAGGGGATCCTCAGCACAGCAGTGAAGATCTGCACGTAGGTCAGCACAATGCAAACAAAACACCCAAAGAATAAAAAACCACTAACCATAAGAAGCCAAATTTCCCTGAAGTAGGCATCTGAGCAGGAGAGCTTGAGGATCTGGGGAATCTCACAGAAGAACTGGTCCACTGTGTTGCCTTGGCAGAGGGATATGGAGAATGTGTTGGCAGTGTGCAGGAGAGCATGGAGAAAACCACTGGCCCAGGCAGCTGCTGCCATTTTGGCACAGGCTCTGCTGTCCATGAGTGTGCTATAGTGTAGGGGTGTGCAGATGGCAATGTAGTGCTCATAAGCCATGACTATGAGAAGACAATACTCTCCTCCTAACAAGAAGAGAAATAGAAACATTTGTGCAACACATCCTGAGTAGGAAATGGCCCTGGTGTCCCACAGGGAATTCGCCATGGATTTGGGGACAGTGGTGGAGATGGTGCCAAGGTCGAGGAGGGAGAGGTTCAGCAGGAAGAAGTATATGGGGGTGTGGAGGGGTGGTCACAGGCTACAGCTGTGATGATGAATCCGTTGCCCAGGAGGGCAGCCAGGTAGATGCCCAGGAAGAGCGAGAAGTGCAAGAGCTGCAGGTCCTTTGTGTCTGCAAATGCCAGGAGGAGGAACTCACTGAGGGAGCTGCTGTTGGACATTTGCTCTGTCTCGGTTCAGGGCACTGTCCAAGGAGGAAAAGGCATTGACAAGTTAGAACACGCTTTTCTGAGCAAAACCCTCTCCATTCTTCAAAGCATCCCCACATTACCTCTCTCTTTTACCTTGTTCAGCTCCTTTCCTGGCCCACAGCTTGTGCTGAGGGTGCCCAGCAACGCAGGGGCCTCTGACCATGAGCTCCAGAAGAATCAGCCACTGAGATTTGTAAATGGAGGTGTCAGACTTCCCCGTGTATTTGGTGGAGATACCTGGGAATAGATGCCCTGAGCTGAGGAAAGGGGATTTGGTCTGGCGACCCAGGGAGAATATTCTCTTTTTATCCTTACGAGAGAAAAACTTAGCACTCATGGTAGCTGTGCCTGAAAGAGAATGTCCTTATGAGGGTTTCATCTCTCCAGGCTTTACCCTCTTGAACTGGGTGTCTGTATCTGGATCAATCACACCAGCTCCCACCCTGCCAAGGGAGGGAAACAGTGCAGTGAAGGCAGGGGTTGACCCAGTCCTTCTTAAGCATGTCTTTCCAACTGAGAAGGACCCTGCCCTCCCATCACTGTACTAACTGCAATGTTTCTCCAGGCAGCGTAGTGGGAGTGTGATGTTGTTGCCTCAGCTGCAGCTGAACCCCCTCCTTAGCCCCAGTGAGCAGGAGAGCAAAACCAGACCAGTACAGAGAGGTGAGGAAACAAGGAGTAGTTGCTCTATCACTCCTGCCACAGGAAAAAGCAAAGAGTAAGGGAGAGACGGGCACTCAGGAAAGACTTCCCCTCACCCAGCTGTGCACACCACCTCCCAGGTGGCAACATCGCAGGACAGTGGCTCTCAGCCCTTTTGTCACACAGTGGGAAATGGGCATGTTGCAATAAGAGATGCCTCTCTCCTCGGCTGGAGCTCAGGCTGCGAAGAGGACTGTCATGCCCTAGACCCCCTGGCTGTGAGGGCGGACGTCTACTAGGTGGGAGAGGAGACCCAGCAGTGCTTGCTTAGAGATTGAATTGAAGAGGATGACAGGGAGGTCTCCAAATTACCCCTCCCCCCCCCCCCAGAGCATTTTTTGTTCTAGTTTCCTGTCCTTCACTGAGCATATCTTCACTGCTCGGAGCTTTTCCTCCTGGGAGCTGTTTCTCTCTGCCCTATTTCTTCCCTGTGAGCACTCTGCAAACAGGAAAATGAAAGCACAGACTCAGGAGAGTCCCCAGTCTTTAAGGTAACCTCTGTTACCCTCACAGGCAGCACAGTCACTGCCCCAGGCACACAGCACCACGGGGCACAGGGACACTGCTCTGAACTACAGCGCTGGGCAGACATGGGTGCATTCCCTGGCTTTACTCCCTTGCAGCGTTCTGTGATGCCCTGTCCCTCTGACCACATAGCAATGAATCCCTGCTCTAAAGCACCACCTGCTACAAACAGGAGGAGCTGAGAGAGCCACCCTGAGAGACCCTTTCAGCTATGGAAGGTGCCAGCTGCAGAAGAACCTACCAGGAACCACAGCAGCATTGCCCTGCAGCCAGAGACTTACTGTGTCGGGAGCTGTGAAGGTTTATCCCTGCAGGGAGCTCTCAGTCATCCTCCCACTCCCAATTGTCTTTAACTTCTCAGTTAAAGAGAGAGGGAAAGAACTTGGCTCTGAGCCTTGCTGCTCTTTTAAGAGGAGCTGCTCCTGGACAGAGCTGTCTCTCTGCTGCACCTGACAGATTGCCATGGACAACCATGGTTACAGGAGCCAAGTGCAGCTCAGAGGCAGAGTCCCAGCTGAAAGCATGACTGTCTCTGTCCCCTGTGCACACTCAAGATGTCCTCAGAACTCCAGGATTGACAGCTCCTGAAAGGCAGCAAGGTCACATTAAAGGTCCACTGAAGCAGACTAAAATAATCAACGGTCCTTCCTGAAAGAGCGGAGAGAGACTGAGTCCAGCCTTGCAGTTAGTCTCATCAGAGGATGGTTATCTAAGAGAGGTGGAAACGTCCCACTCTAGAAGGCCCTGCTCCCATCTCCTAGGAAGACAGGACACCTAGACACAGGGAGAAGAAGGGAGTTCATTTACCTGTGCTTCAGGGACCTGTTTAGAGGAGTTCATCAATACATATAATGCCCACTGAGAAGCCCCTGGGGTGCAGTGGCATTCAGTTCCTTCCTGTGCACCCACAAACTCATAGGATGTGGGATTCCCTTTGCCCACATTTGGGGGTAAACAAAATGAGTGTCTGCATGGAAGCTCCTTCTCAAAGCTCCCATTGGAATCAAAGGTGAAATAGGGTGGGAGAAAGTTGTTCACGCACAAACACCTGGTGGCACTGGAAGAGACAGAGGTCATCCAGGACATGTGCCGGTGTCTGTCTGCCTGCTCTGACAGAGTAACTATGAGACACAAATCCTTCCAGAGCACGAGCTGGGGGCCAAGTGGAGAATCTCCTTGGCCATCTGCAATGACACTTGCTACCGACAACTGCAAGAGCTCCACTCACTCCAAAGCCAGGACACATACAGATCCCAACACTGCAAACAGCTCCTGTGATTCAGTGCTCACACTTGATTTAATGCAATGACAAGAGGCCTTCAGGGCCATGCCAGGTGCATGGGGTGTGCAGCACAACCACCACGTTTCCAGCAGGTCCAGCACAGGACCTCCAGGAACTCCACGCCTTTCTGGAGTGGTTGCTGCCAAACACTCCAGGGCATCTTGGATTTCCTGTGTATCCCCAGAGAGTGGGTTCCCATCACTGTCTTCACACAAAGTCTATCCCATTTACAGCCAAGCATGCTGCAAAGATGGACAGCATATCACACCAAGTTCTCCACATATTTGCCTACACTCTCAAAGCCCAGTTGTTCTCCTGTCTCCAAACTTTTTCTGATTCCCACAGACATGAACAGGGATTGTGTTAATGATGCAGCCACAGTGTGACTGCATTGCAGGCTGTTCAGGTCAAGGGACTTTCTCAGTGGCACCTTCTCCTTCCTGGAGATCTGGTCACTTCTGTCACAGACCCCAAGATACTGCAGAGTCACCTTGGGTACAAAACACCTCTTCTGCCACAACTGTATGGCCCAGTTCTGTTTCTCTCAGGCCTTGGGTACTATAGCGTTTACTCTCTTGGTGGAAGCCTCATGTCAGCATTACATCCTCAGTTGCCATCTACACCAGCATGTCTCTGCTCTGAAGCGGGGCCTTTGCATACACAGTGTCCTTGGCTCTGGGACCACATTTCACAGCGACAAGTCTGTGCTCAGCCCTGGTGCCACAGCTGAGGTTCCACATCCCAAATATACACAAATGCACAAAGCCTGGCACGCAAACAGCAGGAAGTAGAGATGCACAACCTGTGACAGAACTGCTACATTCTGAAGCACCCTGAGGAAGCCTATGGATCACAGAGCCTAATTCTCATGGGGGGACTTTAATCTCCCTGACTTTCACTGGGACAACAATGCAGCAAGGTTCAAACTATCCAGGGGGATTCTGGTGGGTGTGGAGGACCACGTCCTACCACAGCTAAGCCAGATATACCAACAAAGGTGCCATTTTCCTTAACTTGTAACCTGTCAATGGGGAAGAACTGATCAGGGATGTGATATTCAGTGTCAGGCTTGTAAAGAGGAGAAGCAGACTCCAGACTCTGGCGGTCAGGAGAGCAGACTTGGGCCTACTAGGGGGGCTGGTAGAGGGGTCCCATGGGAGGCACCTCTGAAGGGTCAGGAATGCTTGATAGTTGAGTCAGGAATTCTTTGCAAGAACACAAGTCTATGGCATTGGACAGGCTGCAGCTGAGAATGCTGAGAGAGCTGGCAGCTCTCTTGCAAGGCCACTCTCTACCATCTTGGAAAGGTGTGGAGACTCGAGGAAGCCCCAATGTCTGGAGAAAGGCAAAGTGGCATCTATCTTCCACAAAGGTCACAGGGACAAACTCGGGAATTATAGGCTGTTCAGACTCACTTTGATCAGGCGAGTGTCATGGAGTGAGTCTTCTCTGATCACAGTTCTGGGCCCATAAAGGAGAAGAAGGTGACTGGGAACATTCCATATAGGTTTACCAAGGGTAAATCATGCCTCCCCAACTGCATGGCCTTCTAGGTTAAAAGAACTGTATTGGTCAACCATCAGAGAGCAGTGAACATCAGTTAACTCGAGCTTAGGAAGGCTTGCAACAGTTTCTCCCACAGAAGACTTGCACACCGATTAGGTCTTCATGGTCTGAATGCGTAGATAACCAAATGGCCACATAATTGGATGATGAGGCTCAGAAGATACTCGTGAAAGGACGGTACTCTTCCTGAAGAGTTCAAGAGTAATGGAGTAACACAGGCTCCTTCCTGGAACCTGTCCTGTTTTAAACCTTCATGAATGACCCGGAGAGGGTAACTTTCAGCACGCTTGTAGATGACCCCAACCTGAGTGGGGAGCAGTCTTAGGCTTGAGGGCTGCCACTGAGAGGGCCCTAGATTGGCAGGAGGAAAGCCAGGTTAGGAATCTCATGAAATCCAGCAAGGACAAGGGCTATGTCCCTGCACTTGGGACAGAAGAAAATCCTGCAGAGATACAGGCTGGGGACCAAGTGTCCATGGAGTAGCTCTGCAGAAAAGGACCTGCGGATTTGGGCAGACTGAAGGCAAAGTATGAGACAGGTGTGTGCCCAGGCAGCAGAGAAGGCCAACAGCAGCCTGGGCTGTATGAATAGGAGCATGGCCAGGAGGTCAAGGGATGTGATTATTTCCTTCTCCTTGGAACCTTCTAGACAGAATGTGCAACATTGCATCCAATTTTGGGCTCCCCAGAACAAGGACCTCCCTGTACAAGGAGGTCATCAAGAAGGTAAAGATAGGTTCTGCATAACAGTGTGTGGCAGGATAAAGAGAGACAACGGCTGTAAGTTGAAGCCAGAGAGAAACAGGCTGAAGAGAAGCAGAAAACCTCTCTGCTGAGAGGATGTTCAAGCACCTGAATGCATTGCCCATCTTGTTATCTTGCTGGAGGCACCATAGGTCAGGGGGAGCCATCAACAGACACATATTAACAGTGCCACAGGACAGCCTCAGTCTGTGGGGAACTTGAGAAATGGAAGGATTCAGCCAGCAGAAACCTCATCAAGTCTTACAAAGAGAAGCGGCAAGTGCTGCACCTAGGAAAAACCAAAAACCCTGTGCATCAGGATAGTTTGGGACCTGACCAACCCAGGAGTGGTTTCATCCAGGAGAAGGCCTGAGTGTTACGAGGGATGCCCTAGGAGCCATTGGTGCATGCTCCTTCCCTCAGAATAAGGCCAAAAGCCTACGGGGCTGCATTAGGACGAGCATGGCCACCCAGACAAGGGGAGTTATTATCCTCCTCAACTCAGCACGAGTGTGACCCATTTGGGGTTTTCAGAAGCAGTTCTTGGTAGTGGGAAGCAGCATGGAAGGGGAAAGAGCTACAAAACTATAGCTTGAGAAGTCCAGACTGGACAGTAGGCTGAAGAAATATCACTCCAGGGTAGTGCTGTGGTGCAAAAGGTCACCAGAAGTCTGTGATCAGCCGATGGTTGTGCGTTTCCAAGAACAGCCAGTGAGGACAGAGAGATATCAGTAAGGGAGGGGAGAATCTGGAGAGAAATCAAAGTGGAGAAGCAGGTTGGGAGTCTACAGTCTCCAGGGACACAGGCACAGGAGTGGGACAGCACAGAATGGCCTGAGTTGGAAATGGCCAAGGGCCCTGGCAAGGCTGAAGGGCCCTGACAGAACTGACGTCTGTGTCTCCTTGGCTATGGCTGTTCTCTCTGACACTGAGCCCCACCAGGAGACACCGGGGCCTTGTTGCCTCCTGGCAGCCCAGGGAGCCCAGGAGGAATCATGTGGTTGTCCTGCACTTGGTACTGCACACCCCCACCTGCACGCTGCCCCAGAAAAAGGCATGGGCAATGGGAAAGGGAAAGGATCTCGCTTCCTAGGGATTTGGTGTCCGGTAACTGTGCTTGGGCATTTTGATTGATAAAACACATCAAGGGTTGGCAATCAGAGCTGTCTGCACATTTCCTTTGCCTGCCTGTAATCCGTGAGTACAATTTTCTGCTATAATTAGCCCCCAGGGAGTCTTTGTGGATAACAGTCCTCAGTGGGACCCATTAACACTTGATAAAACTTGGGCTTTGCTTCTGACTTCTACTGCTGGAATATTTCTTCAGGTTCCTCTCAGGAGCTGAGTTCCATCAACTCAGCACCACATGTACTGTGGGGCTCATTAAAATGAAAAAAGCCCTGACGAACCATGCCCCTCACTGTAATTTTCTTCAGATCCTGTAGTCTAATTGGAGAGGTGTCAAGAGTGCAGCTGAAAGATGGAGACTTCAATAATACACAAGAATTCCTACTTTTGAGGGTTTCTTTTAGGATTATTATTTTGGAGCTTTCAGAAGAAGTGACAGCAACAGTCTCCTGTTGAGATCCATCCAGAGTGTCTCCTAGGGAAGTCAGGACATCTAGGAAAAGCAGTGTCCTGGAGGTCAGACCCTGGGAGGACAATCTTTCTCCCCATGTCCCCAACATAGCCAGTGCTCTCCTCAGCCACCTGGGACTGACATCACTCTTGGTAAAAGCTAACCTTATTCCACTCAAGTCTGCAACTGAGTGTTACAGCTCATAGGTCCCAATTCCCTCCTGCTTTACCTAGAGAACTAGCTGTAAATCATCAAGCAAGGACTTTTTTTTTTATTGCAAGAACATAAAAAGAAAATAAAAAGACAGAAACAAAATATGATAGAGTTTCATTAAAATAATTACAGTTCTCAACACTATACTAAGTTACCTTCAATGAGGTTCACTTTCCAAAGGAGATAGCCTCTCTAGAAATCTTTCGGACAGATAGGAAACTGTAGATAGAAACAGAATTAAAGACTTGGCTAAATGGACAGATTTTGGAAGATGGAATAAGCCTTAAACTCCCTGAAGGGCAAATCAGCAGCTCAGTATCTTTATGAATCAAGAGTAAGAGGAGGAAAAATGGAAAAAAGGGAAACTTAAAATGTCCAGCTAGGGTGCTGTAAAGGTGATGACAGAAAATGTCAATTTAATTGGAGCATGTGGAAAAAGAAGAGAGAGTAACACAGCTCCTACAGGACCCAGGCCATGCTATGGGCTGTGCTGCTCTTGGGCCTCTAGGAACAGGCTGTGTTTCTGCACAAACGTCTGGAAAAGCCTTGATGTGAGGCCCTAGAGAAAAGAGATTTTTCCTGGTTACTCTGAGCCACTCCTGCAGAACTCAAGGCACATGGAGGGAAACCCCTCGCACCCACACAAAACCCACTGCTCTCCCCACACACCTTCCTGGACCCTCACAGCAGCAGCAGGAGAGGATACAGGCGCATGGCCATGTCCTAGACTAGCCTCCACCAGGCCTTCAGCTACACAACATGAAACATCTTCAAGTGAGCTCTCTAAAGCAACACTTCTCATGCCCCAGGTGCCTAGAGAAGTCTTTGAGTAGACATACAATAGACAAGGTAAAGAGCTAAGGGTGCAGGGCTGGGGCTCACAGCATCAGCTAGGCAGTGCCAAGGGCTCAACAAGCAACCCAAAGAAGTAAAGGAGTCCCTCCATTTGCAGTGACTTGGAAGCCCCATCTCTGACAGTATTCAAGGGGGATGGAGCCTCCCTTCCACAGGAGTCACACCAGGCAGTGCAAAACTAGTACAATCAGGATGGCTGGGTGTAGGGACATTCTCAAACTCCAGCAGCTGCAGAGCTGGGAGCTGGTCATTGCACAAACACCTCAATGAGCCAAAAGGCAGGTCTGGAGGCACAGCACTGCCTTTCGGGCTCTGCACCACAGCCTGGACAGCAGCACTGCACTCAGAAGCCCAGGGTCAAAAATGTGGGGGATTCAGGGAGCCAGGGCTGCACAGTCTCCCAAGATAGGCAGGGTGCTGGGGTTATGCAGGGTGTCAGGGGCTGTACCCAGGGAGAAGCACTGCCCCAAGGTGACATGGAAAAGCCCAAGGACCAACAGAGCTCCAGAGATGAGAACTGCTTTCCCCAGGCTCAGCCAGATGGAAAGCTGGACAAAATTCATGGAAAAGGGGAACACTTCTTCATATTTACTACCTGGTCTGCCCCATGGCCTTGGAGACTGGCAAGGACCAGCATCCCAGGCAAAGTCCTCTGGATGGTGTGTATTAAGGGCACATTTGCTCTTTTGTGGCATCTCATCTCCATCTCAAGCACTGCAGACCAGGAAATCTTGCTGAGAATTTTTTTTTAATCTGTTTTGGTGCTTCAGGGAGGAAGACTACATCCTGTCCTATGCTGCTCTGCATCCTACTTCTACAAAGAGAGTGACCCACAGTAGCTATCAGTTTTGAAGCTCACCAAAGCAACCCACAGGGGAAAGCAGTTATGAAGCTCACTAAAAGCATCTCAGTGCCTGGTCACACTTTGTGCTGTCATGTGGATGTCATATGACTCTGATCCTGTCTTTGAAGGATGTCAACCTCCAATCCAAACCCCAAAGCCCCAGCTTCCTGCAGAGGTCTGCCCAGTGCAGAGACCTGTCAGTGCAGGGGCACAGACATGACCTCTCTAGTGCCTCATTTTAAATATTTCACAGCCTTTGGAACCATCTGCAGATGTTCCTGAGGGGGTTATTAGAAATATTTGGAACTTAACTGGGGTGGGGAGAGGTGACTACTTTCCAGGAAGTGAGGGGAAATCTCTGTGTGCTCTCCCTCGATGTGCCGTCTCCATGGGAATGACCTACTGAGCTCCACATGACAATAGCTGAGGTCACAGTGGGATGTGACACATCACAAGAAGGTCTCCCTGGTGACATGGTGATGTCCTCACTTCCCTGCAAGGCCCAGGCACTGCTGGGCACTGCTCTCACCCTCCCCACTGCTGCCCTTCAGAGCTGCTTCATGGCAAGCAGCAGGGACAGGAGGCAGCGGGAACATGTTAGGACTGCTCGCTAACGGGCAGAGGAGCAGGGACACGTTGGAGAGGAGTTTTGGGTGACCGGACAGGAAGAGCATCCTTCCTCCCTGCATCGAGAGGTGAGCTGAGGGCAAGGGAGCAAGGCAGACGGAGACCTCCTGCACTGACACTATGAGCTTGGACTCCAGCTGTTTATTCCCAAGTCTCCTATGCTCTGCACCAAGGGTAAGGGCTGCAGGGGCTCCTTCCTGACATGTTGCACAGAAACTGTTAACTGCAAAAATGGCTGTGGGCCCTGATCTGTGGGGTGACTGCGCAGTGAGGGAGCTGCCACAAGAGCCCTGCCTGAGGGTGCTGCCTGGTTCAGGGCAGAATGTGGCAGCCAGGACTGCTGGGTCCTGGGAATGGGGCTGCCCTGAGCCCCAAGGCTCCTGAGCTCCTGGGGCTCCTCCCCAGTCACTCCGGAGTGACCCCCCTGGGGCCCAGCCCAGCCCCGCAGAGAGCAGCCCCTGCCTGGCCATGGCCCAGCCCTGATGGTCCCAGCACAAGCGCTGTCAAGCCCCAGGGCTGCTGTGCGGAGGGGGCCGGGGCAGAAGGGGCGAGAGGACACAGCCCTGCCCTGCCCTGGGGGCAGCAGCACGCTGCCCGTGGCCTCCAGCACCCCGGCCATGACCAGGGCCACCACGCAGGCACCAGGGCTGGCACCAGCACAGGCCCCAGGGATGCCCCCCATGCCCGGCACGGCCTCTGGGCGCAGGGCAGCAAGGAGCCCCATGGGGCCCCTGCGGCAGAGCCCAGCCCTGCGGGGCAGCAGCCGGGCCCCAGGGCCCCGCACTGCCTGAGCACCCGGCACCGGCCTCCCCGAGGCCCCACCGCGCCCCGTGCTGCCGCCCACAAGATGGCGCCGTCCCATGGCAGGAGGGGAGGGGAGGGGCGGGGCTGCCACGGGGGTCACATGGGGGGGTGGGGCGCAGCGTTGCCATGGCAGTGCCCTGGGGCTGCAAGGGAAGGGGGCAGGGCTGGGCCTGACTGACGGCTCTGCCAGCCAATCGGAGCGCAGCCTATGGCTCTGCCCTGCGGAAGGAGCCAGGCGCCTGCGCTATGGGGCGGCTTCTCCCTCTGCCTGGGCCGTGAAGCCCTGCTGCCTTCAGCCCCGTGGTCGCTGCTCCCGTGCGATGTTCCTGTCAGGAAATGCTCCGCAGAATCACTTGCAGGCCTTTCCCCAGCTCCTGTGTCAGGCACGCGGCTGTGGTGGTGACTGTGATCTCTTCCTGAGTCCCTGATGGGCCAGCATCAGCCTCATGGCTGTAAGCGCAGACCTGGAGTCTGACTTGGGGCTTCTTCCTCAGGACAGACTTGCACCCCTGCACCAGTCTCTGAGGGAGTCCAGGTAGAATTTTTATGCTGCTAAATGGATTAAGAGAAGGTGCGAGCAGTGACATTGGTAATGTCTGATTTCCAGTGCCTGTGTGCTGCAGAAAATTCTGCCCCATCAAAACATGAGGGGGCTGCTGAGCTTTTTCTCCAAGATGTGGATGATATCTCTGAGGGTTGACGTGTCCTGAGGGTCCCCTAGCTGCAGCCATGGCTGGTTGTGTGCACTGTGTATCCCTGATGTATAGCTGCATGTTGGGTGTCAACCCTCTGTGAGGTGAGGAGCGGGCATGTGGTGTGTCAGAGTGGTGGGGTACCTTGTGGTGGGCACAGATGATACCCCAGTGTCCTGGTGCTGATCAGAGGAGGAGGTGTCTGGAGAGAGCAGTGCTCTTTGTGAGGAGTTCCTTAGGCTGAGGGGATGAGGATCACTGTGTGGTGAGGAGGTGGCTTGGCTTGCAGCAGCCAGGTACCTTGATGGTGTGAGGCAGGGATGCTGGCAGCCTGCTGCCTTCTCAGCGATGAGGTTCAGGCCTTGTGTTTCCTCAGCTCTTGCCAGAATGTGCAGGCAGGATGCTGCCTAAAGGGCAGGGAGTGTTTCTGCTTACTCTGAAGTGTGAACCAAGACTGCTTTTTCCCTTTCTGCTCGCTTGCTTTTCTTCATGAGAGCTTTCCCCTGCAGCAGTGCTTGCTGAGGGAGGAAAGGGCCATGTGTGTTGCTCATTGCTGGCTGGGCGTTAGTGTGCTGGAAGCTCCTTGGAGGAGTGAAAGCTTTGCAGAGAGAGGGTCTTTGTATGCGGGTAAGTGTGTTCCTAGGAGATGAATTGGAAGGTGCTGCTCCCTTGCTGTGCCAGATCTCCCTAGACAAGGAGTCCCTTTGAGTAGGCAAGCCAAGCAAGAGTGCCCTGTGAGGACTGCACCTCTCCTCCTCCCAGCTGCAGTCTCTGAATTCTCCCATCATCCTGCTGTCTGTGCTACAGCAGGGACACAAGAGAGCAGCCCATGTGCAGGCAGCAATGTACTAGGTGTGGTGTTGTTAGGTGCTGACAGTGCTGACATGGGCAAGGCGCTGTGTTTTCTCCTGAGCCTTGGATGGGTGTGAGGAGCCCCACTTAGCTCTAGATGCATTGCTGCAAGTAGCTGGAGCCAAGGGAGTGGTGGTGAGCACAGCTGTCGTCCAAGGAAGCTGCCATCTTTTGGGCAGGCATTGAGGACCTTGTGTGCTTGAAGCCCTTGACACTTGGTGTTTTCTACCTGAGCACTTTTAGAGTTGCCCCTCCTTTTTTGAGAAAGAGTCCTAGAGCTTTTGCAGTGTGACCACTCTTGTTTTTGATCTCATCCCTGCTGAGGCCTGAGGGGATAGTCTCCCTGCAGTGCTGAGAAGTCAGGGTGCCCATGAGGGGAGCCCTGAGGGTCAAATACTTTGTAAGAGAGGAAAGAGAAATGGTCCTTCCTCCAGCCTGCCCCCTCGTGCCGGTTTAGAGGACAGTGTCTTGCACCAAAAATGGGTAAAAACGAGCTTGGCTCTCCCACACCTTCTGTGAGGCATGTCGGGAGGCAGTGTGTCACAGTGCAGTGGGTACCCTGTAGTGGGGGTGGAGACCCCAGTGTGTTGGTGCTGTGTGCAGGAGGAGGTGTCTGGAGGGAGCAGTGCTATGGGAGCCCTGCCAGGCTGGGAGAAGGGAGCACTGTAAGGGAAGGACTTGAGTTCACTCCCAGGGCTCAGCGTGCCATCACAGTGTCCTTCTTGGGGATGTGATGTGGGGATTGTTGGTGACCGTGTTCCCTCCTTTGAGCATCCCCGTATGACCCAGAGATGCTCACTGTTTGCTGATACCTTAATGACTTTCTGTTGAATCTGGACACTCATTGCATCTTCCCATCGCAGGCCCTAAGCCATTCGAGTCCTTCAGAGAGATGGGGAGTTACTCAAATGAGTCAGAGCCATTTCTCCTCTTTGGGCCTGCCCAGACCATTACAGATAGTGGTGTGCCACCTCAGAGGAAGTCAGGCCTCTTGGGGTGATGGGTGGCTTTGAGGTGCCTGTCTTTGGTCAGCACTCAAGGTGGGCAGCTCCAAAGTCACTGGTCCCTTGGGAATGCAGTCCTAAAGTAGCAAATGTATTGAGCCTGCAATGGTAGAGGACCTGTGGAGTTGGGGGTCCAGCAGCCTGATCAAGGCATGGCCCAGAGGGTGAGGATGCTCCAGTCCTTGTCCCGTCAAGTTCTGAATATCTCCCAGGATGGAGTCACAATCTCTCTGGGCCTTCTCTTGCCTGGGCTGAACATACCCAGCTCTTCCAGCCTCTCCTCATCTGCCCCATGCTTCAGCCCCTGACCGTTTTGGTGTCCTTGTGCTGGACTTCCTCCTATGTGTCAGTGCCTTTTGGGAACTGGAAAGCTCAGACAAGACCAAGCATCCAAAAAAAGGGTCTTAGTTTTGCCCAAACCAGGAGTCCAGTGTCTCCAAGGGTCCGACTGTCTGTGCTCTGATGATTGTTCGGTTCAATACAGAGGGGAGACATTTGCCCTGGGCTGCTGTGACTATGAAAGGCCAGCAGAACTGATAATAACCCTCCAATTCTTTCTTTCTAGGTTCTTCCACTCATGTAGGCTCCAAGTGCAGTTCTAGTGCCCGCACAGATGGAGGGAGGATGCCAGGGTACGTTACTGTAGCTGTCAACATCTTTGCCAAGATCATGACCCTCTGAAAGCAGCTGCAAGTGAGTGAGGTGAGGCTACGTATGGATGTGAAGGCTCCCCTCAATGCACCTGGCTGCCATGGGTGACAGGTATGAGTTCACCTCCTGGTACCTCTGCTCTCCTTCTGCTTCCTCATGCCACAAAAACTGTTACTACTGGCCTGCTCAGCAAATGCTGTTGTGCCCCCTCCTTTCCTTTGGGCCCTATAAAATGGCCAGTAAGATGAATTAAAGACTCTTCTCATGAAGTGCAGCATGTCTTGAAGGCCTGTGTCTAAGTGCCTGAAAGCCTCCTGTGTGTGAGCTGAGGAAGTCTCGCAGTGCTTGGGCTTCTCACCCTGCAAGGGATGAAGATGTGCCCAGTGCCAGGCAGCACGTGGCACCAAGGCATCAGCCAGTGCCCCGTGAACCCAGGTACAGAGCCAGGTCTCCTGCTCCAGAGGCTGTGCCCCCAGGGCAGCTGGCATTTCAGCAGAGCTCCAGTCTGGGGTGGTCTCCTTGCTTGGGTCTCAGTTCGCAGACTCTGCATCCTTTCTCCCTTCACAGAGCCTCCCTGCCCAACTGATGAAAGGAAAGGGACAGAGGTTGCTTTGTGCTCAGGAGACCTGCAGGACCTCCAAGCATTTCTGAATTGTGTCTGTAACTTCAGCATTACAAAACAAATCCCCTAACCATTGTCCCCAGGTGGAGGTTCATGGCATAGTGGGGTCCAGGGATGAGGCAGCAGTCTGCTGTGCCCACAGGGAGCAGCATCCTTCCCTCTGAAAGCAGCAGCATTGCCCAAGGAGCCAGCTGTGGCCCCGGTCTTGTGCTCAGGTTTTTCCACATGCCTTGTGAGCCCAGAGTGCCTTGGCCACTTTCTGGTGTCACCACAAGAGCTTCTGTGTGTGTCTGGGCTGAGCAGCCAAGGGAAGGCAGTGAGCAGAGCAGTGCCTGGGGAGTGTGCAAGTGGCGAGTGTCCTGCATCCTGAAGGGAAAGACTCTGGGGATTTGTTGTGCCTGTGGCTTTGGTGTGGTGATCCAAAGAGCTGTGCAGACAGGCAGACTCATGGCTGTTTCTGATGGATGACCAGTTGTCTCTAAGTTACTGTTGATTTTTCCTGCCTTGAGGACACACCCTGGGAAACTGCTAGTCCCCTGCTGCTGCATAGACCTGTCTCAGTGGCTCTTGTGTCTGGAGAGAGTTTGTTACTGGCAGTTTTGGGAGCTTCTCTGTCCCCCCTGTCCTGCTCTCTCTGAAGAGAGGGAGAGGAAGCAACAGCCATATGGTTGCAGGTGGGGGAAAGCCTCACTTGTCTCCCATGGGAGCAACCAGTGGGCTGCTCACCTTCCGCACTGGGGAGAAGTGGTGAGAGTCATGAAACCCAAGACACATGATTGTAAGCAGTGGTTCCCAGGAGAGCTGGGAGCACAGATGTCCCACTGTTATTTCTGAAGTACAAATAAAGAGTTTAATACATGCAGTCACATTTGGCCATTCCAGCGTGTCTGAGTTCCCTGAGTACCTCATATGCCAGCAGAAGGTGGCAGGCCATGAAAGCAGCCAGGCCAAACATGGCTTGGATGCTCAGAGTGACTTTTTTTCCCCTGGTGTGCCTGATAGGTCAGTTAAAGGCACATGTATGGTACGTGTGCCTGTAAAGTCACTCGGGACTATGTGACTGACAGGTCAGTAGAAGGCACGTTCCTTGGATGCTGCTTGTGAGGTCACTTTGTTCTCTGGGGTTGATTGACCATCAGCAGGCTCTTGGTTGGTGCAGGTTCCTGTGCTGTCACCTCTGTGTATTCTCCAAATAAACAAGAAACTGATTAATAGCTTCAGTGTGGACTTTGAGGTCCTTTCTGCCTGAGTACCTGATAGGCCAGCAGCAGGCTCATGGGGAGGATGGGTGCTTGTGAGGTCCCTTTATCCTCAGTACCTGATAGGCAAGCTGCAGGCACCTGGCTTGAGTGCTGACTGTGAGGTGACTTCTGCCTCAGCACCTCACAGGCCAGGGAGAGGCACCTACCTGCTGTTTGTGCAGATTGGGAGGTGCTTCTGCCTCAGTCCGTGATAGGCCAGCAGTAGGCACATGGCTTGGAGGCTGAGTGTAAAGTCAATGTAGCCTTGGTATGCACATTGCTGCTGCTGCCACTTGCGAGGTCGATGGTGAGTCAGTAGCTGATAGGACAACTGCAGGGAGACAGTTTCAGGGCTTAATGTGAGGCCCCTTTTCAATCCATACCTGGTAGAGCAGCATCATGGAGATTACTGCTGGGTTGTCTTGGTTACTGCCCTTTTCCTACGTTTGATCCTTCCCTAAACACTCCATAGTAAGTCTTGCACCATCCCAGCATTCCAAAATGACTCTCATACACCCATAGGCAGTAACTCCCATCCTCAGTCTGCAAGGCCATCCTGGGAGGCTCTCCCATTGAGTGTATGTGAGTCTTACACACGGATATGTTGGATCTGCTCTGAACGAATGTTTCTCCTCAGTAATTTGTAATCATTTCTCTGAAAACAGGGTGATTCATGTCCTAGAAATGCTGATTCTTCCTCTTTCTTTCTTAGGGAAGTATGTGGAGTTAGGTCAGATTAAAATGCTATGTGGGTTATGTGTCTAATCCCACCTGACCACGATAAATGTCCTGAGGACATCAACTCCATAGTGCATTTCCTTGCACTGATCATAACTGATAGGGGCCATAGCATCCATAGATCTAACTTACTAAGACCTTTTCAACCTCTGTGTGCCTCCGCTCCTCCCTGCAAAAGGATGTGTCAGACGTTCAAGAGCCAAGATCTAAAACAAATTAAAGTGATGGAAGTGCAAGCCAGGCAGACAATAGCACTATTTAAAAGTTTAAATGACAACAAACATATTGAGCAGCAATTGTGCACTGAGATTAAAGGCATGCTGGAGGATTTTATTGAACACCATCTGAAGGATGCCTAGGGACTCTTCGGGTGCATCCAGGTATCTGGAAGGCGTTTTGGATGCTCTCCAGTGTGCTACCATCACAGTACAGTGATCCTCCAGAGCAGGATGTGAGTGTCACGTCATGCCAAATTGAGTATCTCAGATTGTGGTCTAGGCTCACTTTGTCATCATTAGAGAGACAGCGGAAGAATCTGGAAGATAATCTGTCTTCTTCTGAGGGAGACACAGAAATAAGCCCAGTGAATCAGTCTGGCTCCTTTTTCTGCCAGTGGTCAGCAAGTCAGTTTTGAAAAGATGTTACCTCAGATCCTTGTTCTACCCTGATTCCCTTCCCTAGACATTCCTTAATCAGTTTTACACATTCCTTCAAGCACTTCTCAAATATCCAAAGCCTTCATGTCTTCTTTCCCACTTCTTATCTATTACAAAGTCTAGGTTGGCCCTCTCCAAAGCTATGCTTGTACTTTCTTCATGGCCCATCAGTTAATGACTGGGGAATGTTGGTCTCAGCATCATCTCTGTTACTCCTTGTCTATCATGTTTGTGTCTATGTCGTTTTCCTAAATGCTTTCTCTTTACTTATTATCCCTTTTGCACTGGAAAGGTCTGAGACCGGATAGTCTTCATGAAGCAGATGCTCTCACATTATGCATACCCTTACGTCAGCCAGACAAGCATACTGACCAGCAGCTTGTTGACATGGAACTGCTCTCTTTCTTTGCCCCTCCCTTCCATTTCTCCATTCTTCCTCTTCTTGATTCCCCTGGATCTCCTCTTTTCCCCACTTTTGGCCTTCTTCCTGGACATTCCAGCATAAGCTTTCTACACTCCCCTAATCCTCGTAAAACATGCCAGACCAAATTCTACGCAGTGTGACAGCCTCTCTCCAATATCCCCGGAAGAGTCTCCCCTTTCCCAGGAGACCCCGGATAATTTTGTGCCCTTGTGATCAGTTAATGGATCAGGGCTTGATCCTCTGCAGGTCCATAGTGGGAAGGTTTACTCAGTGCCCATCCATCAGTGACCTGAGAGCTCTGGTCTCTGTCATCTGCTGCTCAGTACTCTAGAGGGCTGGTTGCTATTCATAGGAACCTCAATGCACTGCAGATTTGGGCTGGCAGGAGCCTCCTGAAATTCAGGCAAGGAAAGGAGAGAGTCTTGAACCTGGGGTGGGATAACCCCAGTAGCCCTGTGCAAAAGGTGAGCACACACCTGACTGATGAGAGATCAGCTTTTCAGAAGAGGACTTGTGACTCTTGGTGAGAAAGCTGAAGAGGATTCAGGAGTGTTTCTTGGTGGCAAATACCATCAAGTAGGATGAGACTCCCAAGGTCCCATAGCACAGGGAGATAAAGGAGTTGAGATGCGTGGGGAATGTGGTCCCCAGGCCCACCCCTGTCCTAGGCTCTGGAGGACTGGTAAAAGCTTTGCAATAGGAATGAGGGCTGGGGAGAGAAGCCTGATGCTCCAAGAGAAAAGGAGTAGGGAGGAAGGATGATAGTGCCATCTCCCTACAAGAAGGTGATGGGTGAGGAGCAGAGCTGCAGCTGGAGTCAGAGAAGAACAGCTGGAGTGGGTTTTGCTGTTCCCTCGGTGGACAGGGACAGTGTGGAAGAGGGAGGCCCAGGTGTTGCTTGAATCTCTTTTGCTAACCCTCAGCAACAGGAACTGCCTGCCTCACTCAGGCTTTTCCATTTCCTCTTGCTGCTGGAGAAGGCATGACTGCTCACCCCATCCAACCACTTGTTGTAACCCTAGCTGGTCCTTGAGGTTGTGCCAAGCCAAAGGAGGGAATATAGTTGAGGTGGGTTTAACCCACCTAAGCCCCCAAACAGAAACAGCACATTTTTCCTTAGAAGTCCAGAGAGATGTAATATTCACTGCCGGCTGACATGCCAGCTTCTACCCTAGAAATGTGCAATGCTGAGGGAGATGTCTCCCATCTCAGGGACCAAAAGCAAGATGGATCCCCCCAGGCATGCCCATGGAAGGAATTCATCTGCCATCCCAAATTTATTCCTTCCAGATTCTCCGAGAAAGAAAACAGTTGATACATGTAGGAACAGCACACTCCTTATAATCAAAGAAAAAGTTTATGCATGACCTTTTTAACTTTCTTTTTCTAAAATAAGAGCATTTCTTTCCACAGAGCTTTCCCTTTCCTCCCATTAGCACTCCACAGGCAGTCTCAAGGCCACACACTTCTAAAGAGATCTTGCAGTACACAGTACTTGGCTTTGTAGAAGTTAGAAGTTGTTTGTGCCCATGTCAACTGGCATGAGCCCTGGGTACCACCCAAATCTTTCCTGAGTGCTTTCCTCAGGGCCTTCCTGAGCTCCTTGCTCTGCAGACTGTAGGTGAGGAGATTGACCAGGGTGGTGAGGACAGGGTAGGAAGAAGGAGAACACCTTGTTGAGCTGTCTGAGTCTGGGGGTTCTGGGCAGCATGTGGACAATGATGAGGGAGCCATAGAAAACAGTGACGACAGTGAGGTTCGAGGAGCAGGTGGAGAAGGCCTTCTGGCTGCCCATGCTGGAGGGGATCCTCAGGATGGCAATTCTGATGGACACGTAGGAGGCCAGCGTGATCAGGAAGGGGAAGACTGAATCCAGGAGAGTCAGGATGAAAGTTACTATTTTAACTACACTGGTGTCAGTGCACGCGAGCTCCAGCAAAGGAGTAAAATCAGAGAAGAAGTTGTCAGTTGCAGCAGGGCCACAGAACTTTAACCTTGATGAGAAGACAGTGGCTACTACAGAAAAGACCAAACCCCCAGCCAAGACCCAGCTGCCATCAGGAGACAAACCTTCCAGGTCATGAGGCTTGCATAGAGCAGGGGCTGGCTATGGCCAAGTACCGATCATAGGACATGGATGCCAGCAGGAAACACTCAGTAGCTGCAAAACCAATGAAGAAATAGAGCTGAGTCATACAACCCTGAGCAGACATAGTTCTGTCTCCAGTCAGGAAGCTGGCCAACAGCTGGGGCAGGATGGTGGAGCTGTAGCAGGTCTCTACAAAGGACAGATTGCCCAGGAAGAAGTACATGGAGCTGTGCAGATGCCGGTCTGCCACCACCAGCACAACAATGAGGCTGTTCCCAACCACGGTCACCAAGTAGATCAGGAGCAAGAGGAGGAAGAGTGGTGTATGGAGTGAGGGGATGTTCCCCATTCCCAGCAGGAGGAACTCACTTGATGATGTGCAGTTATTCCCTTTCTCTTTCTCCATACGATGTTGTATGTGTACAACATCGACAAGGGTGACTATGAACTACTTGATGCCTTCTGTGCTCTTCAGCCATGTTTCCTAGGGCCACACCTTAGTCTACCATGTCTCTATTCTTTCTCTCGCATAATAGAGCAGAACTGTGAGGAAAGAACTGAGTCTAAGGAAATGCCAGGCCAAAAATCTGGGCATCTGAGGGAAAGAGTAAGTATGTGCGTGAGAGCTCACAGCACAGGTCTGGAAACGCCAAGTGGCGGTGACCCTGCTGAGGTGCCAAAGATCCCAAGCCCTGAGCCACAGGGTTGGATTCGGCCTCCTTTACTTGTGGTGTGGACTCCTGACATATTGCACAGAGTAAAATGAATTTCTGTGGGAGAAGTGGAGAAAGAAAGTAGAAATGAATCAAAAGAGAGAGATTCGGGTCAGGAGTCTCAGCACTAAACATCTCTAACTATAGGTACATTTGCCACTTCTCTGGAAAGGCCATTTCTTCCATGACCATCAGCACCTGAGGGCATGCTCCTGATGGACTCTCATAAGCACTCAGGGTGTTGCGTGCAGCCAGCTGGAGGGGCACAGATGGGACCTAGCCCTTCCTGTTCCTCCCAAGCATGTTGTTTAAGGAAGTGCTGGAAGAACAGGCCTGACGGGATCCTCACGGCACTGCACTGCCTGGGGCTGTGAGAACAGCCCTGCACACACTTCCTGGACTAGGCACTTGGAGACAAGCAACCAACAGTGCTTATGGGAGCATGTCTTCCTGATGGGCAAGGAGAGCTCAGGTTCTTGTCACCCTGCTGGAGAGGAGCTGGCAGCTCCAAGGACTGAGGGGAAGAGGAACAGGACCCATAGCTCATGAGGTGATGGTGCTGACGTGCATTTTGCCAGGTCCCTGCTACTTCCTACGCCCTTTCCCAGATCCTGGAAAGCCACTGCAGGAGCAAGCAAATCCTGGAGATCACCATTCCCTGGGTTCGTGGGAGTGAATGACATGGTGACCTGTGTGTGAGACCATGACAGGCCAGCACCAGGGACATGGCTGGGATTTGTGCTTGTGAGGTCACCACCACCCAAGCACCTGATAGGCCAGCAGCAGGCACATGGCTTAGATCCATATTGTGAAGTCACTTCTCTCTGAAGCTGGTGGGCTACAGCAGACTCTTGGTTCATGAAAATTCTTTCTGTTTCCTCTGTATCTGCTACTCAGAGGCCAGGAACAGGCTTATGGCTTTGATACTGTTTTTGAGATCATTTTTCCATCAGCACTTGATACACCAGAAGCAGAGAGAAGACAGAAGTTTGTGCTTGTGAGGTCACTTCTGCCTGAGTGCTGATAGGCCAGCAGTGGGCACATGGCTTCCATTCTGATTGTGAGGTTACTGCTGCCTCAGTACCTGATAGGCCAGCAGGAAGCTCTTGTATCTTCTAGTGATGTCACCTCAGTCTCTGGTGGTGATAGGCCAGAAACAGGCACATGGCTTGTATGTTCTTTGTGAGGTCATTGCTGCCTGAGTACTTGACAGGTCAAAGGCAGGGACAGGGCTCTGATGCTGATTGTGAGGACACTTCCTTCTCTATAGATTATATGTCATCAGCAGGCTCTCCGATGCTTTTGGTTCATGTAAAGTCCCCTCTACCTCTGCTGCTGACAGGCCAGAAGCAGGTTCATGGCCTCAGTGCAGACCGTGAGGTCACTGCTGCCCGAGTACCGGATAGGCCAGCAGCAGGAACAGCATCAGCAGAGCAGCTGTGAGGTCACTTTAGCCTGAGCAGCTGAGCAGCAGCAACAGGGCTGTGAAATGGCTTGGGAGGATGCTTCTGGCTCTGAAGACAACAGGCCAGAAGGGCTGTTCCCTGCAGGGCTGGGGCTCTCCAGAGAGTTCTTCCGTTGATGTGTTTACCCCGATGACTGTACCTCTTTCCTTTCCTCAGATATTACCACATCCCCATTGGGAATATCCCTGATGACATGTCTACCTCTTGGTTCTGACCTGTTTTTCTCCCGCCCCCTCCGTCGCCACAACCATTTGGTGTGGCTCTCACCGACAGCCCACCCAGAGCTGGGGGGGTAAAGAGGCTGATGACAACTGTTTAGTTATGGAGTTTGACGAGAGAGCCTCAGTGGAGATAAACAACCCTGGCTGCTACTCCACAGATAGGATAGCACTGAGTGGGGGCAGAGCCAAGTGTTCTTTCATGAGCTTCGGGAGAAGGATGGCTGCAGTGGCAGAAGAGTATCTGAGCAGTTCTGCAGTTGCTGACAGCTTCAGAAGTTGAGCAATGATGATCTGGACAGGATATACGCAGTTTGCATCTCCTGGGGATAGAAGGTCCTGTATGCAATAGAAAAAATGCATGTAGGCATTTAAATACAGATTATTTTCTAGTTTGCGGCCTCTCATAGCAGCATTCAGAAGATCACTTCTGGTGGTCCCTAGGATGAATCTTTCTGTGATGCAAAACAAGCTGACTGATAGTTCTTCTGAGCACCTCTGCTGCAGAAAAAGCTGTGGCCCCTGGAGGGGAAGCAGATCCAAGTTTTGTTGTAGATCCAACAGTAGTTGGATCTACTGTTTAGCTGTGCAGTGAATGGGGCCATGCATACATAGCATCACATCCACAGAGGGGAGAGGTCTGGCCATGTGCCAAAAGTGTCCTTTAAGGCCTGTAATACAAGGTGTGTGGCAGTCTGGAGAGCAGCACAGTTTCCCATGCTGCTGCAGTACTATATAGGCTTTCACCATTTCCTGATATGAATATCTTGATGTTGCACTTGGTGGATGCAGCAACACCTGTAAAGAGCTCTTACAGCTTGTGGAAAGTCCTGGCAAGTGGGTGCATTCATCATACCTGGAGAGGGGATTGTGTCCTTGCTGTTTCTCTGCCCTGCTTGCCCGTTGACAGGTTGTGTTTGTTCACAGTGTGTCTGGAGCTGGATATTCAGAGCCTGGCTGTAAACACAGTGTTACAGTCCCATCACATCAATGACATGGAGGAAGGTTCCAGCGTGAGTATCAGTTTTGATGTGATCCAGCAGGAATCTCTAGAAGACATGGTGACAGGGAACCAAGGTGCCAACATTCCAGACAGCTATGATGAGAGTGCCCTGTGCTCCAACCCTTTCAGGTATGTCTGTAAGGGTCAGCATGAGATGGAGCATCTATTCCATCCTGCCTGATGCGCTCAGGGTCCTGCCTCTCCTTCCCAGCTGACTGGCTGGCTTTAGCCTCTCCAGATTCTTACTAGCATGTGGTTTGTGGGGTGCCTTGAAGCACAATAGGCAGCTGGCTTGGCAGAGGGAAGGAGGCGAAGCCCAGCTTTGTCTGTTGACATCCTCCCTTTTAGGCTTGAGGATCAGCTCTCCCTAGTGGCTAGGCCAGCATATGTGAGGAGATGCTTTTGAAGAGTTTGCCCTTTCCTGTTTCTCTTCTCTTCACCTCCACAAGGTCACGGAGGCACATATTTGCCCTGTGGCTTATGTGCTGAGAGCTAATGCATCTCTGCTTTGGCAGAGTTCTCACTTGCTCTAGCATTATCTGAAAACATGTCAGTGTGTGAAAGGAGGAAGGGCTCATGTGCCTGGTGTGATGCTCATCTCTGCTCCGTGGCAGGATTCTGAAGAGCATGGTGGTGAGCTGGGTGAAGGAGATCACACAGTATCCCTACATCTATGCAGCCAACCAGGTGATTCGCTTTTACCACTGGCTCCGCTCTCCTTCCTCACTGCTTTATGACCGAGCTTTGCATTGCCCTCTGCACAACATGATGAAGAGGCTTTTCCTACAGTAAGTGAAAATGGAGCTTGCCATGCCCTGTGTGTGGAGCAGACAGATGTAGCCATGGGTGGGACTCTATTGGCACCCATAGCTGGGTCTTTTTCAGCACCTGTGGCACAACCTCTGGAAAGGCCCAGTAACTTCTGGATGCATAGCTGGTCCAACTTTTGTTGGAGTGCCTGCCATACTGTGGTTGGAGCTCCCTTAGATGGCAAGACCAACGCATTTGACTTCTGGTTGTGCTGGAGCAGCATATCCTTGTATGTTGTGTTGTGGTTTGCTGTTCCCTGTTTAATGGCAGCTAAATAGCAGCAGTTCCTCCAGCCTACTGCCTCCAGCTCCTGTGTTCTGCTTGTAGGTTAGTGGCCGAGTTCAAGCGTCTTGGTTCTTCAGTGGTTTATGCCAGCTTCAACCAGATCATCTTGTGCACCAAGAAACGGCGAATTGAGGATGCCATCAGCTACATGGAGTACATCATCAACAGGTGGGGCACACTTGGCTGCCAAGGGGTACGCTCAGCAAGCCAGGCCTGGAGAAAATCTTCTGGAGGCTGAGCTAAGACATGGCTCAAAGTGTGGAAGGAGGATGCTGATTGTTTGCCTCTTCTTGGTCCTCAGCACTGCATTTCTTGCAAAGTTAGCTTTGGAAGAAAGGGGACAAGGTCACCTGGTTCTCTCGCCATCATGCCCAGAGTAGGGATCTGTCCCTTAACTGTGCTGTATGGGGCAATATTCCAAAAATATCTGTACAATTCAATCTGAAGAGACCTTTAGGAGAATGTGAGCAGTTGCGCTCTGCCCAGTCTCTTATACTCTGGCAGCTCTCAGCATCCCAGCTATGATGTGTAGGCTCCTAAGACAGGCGTCTTGACACAAGAGGCAGTTGAAGCTTGGGTATGATTCCTCTGCAGCCCTTAGTTCTGCTAATGACTGCTCTGCAGCCTTTTGTACTGAGTCCATTCGCTGAAGCATGGTTGGATGTGAGAAGTGAACTGCTCTCTTGCTAACATCACCTGCTCCTCATTGCCTCCCATGGAGAAGGTTATTAACTAGGGAAGATGCCAACATTGTGTGCGACTGCAGTCTCTTCCCTCCAGCATCCACTCAAAGGAGATCTTTCTGACTATTTCCTTCTGCCGCTGCTGGGAATTCCTGATGTGGATGGATCCAGCAAATTACGGAGGTATCAAGGGAAGAGTGCATTCTAGCATCCACTCTGGGGAGGTAAGAGATGGGAAGTGCTCAGCTCCAGAGACAGGGGTGCAGTGGGTTGAGTTGAGCAGGGAGCTATTGGTTTGGATATAGGGAATTGCTATGATATCACCAACCGAAAGCCTGGGCATGGCTTGTGCTCCATTCCAGCAGGACACTAGCAAGAGTTAAGTGTTGGATGAGGACAGTGAGGAAGAAGAGGAGAACAAGGAAGAAGAGGAGGAGGATGGAGAAGCAAATATGGAGGACTTGCTAGAGAATAGTTGGAACATTGTGCAGTTTCTCCCCCAGGCTGCTTCCTGTCAGAACTGCTTCCTCATGCTTGTGTTGGGTGAGTGCAGTCTGCTGCTCACCTGGTCCTCCTTTGAATGTTACCTCTGGTGACTAGAGCTATCCCCACCCTGCTGCTGCCCAAGCCATATCCACAGCATTCCCCACAGCTTCTTGAAGCTCTTTGTGCTACTGAGAAGGTTCTGATGTTGATCCAAAAAACCCCTTACAGTCAAAGACTGCACTGTGCTAGATGTGGTACGGAAGGGACCACCTCCATGTCTGTAAATATCATTGTTTGGGTGGTTTCAGCACCAGTGTGAACTCTCAGAGAGGGAAAAAATGTCATTAGTTCTTGATCAGTCATTGGTGCCCCAGGAGGGTCAACAAGCACAGTAGCACTTGTGCCACTCTCCCATCGTGGACTGCATCTGGAGCTTTTCTTATGTGTCTTTGCAGCCTACATTGTGGCTGTGTACCACAGCATGAAGGAGGAGCTGCAGCACAATGCCCCTGGGAGCGCTCCCATCAAGAGGAGAGCCACGAGCCAGGTGTCCTGGGAGGCACTGGGAGAGACAGCAGCCATGCCTGGTGAGTATGGTTAGCCACAGTTAGGCATGGGAGAGCTGTGAGCAGCACTGCTGAGCCAGTCCTGCAGCAGGAAGAGAGCTACCCACCTTGCTGTCCCCACATGCTTCCATATGGCTCAAGAGCTCTCTCTGCTCCTCCTCTGCAGGCATGATCACTTTCTCACAGGATTACATGGCCAACGAGCTCACACAGAGCTTCTTCACCGTCACTCAGAAGATCCAGAAGAAGATGGCCGGTTTCCGTAATGCCACTGAGCCCTCAGACATGTTCCCAGTGCTACCTGGCTCCTACTTGCCACTCAACAACCCAGCTCTAGAGTTCATCAAATATGTCTACAAGGTTAGTGGGGTGGGCCATGTTTTGGGGTTTTTTTGTTTGTTTTTTGTTTTTTTGTAAATAATCTGTTAGAATTCTACAATCAATTTGTAGACGGGGGAGATGCGAGAGTCCCCATGAGGACCGTCTTCTCTGCTGGTGGCCTTACCTAACACTTTCTCCTGTAGGTTTTGTCCCTGGATGCCAGTATAACTAACCAAGTAAACAAACTGTGCTGGAACCTGCTGCACCTCATTGAGGTGGGTGAGTTCTCAGAAGAAGCCCAGTTTCAGGACCCTTGCCACTCCTACATGCTCCCTGAAGTCATCCGCAGGAAGTGCAATTTTTGCAGGGACTTGGATGTGTGCAAGGACCCTGTCCTCTCGCAGGTACAACCTTCCTTTCCCAGGAAATCCCTTTTGCCCTGGCTGCATGCATGAAGTCCCTTTTGGGGACACCAGAAGCCCTAGCATGGTTGTGCTCTCGGCCTGTCGTGAACTCACATGTTGTCTGTCTTTCTCTCTCTCTCAATCCTTTGGCTTTGAAGGTCTGCTTGGTTCCATGACAATGGTAAACCTCCCTTCAGGGTTATTTTCTGCTCATCCCCTTTCCTAGCTGCCTGTGACGGTTTGAGGTGTCCTGGTGCTTTGGCTGATGCTTTATCCCCTCACAAAATCGGTTATGGCTTCCTGGCACTTGGGGCTCTCAGAATGCTCTTGTTAGGCTGCGAGGGCTGAGGCTGCACCATGCTTTCTCTTGGGAAGAGTCACACTTGTGTTCATCTCCCTTCTCTCTGCCCCTCGGATGGGTCAGTGCTGCCCAGTTGGGTATGCTCCAACTGCCAGGCCCAGTATGACTCGGATTCCATTGAAATGGCACTGGTGGAAGCGCTGCAGAAGAAGCTAATGGCCTTCCTGCTGCAGGACCTGGTGAGTGCTGGGCTGCCATGCTGCAGGAGCCTGCCCTTGATGTGGCAGGCTGCAGCAGGAGGGCTGAAGCTGCTCTCTGCTCCTTGGAACCAGAGCAACCCAACCTTACCTCTGTGACTGATGTGATGCAGTGGGGATATGATGAGGAGAGTTTGGCTCGAGCACTCTCCACTTCTTCTCTGCGCATAGCTGCAGCCTTTTGCTGGCTGGCTGAGGCTTGACCCATTGACCTTGTGTCTGTGGTGTGTCCCCAGAGAGCCCTGTCAAAGGACTGAGCTGCTCAGTCTTGTCTGCTATCCCAGCTAAAACCCCTTTGCCTCTAGGTGTGCAAGAAGTGTCATGGTGTGAAGGGGACACCTATGCCTGTGTACTGCAGTTGTGCTGGAGATTTTGCCCTCACCATTTCTTCCCAGGTATGTGTGCATCCTGCCACCAGGTCCAGCCTCCTGGCAGCAGCTCCTCTGTAACAGCCAGTGAAAAACCCAGTGATAACTTGTGCCTTTCGGCCCATCTGGCACAAGTTCATCTCTGTGTGCTTTCTGGACGTTTAGTCATTGCTTTGTGCCCAAGCCAGCCAGTCCTGCCTGAGCAGCTTGCAGAGCTTCTCTTGGCCTGCACACCTGTGGATAGCACGGCTGCAGCGTGGCAATGCTGGATCCCAGGGATTTCTACATCTGCATGAGATGGGTAATGCTTGGCTGCTGAAGGAAGTGTGTGGCAGAGCTCTGCCTGTGCTTTCTGCCAACCGTGAAGGCCTGCCCTGCGTGGGCAAGGTAGCCGTGAGGTGCAAACCTCAGGCCAGGGAGGCTGGCTCTCCTGAGACTGCCCTGCTGGGGTGCTCTGCTTGCCTGTGCAGAGCAGCATGGCAAGGGCTGTTTGCAGGTGGCTGCCGCGGCTCCAATGTGTCACTGAGGACCTGACGCTGGCCTCATCCCATCCCTGCCTTTGGGATGCTTTCAGCTTTCCTGAACTGTGCAAAGCCCAGATTAGCAGGTTCTGCTGGCACTCACAGAGAGCAGGGTGTTGGTGCTTGCCCTGGCATGACTCCATGCCCACCACCTCCACCCTCTCCTGTGCCACAAAGCAGCTGTGCTGGAGCCTATGCTCTCCAGAAGCTGCTTGGGACCAGGTAATGGAGGGGCCATGCCCGCAAGCCGGGGGAGATACAGCAGAGATGCTGGGCATGTGTTGCTGTACAGGGCAAGGCGAGTGTGGCAGCTCTCTCTTAACTGTCCATCCACTCTGCCTGCCTTTGGTGGCTCTGAGATTACCTCCTTGCCCACACATTGCTCCACACCATGATCTCCTGGAAGCATGATTGGAAGTGGAGCAGAGGGATAGGAAAGAGGAGGCCCAGCTGGAGCACTGCAGTGGCAGATCCCAGGGACTTCCAGAGCTGCAGGAGATGGATGACACGTGCCTGGTGAACAAAGTAGCCCAGCAGAGCCCTTCCCATCCTGCCTGCTGCCCTCAAATACCTCAAATCGCAACAGAGCCCTGTGTCTCCTAGCCCCATGTGCTGGTGCCCACAGATGGTGCTAGGGAGCACTTGTTCCACTCAGGTTCCTGGGGGCCAAGTGCTGCCTTGCCAAAGCGGACACAAACACATACACACACACTCACACTCTTCAGCAGCAAGCAGTTTATTTGTAAGTATTTACAAAGAGACTGACGGAAATCTCAAGAAGGAACACTCCAATGCTTGTCCCAATCATCTGCATGATGAGAGAGAGACAGTCAACAGGCACAATCCTTTTGGGCATCCCTGAGGAGGCAACGTGGCCCTCTGTTGTGTAGCAGCCTCTCTCTCCTTTGGAAAAGTTCCGGTGTTTATGGTTATTCGCGGTAGGCGGGAGTCCCGGCACATGGGCCCGGCAAGTGCAGGGAGTTTAGCCCAACTCCACCCCATTTGCATAACCGGGCTATGATACTGCGCACATGTGCAGATTTATTTCGGGGGCCACATTGACTTTGGGATTCGCTATTTCATTACTCTTCAACTTCAGACCTTCTTGCTGACTGTTTCTCACAGTTATTCTGTGGCTGGAAGCCACTGAATCTGTTCACTGTTCTTTCTCACAGATTTCCAGGACCTTGTTAGTTACTTATTCGTTTTCTGCTTAACACTGCAGTGTTGTTCTAGACACCCAAATTTACAGCACAGACCATTCCCAGCAAGTATCACATAGTACGGTTACAGAAGTTACAGCACGGGCCATTCCCACCAAGTATCACCCAGTACGGATACCAAAGTTGCAACACAGACCATTCCCACCAAGTATCACGTAGTATGGATACGAAAGATGCAACACAGACCATTCCCGCCAAGTATCACGTAGTACGGATACAGCACTCTGGGTCTGAGAGGCAAGGAGATCACTGATAGCTCCTTTTCCTGTCCTTTCCTTGTACATCTATGTTCATCCTTCAGAAGGGCTACCAGGAATGGGAGACAAGCCCGCAGAGCTCTGTCAGCACCAAAGTCAAGGGCGTGACACAGTCACCAAGCAAGCTGTGGGATGTTGGGGTGTACCTAGCCCACTACCCCCCACCTCCGCTCCACACCCACCCCTGGCCGAGTTGAGGCTCCGACCTTCCTTTCTCCCTTCTCTTCTCTTGTCTTGCTTGCTTTGGGTGGCCTGTTGCAGCAGTAGATGAACAGCAGACTTTCTGCAAGGGCTTCCCAACTGCTCCTTCACCCAGATGGACCCAGCAAAGGAAGCTGTCCTGTGTGGTGGTCCGCGCTGCCTGCATGGGGACTGCTGTGTTCCCTCCTCCAGGCCCAGCACTGTCCTTGGCTCCCGCTGAGGCAACCACAGCTGCATCCCAGCCACATTGGGACTGCATGTTAGGTCACCTTTGCAGTGCTGTGCGGCAGGCTCAGCGGAGCTTGGGGAGCTTGGCACGTAGCACCGGGCAGGGCCCTGTGGCCTTAGCCAGGCAGGCACGCCATGCTCTGCCTGCCCTGACAAGCAGCGTCAGGCTTCTGTGGTTTTGGATGTTCAGGGCAGGAGAGGGCACTTTCAGATCAGGTCAGGGGAAGCTCTGACATTCACCTCCTTGTTTGCCAGGGCTATTATTGCCAGCTGCAGCTATTTGTAGCAGAGGGCGGATCAGCTTTGTATTGCCCCAAAGCTTGTGGGAAACAGAGTGAACCTTGCCAGACTCTGCAAGTGAGAAGCGGGAAGAAGAACGTGCCTTTGATGCTGGGCTCCATCCCGGAGGAGAGGCACTCTCTCAGCTTTTTGTCTTTCGAGGCAACCGCATGACTTTGGTGGGGCACTTTCAGATGTGGCAGCTGCCCCAGGCCTGTTGCGTAGCCAGAGTAGAGATGGCTTGGTGCACTGGGGAAGGCTCTTAGCTTTTTCAACGGGTGGCATAGAGAGAGAGGATGAGTTTGCAGTGGTTTTGGCAAAGTGCTTTTGAAATTACCAAGCTGGTTTGTGGAAGAGCTTGGGCTGTCCTCGAGCATTGCCAGTGTGGACATGGCTTGGAGCCGCCACCCAGCATCACCTGGCCAGTGTGTCAGACCTGCTTGATGGCCTCTCTCGGACAGAGAGTCTCGGAGCCTTCCACTACCCCCAAAAGTCTTGTCACAGAGATGTTGAGCCAGATGAATCCCCCCTAGGTGGCAACAGTGAGGCCACATCTGGAATGCAGTGCCCTGTGCAGGGACCATGAGAGCTGCCAGTAAGCTGGAGCAAGTGCAGCAGAGCCCATGAAGATGGTCAGGGCTGGAGAACACAACGTAGGAGGAAAGGCTGAAGGAGCTGCGTTTGTTCTGTCTCAGGAAAGGATAATGAAGGGGCATCTAAGACAGTGATCCAGCACCCGGAGCAGGATATGGAGGCAGACTCTTCTTAGAGGTGCTCAGTGAAGGCACAAGAGGCATCTGGCATGAGGTGCCCCTGGGGGAATTAGAACTGGTAGAAGGGAAACTATTCTTGTGCCTGAGAGTGGTGCAGCCCTGGGAGAGGCACCAGAGAGGTGGGAGCCCTGTGTCCTTGGAGAGGTTCAAAACATAGCTGGACAAGGTCCTGAGCAGCCTGCTTTGCATGGAGTTAGCCCTGCCTAGAGCAGAGGGGTGGACTAGAGGCCTGCAAACCTCCTGCCCACCTCAGGCTTTCAGCAATCTGTGATTAAAAGCAGCAAGAAGCCATGGAGAAATGACTTTGAAGGCAAAATGCTTCTTGCTGTTGCACTGCAGCAGATCGGAGCTTTCATGGGGCAAGTGATTTGGGGACAGCGGTGACCCTGGTATGAGGACACAGTGCTGGAGTGTGTCCCTGCCACTGCCATTCTCGACAGTATTTGTTTCCAAAGAGCAAAGGTTGGCTCAAGTCTGTTGGGTACATGGTACAGCAGCTCTGCCCTGTGTGCTGCCTGCAGAACCAGCTCCAGATTCAGCAAAGTGCTGCCAGGGGGTGCTTTCCACAGCAGTGCAAAGTCACGACTTGCGTGTCCCTGTGTGAATAGGCATGCGTAGGTGGTGGTATGAGCACGGGGGTGAACCTGTGTTCACTGTCCCAGTGTGTGTGTGTGTGTGTGTGCCCCTGTGCGCGTGCATGTGCAAATGCATGTGGGCACAGCTGCACGTGACTATACATGAGAATGCATGTGGTCTCATCTCCATGTGCATACGCTTGTGTGTGCCTGTGTCAAAGCATAGCCGTGCCTTCCTACAAATAGCATCATCTCAGCTGGTTGCTTCGTAGGTCGGGAGCACCTTCCGCATCCTTGCGTGGGTGGAGTTCAGCCCTGCCGTGATAATAGAGACCTGCCCTGAGGTGAGGTGGGCCTGGGAAGAGGAATGGAGAGGATGGTGGGTTACAGAGATGCATGGAGCTGCCAGCAGGGACCCCAGGACAGTCAGTGCGGTGCTGCACGTGGACGTGATGTTGGTGCCTGTAGCTCTCCTCTGCCGCTACCACTTTGTGGCAGGAATCTGCATGCCACCCTTGGCTTGGGCACTGTTTGGGGGCTGCTGAGTGAGGGATCATGGGAGGAGAGATGTGTGGAGACTGAGTGGAGCTTGCTGGCGGATGCAGAGAGCTGGGGAATCCTAGTGAGCACAGCTACCCCTGGCTCAGTTCCCATGCAAGGAAATGGAGAAGAGGGTTGACTGTCTACTCCGGAGGACACACCAAGGAAAGCCATGCTAGAGTAGGGCCACCGCAGGCACTCTTAACAGCTGCTTACCCCAGGCAGCTTGCAAGGGCTGGCACCGATGCAGAGATGGGGAAGCACATGGGGTACCCCATCCCCTCTGCAGCCACAGCATAGGACTACCAGGTGCATGTCCTGTTCTCATCATGTCCCCCTTGACCCTGCAGGGGCTAACAGTTTGCAGTGCTGTATGCAACTGCGACCATGACTGCACCCCTGGCAACATGGACATGTTGGGCCACGGGGAGCTGGGCATGTGCAGGGACAAGTGATCTGTGCAGCACAGCACACTAGGCAGGATCCCATTTGCCAGGAAGTTCAGCATTGTGTGTTTATCCTCCCAGGGCAGAAGACAGTGCGCTGCTTACCCAGTGCTGGCGGCACCGAGAAGAGCTGTGAGATGCTGGCTTGGTGTCCAGTGGAGGAAGCGAGTGTCGAGTGTGGGCCCCAAGGATGGGTTGTGGCTCTGGGGAGGATATTCCTCGGCTAGGATGGAACAGGCACCAAAAGGCTGGCCCGTCTTCAAGGTCCTGTTGGACACCAGGGGATGCTCTGGTCGGGACACCTCTGAGGGTGCTCTTGAGAAGTTTGGCCCCTTCAGCAATAGGCCTTGGCCTAGGGAGGGGGTGCCATGGCACAGGGATGCCACTTCCCAATGGCAGCATGGGAGCGAACTCTTGCCCTTTCTGCAGTGACCTGGGGCAAGCCTGGGGCAGCGTGGGGCGTGTGGACACAGAGCAAGGGGCAGGCAGCCATCCTGGGCCATGGCCCGGGCATGGCCGTGCAGCGGGAGGCACAGGTGCCCTGGGGTGCTGGGCACAGGGGCTGCAGCAGGGCTTGCAGCCCCGGGGCCTTATGCCATGCCGACGCCGGGCCGGCAGATGGCTGGCAGGGAGGCTGCAGCGCAGCCCCGGGGCCCCCATGTCGCAGCACTATGACTCAGCAACACAGTCACAGTGCTCGCGGCACGAGCAGGGCTAGAAGCCGCCCGCGCCCCTGCCGCTCTGCCAGGCTCGGCAGCCGGCTCGCAGCTGGCTGCCGCCCAGGGCCGAGGCTCTCTGCAGGCTGTCCTTGGGCGCAGGCGCACCCACCGCCACGAGGGCAGCAGGGCTCTCGACAGCCACCCAGCGCGACGTTGTCGCAGGACATGCAGGGGCACGGCTGCCTGCACCTCAGGCCGCCAAACGATGGACGCGCTCAGCAGCTGCACCTCCCTTTGGTATGGAGACCTCTTGGTGGCCTTCCTCTGACCTTACTCCCAGCTCTTGCTTTGCACCTTCTCTGCCCTGCTTTGGTGCTCAGAGCACTCCCTGCCATACCTCGCAGGCTTGGAAAGTGCCTGTGTCTGCTGCTTCGCTCCCTAACACTGCCTAACGCTGCCTCCTGTGACGGCTGCCTCTTCCCCAACACAAATAGGCACGACCAACCCCTTCCTCCTGCAGCCCTTGACCCCTTCCAGCACCTGCTCTAAGACTGGGTCTTTGGCTTGCCTGAGCCTCAGAAAGACTGTGGATCCTCTTCCTCTTCCGCCTGACACTCCTCCAAAGATGCACAGAGCAATACCAAGTGACAGCAAGGTTTTCACAGTGTTTTCACACTCAGGAAAACAGAGGGAGGTCAGCACCTGCCAGCTCCAGGTCTCTTCTAAGCTGCCTCAGCTGAGCTGATGCAAAGGGGCCAAGGCAAGCAGGCTTTCTGCCTTTATTGCTGTACTCGTGTGGTGCTGCTGGGCACAGCTGGCCTGTGCATGCCTCCTGTGGGAAATGGAAGTGACCCCTGCCACCACTGTCAGCAGCCATTCTTCTGGGAGCGCAGACTGTGCCCAGGAATTTGCTAACAGGCAGGCAGCAGGCTGAAGCTCACAGCTGATTCAGCCCTCATGTACCGTCCGATCATGGAAGGTTTTCACTGGAAGAGGTTGCTGGAGGCCCTCCGATCCAATCTGTGTTCTGGGTAGGCTTGGATTCAAAGCCGGATGTAACTTTGGTCTTTCAGAGACTGGAGCAAGCCCTTGGGAGTGGGAGAAGACCCCTCACATGCACCTCGAGCTCCCCAAGGGCTCCAGGCCTTTTCAGTTGGAGAGCAGTGGAGAAAGTTAACTCGATGGCCCACAAAGAGCAAGGGCATCCATTCTTGGAGCTGGAGACCCTTCCAAAGCTCCACATGCCTATCTGCTTTGGCGCCACATGCAGCACCCAGGAAATGCAGGCCATGCGATTCGAAGATGCTCCAAGTGGTCATCGTCAGTGTCATACGTCTCAGGTAACACTCTGGAGCACCTGGCCAGGTGGTCTCCTGCAGGGCCCAGGAAAGAGTTTTTTCCCCAGGCTCTATCAGGTCTGTGTGGGGGGATTGAGGTTTTTTTTGATTTTGCCATGCTCTGGAGCCCCTAAAGTGGCTTCAGTTTGAGAGAGAGAGGAAAGGAGCTGGGCAGCGCTGGTGTGCCCCGGTGGGCGTGAAAAGCCTGCCAGGGCTGACCGGGAGGCAGGCCTTGCTCACATGCGCAGGGAACAGCCGATCGCCACCTTTGGGGTCAGGAAGGAATTTTCCCCCAGCACAGATTGGCAGCAGTGCCTGGGGGTTTTTCGCCTTCCTCTGCAGCACTGAGCACTGCCCACTCCCAGGGCTCCTTGGAGTGGAGTGCATGCTCTTGCTGCACCAAGACACCAGCTGTGCCCTGCAGCTCTCTCACTCTGTGCCCTGGGGCAAGCTCAGGCACTTCCATGCATTCCATATGCTTGGGCTGTTCTGCCTTGTGCAAAACAATGTGTGTTTGCAAAGGCTCCGGGCTTGATGCTGCATCAGGAAGCAGCTGCCGCTTGTCAGCTCTCTCTGCATGTAATGAAAGTGCAATGTTTGTAGCCTCTGCTGGCTCTGCTGTGTGTGTCATGTGAGTCATGGCTGTGGCCTGAGTGCTTTGTTGTGCAGCTGTGCTGTCAGGAAGCGCAGGTACCCTGCTGCCTGCAGGGCCTGTTGTGGGGCTTGCAGGGCTTGCAGGGTTGCTCTGTACCACAGTGCTACCGCAAAGCATGCTCAGTTGCTGTCTCGTGAGCATTGAGTCAAGCCACTGGAATTGAAAAATGGATCCCTTGGGTGCCTTGCGGTCCACAGGTGTTTCTCTCCAGTAGACCATGTCTGTTCCTCTTGCTGTGGCCCAGGGCTGTGTCTCGCCATCCCTGCCACTCATCACCAGCACAGGAAGGCCAGGACTGGCCCCACAGCGCGTTCGGCACACAATTGCCTGCAATGACTGTGAGCAACACACTCCACCCAGAGCCCTGCAGGCAACGCCAGGATCCCCTACCTTGCCTGGCAGAGTGTGCTCCCAAGACTCTTTCCCCACAGGCACGCATGTGACACAAGGCTCTTCCCAGAGCCCAGACCCTCCGCAGGGGGCTTCCCACCTTGCAGCCCCAGTGCCTGCCATACTGCCGCACACCCTCTGGCTCCAGCAGCACGCTCTGTCCCAGTCTTGGAAGCCAAGCCAAGCCAAGGCTGCCAGGGGAGGTGACAGTGGGCTAAGCAGAGGCTGCAGGCAGGACAACACCTCTGTCACCACCACCTTCCCCACAATCCCCGCTCCAGCAGCATCACACTTTGGCATGCTCAGACTGCTGTCCAGCCCAAAGGCTTCATCAGTGGCAAGGGTAGGAGGAGAAGCTGCTCCCTGCGGAGAGCCCTCAAACCTGCACACCTGCACCCAGTCCCAGGCTGGCACCCCACATCTTGCAGTCGGCCTGCTAGGGTATGGCTCTGACGAGTTCCCGATGGCATCTCTCTGCCATGCGTGTCTCTACTCTGTCTGAACCCTGCTGGTACTTCCGCCACCTCCTGTGGAGCAACTCTCTCCAGTTCAGGGCCAAAAGACAAGGAAGAACTGCCTTTTACCTGCTTTAACCCAGTCTTCCGCCAGTTTCACTGTGCCACTCCAGTTCCCCCGCAACATTTGCTGAACAGGAGCTCGACACACAGCTCACCCACTACTTTCTTGGCCCTGTAGCCTGCATCGCCCCTTTCTCCTCCCCTCCAACCTGTAAACCAGCCGTCCTACCTCTGCTCCCCAACCCTTCCTGCAGCCCCTGTCTGTGCCCTGCTGGCAGCCCTGTGCCTTGCCTGCCAGTCCCTTCCCTCGCCTCCAACCCCTGTCCCTCATCTGCAGCCCCCATGCCCTGCCTGCAGCCCCAATCCCTTGCCTGCAGCCTCTTTCCTCTCCCTCTGCCCCACCCGTGGTGCTGTGCTGCGAGTGCCAGCTCCAGGCTCCTCCACTCGTGTCCATGCCAGTCCCTCGCTGTGGTCCCCACGGCACAGCAGGGGTTGTGTCTGTGCCGGGTCGGGGCTGTGTGACGGCTGTGGGGTGTCATTGGGGGTGGGCAGATGGGGTCAGTGCTTCCTGCTCCAGTGGTTCCCTGAGCCATGCCGTGCCATGCCAATCCCGGCAGCAATGGGTGCCCGGCATTGCCTGTGGGCGCTATACAGCTACTCCAGCCCACAGGCGATGGTGGTGAGGAACGGGCACCTCAGCACCGTGCACCGTGCGCTGCAGCTCCTCGTCCTGCTTGACTTGGTAAGGTGAGTGTGGGGCTGGGACCTGCTGCCTCCCGGTGTGGGCATCGCTGCGACGCGGTTTATCTGCGCTCCCCACACAGCCTCTGCGCAGCCCCACAAGTTGCCAGGGCAGCTTCTCTTGCCTCTGCCGGGAGAGGGGGGGAGGCGACTTCAGCTAAAGCCATAGTACTCCAAGAGGGGGAGATACTTTCCGTTGCATGTTGCTCAAGGCTCCTCCTGGGGGCAGTGTGAGGGTGGGGGCGTGCAATGGCGAGTGCAGGGCAAGGACACAACACGTTGCAGGCTGCCCAGTGGGGTGAGAGAACGGCAAGGCCCCGGTGTCTCCTGGTCGGCCCTGGTGGCACACACAACAGCCCTAGCCAAGGGGGACCACGACTTGCCCCTTCTGCTTGTAAAACCTCATGAAGGTGCCTCTGGCCAAATCCCCGGGCTTCTCAGGATTCCGCCATATGGAAGCTCCTTGGTGTCAGCTGTTCATGTGTGTGCGCAGACGGCTCACCCACGCTTTGTGGTGCCTCTGACAAGATAACAGCGGGCAGAACTACCTGCAGCACAGCACCACTACTAGCAGGCGGTGCTAGTGTAATGGCATTGCTGGCCAAGGTAGGAATTACCATCTCAAAGGCATCTCAAAAACACCAGAGGAGGGTTCAAGACAAGCAAAACCTTTCCCTGTGGGGAAAGGGCAAACAGAGACAGGCTGTTTGGAGGCAAGGCTATGTGGATGGCAAGAGGGAAGAACTTAGACGGGGGAAAAGAGCGAGAAAGAGACTAAGAGGTGAAGCAAAGCAGGACCCAGGGCAGATCATGCTTGTGTCTGATGTACTTCCATGGTCCCACGGAACTTCAGTGCTTTCCCTAACATCAGCAAGAGAAGAGCCGGAGCGGAAGGAATCACAGGCTCGCTGAGGCAAGGCAGGACCTCCAGCGGCCTGTAGCCCAACCTCTGGCTCCCAGCAGGGTCAGCTATGGTGGCAGAGTAGGTTTCCCAGGCCCTGAGGTACTCTTGAAAGCTCTTCTCCAGGCTGAACAAGCTCCCTTGCCTCACCCAGCAAGCATTTCCGATCCCCAGCCATCTTGGGAGCAGTCCATCGAACTCACTCACCCATACCAGGTGCATCCGCTGACTCTTTCAATCCGCGATGAGTTTTAGCAGTCAGCTGTGGGCTGCAGAAAGGCCCCTGGGAGGAGGGAGGCAGTACCCCAGCTCATACTAGGCCTCAGCGACTTGTAGACCAGTTGGACAGGCATCAGTCTGCATGCTGAGGGAGCTGGCTGTTGTCATGGCGATGCTGGAGCGATGCTGAGAGGAAACCCCTGCAAATAGTTAACACGACTCAAGGCCAAGGCAGAGAGAAAAACAGCATTGCACTGGATAACCAGCTGCAGCAGAATGACCTTGCTGAAACCACAGCACGTCAAAGAATGTGAGAGGTAGACAATTCAAAAACAGAGGAATAACCCACAAGTGATTGTCGGTTCATGAAGGCTTATTAACATGTTATCCTAGACACCCCTAAATGAATAATGAGGTGGAAATGCCATGATAGTGATGTCACCACCTCTTCTCCACTTCGTATGCTAATTAACAGGAAGGTGAAAGCACAAGCGCAGAGCGAATAATGAAATTGTAACTGGAAGGAAAATTGGTATGAAGTACTCCCTGAAAAGTATATATAAAACTGGGAGAGGTTCCTGAGCTCTAGAAGAAAGCAGACATCACTCCTACCCACAAGCATGGGAGGAAGGCGGATGCAGGCCTGCCAGCCTGTCTGCGTGTCAGCCGCAGCTTGATCCCTGAGAAGGTGATAGAGAAAATCCTCCCTGGAGCCCTTTCCACACATATTTTCCCCAGAAGGGGACTGGGAATACTCAGCATGGTATAAGAAAGGTAACTCTACAATGAATGGATGGGTTCAGTGCGTAAGGGCAGTAGGGCAGCGGGTGCTGTTTATGGGGCTTTCGTAAGTGGTTGATACACCAGAGAGTTGTGCAGCCATTCAGGAGGATCTCACTTTAATGAATGACTTCTACTCCAAAGTGCACGGGGAGCCCCGGGAACCGCGCAGAGCGGTCACAGCTGGAAAGCTGCTGGACACCCAGCTTGGACGGCCAGCCAGGAGTCACTCCGCGTCCCCTAAAGGCCCCTTTCACAGAATGGGTAAGGTTGGAAGGGACCTCTGGAGATCTTCTAGTCCAACCCCCCTGCTCAAGCAGGGTCACCTACAGCAGGTTAGACAGGGGTGCATCGGGGCGCGCTTTGAATAGCTCCAGAGAAGGAGTTTCCACAACCTCTGTGGGCAACATGTTCCAGTGCTCTGTCACTCTCACAGTAGAGAACACAGAACTGCCTGTGTTTCGGGTTGTGCCCGTTGCCTCACGTCCTGCCGCATGGCACTACCGACAAGAGTCCGGCCCCATCCCCTTGACACTCTCCCTTCAGATCCTTCTACACACTGAGGAGAGTTACACACTTGGTCAGACTAGAGCTATTTCTTCATCTTGACTGCATGCAGCTGGAGTAGCAACTGGCTGCAAAGTAGCTAGACATCGTTGACAAAGGGCAATATGCATGTCCGGCCCTGAGTGGATTGGTCAGTGGGTAGAGAGCACCCTTTGGGGCTGCTCTCACGTGCTCTGCCAGTTGCCTGAGTCCTCACCAGATCTTCCACAGGTGCTCTTACTACACATGGGCACATCTGAATGCACGCAAAAAGAGCCAGTGCGAGAAAAGGAACATCACAGACAACATTGCTGCTGCTGCCAAGACCCTAATGAGGTTCTAACCTCTTCCTAATGCACCCCAGGATACCTGTGGCCACGTTGCGGGCTCATAATTAACTTGTTGTCCACCAGCACTCCCAGGTCCTTCTCTGCAGAGCTGCTTTCTAGCAGGTCAGGCCCCAGCTAGTATTGGTGCCTTGCGTTATTCCTCCCTCGGTGCAGCAGTCCGCACTTGCCCTTGTCAAACCTCAGGACATTCTTCTCTGCCCCACTCCCCAGCCTGGCCAGGTCTCTCTGAATGGCAGCACAGCGCTCAACTGTGTCAGCCACTCCTCCCAGCTTGGTATCATCAGCAAACGTGCTGAGGAGATACTCTGTCCCTTCAACCAGGTCATTGATGAATAAGCTGAACAGGATGGGACCCAGTCCTGAGCCCTGGGGAACTCCACTAGCCACAGGCCTCCAACTAGACTCCGCACAACGGACGACAACCGTCTGAGCTCTGCCGTTCAGCCAGTTCTCAATCCTCAATCCACCTCACAGTCCACTCATCCAACACACACTTCCTGAGCTTGCCTGGGAGGATGTTACGGGAGACAGTGTTGAAAGCCTTGCTGAAGTCAAGGCACACCATGTCCACTGCTCTTCTCTCATCTACCCAGCCAGTCATGCCATCATAGAAGGCTCTCAGATTTCCCCTTAAGCATGTTTTCTCCTTTGTGAATCCATGCTGACAACTCCTGATCACCCTGTTTTTCTCCATATGCTTGGAGATGGCATCCAGAATGAGCTGTTCTATCACCTTTTGAGGGATGGAGGTGAGGCTGACTGGCCTGTAGTTACCTGGGACCTCTTTCTTGCCCCTTTTGAAGACTGGAGTGACATTGGCTTTCTTCCAGTCCTCAGGCACCTCTCCTGTTCTCCAGGACCTTTCAAAGATGATGGAGAGTGGTCTGGCAAGAGCATCTGCAGCTCAGTACTCGTCGGTGTATCCCATTAGGACCCATGGGTTTGTAAACATTAAGCTTGCCCAGAAGATCTCTAATCCAATCCTCCTGAAGCAAGGGAAAGTCTTCCTTTCTGCAGACTTTCTCCCTTGTCTACAGCCTCTGGGATTCTTGAGGGCTGCCATTAGCAGTGGAGACTGAAGCAAAGAAGGCATTCAGTAATTCTGCCTTCTCTGTAGCCTTCGTCACCAGGGCCTTTGCCCCATTCAGCAGCAGGCCCACATTTTCCCCAGCCTTCCTCTTGCTGCTGAGGTATAGGAGGAAGCCCTTCTTGTTGTCCTTAACATCCCTCACTGGACTTAATTCCAGCTGGGCCTTAGGTTTCCTTGTTGCATCTCTACATACTCTGACAGCATTCCTATAATCCTCCCAAGTAGCCTCTTCCTGCTTCCACATTCTGTGTACTTTCTTCTTCTGTCTGAATTTGGCCAAGAGCTCTTTGCTTATCCATGCCGGTGTCCTGCCCCGTCTGCTGGACTTCTTTCTCCTTGGGATGCCCCACTTGAGCTTGGAGGAAGTGATGCTTGAATACTAGCCAGCTCTCTTGGACCCCGCTTCCTTCTAGGGCCTTAACCCATGAGACTCCACCAATTAGGTCTCTGAAGAGCCTGAAGTCCAGGGTTGCAGTCCTGCTTGTTGCCCTAGTTCTTTCCTGCAGGATCCTCAACTCCACCTCCTCATGGTCACTGAAGCCAAGGCTGCCCCCAACCTTCATATCTACAACCAGTCCTTCTTTGTTGCTTAAGACAAGGTCCAGCAAGAAAACTTTCCTCGTAGGCTCCTCCACCACCTGTGTCAAGAAGTTACCATCGATGTACTGCAGGAGCCTCCTGGACTGTTTGTGCCTAGCTGTGCTGTCCTTCCGGCAGATGTCAGGGTGGTTGAAGTCTCCCATGGGAACCAGGGCCTGTGACTGGGAGGCTACTTCCAGCAGTCTGTGGAAGGCCTCATTGACTTCCTCTTCTTGGTCAGGTGGCTTGTCTTAGACACCCACAACGGGGCCCCCATGCTAGCCTGCCCTTTGATCTTCACCCATAAGCTCTCGACTGCCTCCTCCTCCACTCCTAGGCAGAACTCGAGGCATTCCAATTGCTCTCTCACATAAAGAGGAACTCACCACCTCGCCTTCCTGGCTTCTCTTTCCTAAAACGCATGTAGCCATCCATGACCGCATTCCAGTCATGTGAGCTATCCCACCTTGACTCTGTATTATCAGCTCCATTACATTTCGAGCTTTACAAACCTTTCTAGTTTTCCTATACCTCTGGCGTATTCAGTGTTGTCCAGCATCTGTCATAGGTGTAGAACCACTAAGCTCCAAGAAATTCTCCTTAACAAATGATGAGTTCTCGAGTTCAGCACAACCAGCCGGCACAGCCCAACACTCTTCAAAGCCTCAGGCTGGGAGCAGACAGGGTGGGGAGCATCTGTGCTGAAAAAGACAAGAGGATTTTGGCACACCAAAGGCAAAGGAAGAATCACAGAATGGTTGAGGTTGGAAGGGACCACTGGAGATCATCTAGTTGAACCAGCCTGCCCAAGCAAGGTCACCTACAGCATGTTAGATGGGATTGCATCTGGGCTGGGGGACCCAGCGCATCCCCTCAGGTGCAGGACAGAGGCTCCCAGAGGTGACTAGCCTCAAAAATGGGCAGAACCCCTTCTCAATGGTGCCCAGCCTTGGTCCTGGCTCTGCTCTATCTGCACCCCGTGGTGGGGGGGGCACCACTCAACCACTGTCCCAGCCCATGCCATGGGAGATGCTGTCCTGGGCTGTTCCCTGCACAGGGATGGGGAGCTGTTACAGGTTTCACATGGGTTTGTGCTTCCCAAGGAACACCTTTTTTGCTTTAAAAATGCAGTTAGCCAAATTGTAATTAGAGAATACCTTCACCTGCTTTCTTGTTTGAATGCCAGAGGATTAACAGCTGAATTAAAAAACAACAACAACAAAAAAATCCACCCCAAATTTTGTCTTTCTTGCCTCTACTACCTAACTGGGCATTGAAAACTTCTCCATGATTGTTAATCATCAAGGAACAAATCTAGTACCTAAGCTCTGAGGAAATCAAAAGGAAAAAAAAAAAAAAAAAAAAAAAAAAAAAAAAAAGAAGAAGAAGAAGAAGAAGAAGAAGAAGAAGTCCCGAAAGGGGATATTCTACTTCAAAATGAAGTAACCTTTTTAAAGGTCGGGCAGGAGCTGTGAGCACAGAAGCGGTGCCTGCAGTTACCTTGTGATACACTCCAACAAGCAATCCTTTCTGGCCCTACAACTACAAAAAAGGGGTTCATGCCCGCGGAGCCCTTGGCTGAGCAGCTCTGCTCATGTGGACACACCAGCACTGCACAGCACTTGTATAAATCCACAGATCTGCATTTACCCCTCCGGCCTTGGCACTTCCCTGCCCACAGCCCTCTGCAGCCCATTACCCACAACAGGCACACACGAGTGCTGCCTGGTCCACATTTACTGCACAACCAGGCAGGTTGTGGCACCATGCAGAGGGCCATTGACAGGCTGGAGAAAGGGGCAGAGAGGAACCTCATGAAGTTTGGCAATGGGAAATGCCAAGTCCTGCACATGAGAAGAAAAATCCCCAGGCATCAGGACATGTTGGGGACTGACCAGCTGAGGAGCAGCTTTCCAGAGAAGGACCCAGGGATCCGGGTGGGCAAGTTGGCCATGAGCAAGCAACAAATCTGTGTGAAAAAGACGGCCGACAGTGTGGCTGTTGTGAGGAAAAGGAAGTGCAAGGGGTCTTGTATCTGGATGCACATCAGCAGAAATGCCAGGAATAAGGAAAGTGCAGAACAGACTCATGGACACCCCTTCTGCCCACTCCTGGTCTAGCACTAGTCTTTACTTCTTCACATCAGGAAACTGTTTCCCCAAAAGAAACTAAACAGTCCCTCAATACCTACAGTACTTGCACCAGACCAAGCGAGCACCCCCAGCACTTGGTGCTCAGACCTCAGCTGAGCAGCTGCTTTTCCCAGGCTCTCTGACTCAGGAGAGAGAGTGAAATGCTCCCACAAGGGCAGCCCAAGCAACAAGCACATGGGCAAATTCAGCTGCACAAAGTAGATGAGACGGTAACTGCACCCAGGCCCCTCTGCTGTAGTCCTTCAACCTCCTGTCAGCGGCATCACAGATGCCTCCATCCTGATATCCTGACTAGCGATTTCTTCTTCTTAATGCACATGGCATGAAAAGAACAGATCTGGAATTAAAACCCCTCTTTCTTTCCCTTCCACATCCACAAACACTGAAAACAACCGAGACAATCTAGTTGCTGCTAGCAACCCTCTGGCTTCTTCATTGTTTTCTCTGAACGGTTGTTTTGAGTGTGAGTTTTGTTGTTTTCACAGAATGACAAAATAGATGATATTGGCAGGGACCTCTGGAGATCCCCTAGTCTAACCCCCCTGACCAAGCAGGGGGGCTTAGAGCAGGTTGTCCAGGACTGGGTCTGGTAGGTTTGGAGTATCTCATCAAGCCAAGACTCCACAACTTCTCGGGGAAACTCTTCCAGCGCTTACCTACCCTCAGAGTGAAAAAGTGTTTTTCTGCCCTCAGGTGAAAGTCATGATTTGCCATTTTGTGCCCATTGCCTCTCTTCTTCTTGCTGGGTACTACAGAGAACCACTCAGAGTCATGGTCTCCATCTTCCTTACACCCTCCCGTCAGTTTAGATACCTGGAAAGGATCCCCACCAGCAGTCTGCTTTACAGCAGAAACAGTCCCAGCTTTCTCAGTGTCTCCTCCTATGGGAGATGCTCCAACCCTTCAGTCATCTTTGTGACCCCACAGCACCAACATCTCTGACACTTACAGCAACAATAGACATGACCCAGGGAAATGAGGAGGGCAAACAGGGACAGGTTTGCAGCTACAGATACAGAACAAACCTCTCCTCGAGGACTGTTAGAAAGAGACAATCCACACAACCACAAGAAATGATCTTACAACCACAAACAGCAGCCATGGGCCTGGCACTGGCCCAACAGACACTACTGCAGAAATGACCTCACTGGCCGGCACTGACCTGTCGGACTCTGCAGCATAAGGGACCTCACAAGCACAAACACCAGCCGTGTTACTAGCAGTGGCCTATCTGGGCCTCAGGCAGAAGTAACCAAACAGCCTGATAGAGCAGACACGGCCATAGCACTGGCCTGTCAGGGCCTCAGGCAGAAGGGACCCCACTGCCACAAACCATAGCCATGCACCTATAAGAAACCCTTCAAGCACTGAGGAAGAGGCGATCTCACAAGCAGCCGTGGACCTAGCACGAGCCTCTGCAGCACGGAGGTCCAAGTGACCTCACAACCACAAGCAGCAGCCAGGGCCCAGCAGCGACCTGTCCGGCACTGAGGAAGAAGTGACCCCAGAAACACAAAGAGCAGCCATGTGAGCAACGCTGGCCTAACAGACACACTGCGGCAGAAGTGACCTCACAGCTACAAACAGCAGCCAGGGGCCTGCCAGTGACCCCTAACAGGGTCCCTGCTGCACAAGCCACCTCACAACCACGGACAGCAGCCATGCGCCTATCACTGGCCTACGAGGGCCTGAGGCAGAGGGGGCCTCACAAGCACAAAGAGCAGCCATGGGCCTGCCAGGGCCCTGTCAGGCAGAGAGGCTGAACTGACCTCACAGCCACAGAGAGTAATAATGTGTCTCCTTGGTGTCTGTCATTTACAGATGCAGAAGCGTTTCAAATACGTATCAAAGGAATTTAATTGCAGCTTGCCTATCCCGTTCTCAGGAAGTGGTGACTTCACAGTCTTCATCAAAGCTACCTGCTGGCATATCGGACAGCACGGCAATAGCGACCTCACAAGCAAAAGCAGCAGCTAGGTGCCTACCCCAGGCCTCTCACATACTTAAACAAAAGTGTCCTCACACTCTGCATTGAGCCATGCTCGTGCTGCTGGCCTCTCATGGACAGAGGCACAAAAATCTCAGAAGCACAAACAGCACTAATGTCTGCACTGCGGCTCTGCCAGGTACTCATGCAGAACCAGAACTCAGAACCAGAAACAGCAGCAATGGGTCTGCTGATGGCCTGTCAGATTCTTCAGCAACAATGATGCTCTAGTTAGATTCCCGGGGACCAAATGTCCTGTTTGGCAAGCCAGCACAAACTCTCTCTCACACACAAACACTCTTCAGCAGCAAGCAGTTTATCAGTAGATACTTACAAACAGACGGACTCGATGGTAGTCTCGAGAAGGACCACTCCAATGCTTGTCCTGATCATCTGCATGATGAGAGAGAGAGTCGGCAGGCACAATCTTTTCAGGCATCCCCGAGGAGGCAAAGCGGCCCTCTGCTGTGTAGCAGCCTCTCTCTCCTCTGGAAAAATTCCGGCATTTATGATTATTGGTGGTAGGTGGGAGTCCCGGCACATGGGGCCAACGAGTGCAGGGAGTCTAGCCCAACTCTGCCCTGCTTGCGTAACCGGGCTATGATACTGCGCACACGTGCAGACTTATTTCGGGGGCCACATTGACTTTGGGAGTCACTATTTCATTACTCTTCAACTGGAGACCTTCATGTTGACTGCTTCTCATGGTTATTCTGTGGCTTCCTGCCACCGAATCTATATGTAACCAAGCGCTGTTCTTTCTCACAGATTTCCAAGACCTTGTTAGTTACTTATTTGTACTCTGCTTAACACAGTGGTACTGTTCTAGGCACTACAAAGTTACAATACTAGGCCATTCTCACCAAGTATCAGGTAGTATAGATACAAAAATTACAACACGGACCATTCCCACCAACTATCACCTAGTACAGATACAAAGGACAACAGAATCTGCATCGAAGGAATGTGCTTCCGTGTTGCTGGACTACCAGGCCCTAAGCACAAGGGCAAAAGGAACCATGTGCTTGATGTTGTCTAATCAGGTACTGAAGCAAAAGTCACCTCACAAGTACAAAAAGGAGCACTGTGTCCACTAGTGGCCTAGCAGACACTGAGGCCAAATTTCTTTACCAACGCAAACATCAGCATTATGCATCAAGCGGGACTGGCAGCTCCTGAGGCTGAAGTGACGTCACAGGCATCCATGGAGCCATAGATCTGCCTGGCCTGTTAGGGACTCAGGCACAATTGCCCTAAACAAGTACAAACAGCAGCAAGGGGCCTGCTCCCCATTCATGAAGAACTGAGACACAAGGGACCTCACCATCTGCACCAAAGCTAGGGGCATACTGTTGGCCTACCAGGTTCAGAGGCACAACTCACCTCGCAAGCGCAAAGGGCATCAAGGTGCCTGCTGCTGGTCTTTCTGGGACTGAGTCACAAGTGACCTGAAAAGTGCAAACCTTCACGGAGGAGAAGCTCACCTGCGCCACTCTCATGGCCCTTCACTACGCTGTTACCACTCCAAACATAACAGTCCCCTGCAAACCGCTTTCATCTCCTGGCAAGGCTCTCTCCAGGACATGGGACATCTTCACTCTGTCACCCTGGGCACAATCCATAACAGGGAACAATTGGTCATGCCTTTCCTTTATTACCATCAAGACTGAGCTGTGTGCCTTTGCCCTGGAGCACTTACGCATTGCTCACTGCCTTCCCTTGCCTCCTCCTCCCAAATACACAGAGAATCTACTGCGCTAACACCAAAGGTGGCCAAGGAACTCTGGGTTCACAAGGCATGTGCAAATGATCAGCACAAGATCAGCCACAGTGCTGGCTCCTTGCATGATGCGGCTCTTTTCACTGGGCAGCATCCGGCTGTCTTTAGGCAGAGGAGATTGCTGCTTTCCACCTCCCTCCCCTCAAGAACCTCCACCTAGGGCGGGGGGAAGGAGTTTAGTTTACCAATACAAAGTTAGAGATACAACGTAGAAACATCAGGGAGCCCTGAAGGCCTCCTGAGCCCAAAGTAACCTTATTGTGCATATCCTTTATCAAACCTATCCTGTTTAACGCCTTACGAGCATAGTTCGGCTTGCAAAGCTGAAGTTGTTTTATGCAAATAACTCTGTGAGCCTCTTCAGTATTATGGTCCCCGTCTTTTCAGATACTCGTCTCTTACCTAAGGGAGTCATTTCTGACCTGGCAGTTCAGATGTCCATCTCAGCTGAGCATATTTTGCAATGTGTCACTAGGTTTTTGGAGGCCTGCAGTTTCTGCAATTCTTGCCAGGGTCCCCAGCCAGAATGCTTACTAAACTCCCACTTTCAGCTCATCAGATACAAGTAACCTTCCCATCAACAGCCAAGCCATGTGGCTACTGCTGGTCTGTCAGCTGCTAAGGCAGGAGTGACCTCACACACACATGCCTCAGCCATGACCTTGCTGCTAGCCTGTCCGAGGCTGAGGCAGACACAACTTCCCAAGCGAGAACATAAACCCTGTCTGTCATAGAAACTGCAAGGCCAGAAGCAACCACATGTAGGTCTGGTAGGTGATTGTTAGGACCTCTCTAGCTGAGCAGCTGAGAGCTGCTCTGATGAGCCTTTGGCTCATGCCTGAGGTAATTGTTTGCAAGATCACTTCTGCCCAAGGACCTGGTAGGCCACCATGAGGCACAGGGCCAGGATGCTGATAGTGAGGTATTTAGAACTGAGTATCGGGCATACCAGAAACAGTTGCATGGCTCGATGGTGACTGAGAGATCACTTGCACCTCAGCATCTAAGAGGCCAGCTGCAAGCACGTGGCTCAGGGGATGGTTATGGTGTAATTTCTGCCTGAGCACCTGACTGGATGGAAGCCAAGACCATGCTAAGGTCGTTTCCATAAGGGAAAGGGAAAGATCATCAGCAGGCCCATTGGCTTGGTAGGCGATTAGGAGGTCAGTTGCATCTGGTCAGCTGATGCAGCTCCCAGTCACCAGGAGACTGGTGGCTGGAGACGTTTTTATGAGATTTGTCGTTTCTCAGAAGCCCATAGGGCAGTAAGAGGCACACAGCCATGAAGGTGCCGGTGAGGTCACTTCTGTGTCTGCAGGTGCCGGACCATGAGCAGGCACTTAGGTTGGAAAGTGACTGTGACGTCACTTCTGTGGGTGAAGCTGATAGGCCAGCCCTTCCCTCCTGTCTGGGATGAGTGGTTGTGAGGTCACGTCTGCCTGAGTACCTGATAGGCTGCCGTCAGGCACAGGGCCGGGATGTTGGGTTCTGTGGTCATTCCCTTCCGCGGTGCGCACGACTTACTCCGTACAGAGAGTGAGGAGTGGCATGGACAGCCCTGGGCAGGGAGTGTTCGGGGGCCACTGAGCTCTGCGCAAGACACACAAATATCTTTTTAATGGTGCAGGCATGAGTGTAAAAGAAAGGCTACTGGATCTTTTGAGGGCGATTATTTTTTCTTTAAAGGAAAGTGATTTCCAGAATTGGGGTGGACTGCAGTCACAGGAATACAGACAGCTGGTGCCACTGTAGGTGCCCTGTTCTCCTCTGCCCAGCCTCCATCTGCAGCTCCGAGGGGCTCCCACAGGTCCTCCATGAGAGCTGCCTGGCCCAAGCAGCTACCTCCGATACACTGGGGCCTCCCCAAGTGCCCCTGGGTGCCTGTGCTCAGACACCTGAGCTGTGCCTGGAAAGGTAAAGAATTGTTTTCAACATTTAAAGAAAAGATAGGAGCACCTTCTCCTCAGCTGAAATGGCTGAATAGTTTTAATAAAATGTCAACATTTTCCCATGAAAGCACACTGGAAATTTTCAGGAAAGATATTAATCTCAGGAGAAGAAGTACTGCTCTGCCCCTTGCCTTGCATTACCACTGCTCGGGCTATTATGCTGTCCATGTAATCTCACTGATCTTTCACATATTTGCAGCTGTCCTCATCAAAGTGGTCATGTGTAAAGTTCCCTTTGTATCAGACTATCTGGACTATCTGGAAAACTTTCTGTAACTTTCCAGTTTTCCTCCTCCCCTTGCTCATTATCCATCAGATACCTCTCAGCTCTCCAGTTGCTGCTCTGAGCCTCAGGGAGCCTCAAACTTGCCTTGTCTTTTGAGGAGTCTGATTGTCTCCTTAGTCTACTCTGTAGCAGTGCTTCTGTCTGTCCATTTCTACCTACCAGTCAAAAACAGTCCAAGGAAGGTAATTTCTTGTGGAAAGTGGCCCTCACTGGAGGCAGCCTGGCCTTAACATACAGTAGAGGAGTGCATTTGCCTTTGTATTAAACTGTATCTTATTTTATTTTTGTTTGCAATTAAGAAAAACCCTCCTATGTCTGCAGCCAATTCTCTAAGGAGGACAGGTGAGAGACCTCAGCTGCCTCAGGAGCCCCAGCCCTCTGGCTGACCCTGGGCATGGAGACTCCCCACCAGCTTCCCTATTTCGGACCAACACGGGGAATCCCCGGCTCAGAGGTGGCCCTTCACAGGTCGCCCTTGTGTAATTAGCTAATGAGCAGCCCCCCTCACCTCCTAGCCAGCCCCACGGAGGCCTCACTGCAGTGAGCTGCAGCAGAGACCGACCGGGGTGATGTCAGGGCCCTTAGTGACCTCCACTGTCCCCCCCCACTGTGACTCCAATGGTCCCTCGTGGTGTCACGTAATGCCCCACAGCATCGCCTCAGTGTGAGGGGAGGGGGACGGCTAGGATCTCCCAGGGAGCTCCCTCAGCCATCCCATGGTCCTGTGAAGGTCCCCCTTTCACCACTGCTCCTTCGTGTCCCGCCTGAGCCCCAGAGCCGGCATGGCAGGGAGACACCCCAGCCGCCCTGCGGCAGTGTGGGGTGAGGATGAGGACCATCCCCCCAGCCACCCCATGGAGGCCTGGGTCAAGGAGGAGGCCAGACCCCCCAGACGCCCAAAAGAGGCTTGGGTTGATGATATGGAGAGATGCCCTGGCGTCTCCATGAGAACTGGGGTCACGGAGGAGGATGGACCCCCAAGCTGCCCCATGGAGGCCTGTGAGGAGGCTGAGCAGGCAGATGTGGTCCTTCTGGCCATCGAGGGCATGAAGGACAGCAGTGCCTACAACACCTCAGCGACAACACACGTGCTCGAGGATATGATGGGATACTGCGCTGCCAAGCCAGAACACGTAAGCCTCCAGCCCACTGGTGTTGACCCCCAAGCACGGGGCTCTAGAGCACAATTTGTCCGGCAAAGGGGTTTCCTGTGGCAGCAGGCTGGTGACAAACTGTGTTTCTTCCAGTTGCAGCTGACTGTGGCACATATCTATGAGCACCTGCCAGGCATCAGTGAGGCTGCAGCCCGGGACATGCTCAAGACCTTCCTTCTCCGCCTGACATGCCACTACCCCAGTGAGGTGGTCACTGGCCTGCTGAGTTGCTCCCCGACCTGTGACAGGTACACTTCCCCTGGTGCCAGTCTGAGTGCAGCAGCCGCAGGGCTGCAGCTCTGCTCCCTCCAGGCCTCACAGGTCTGCCGGGTGGGCCAGCGCTGGCAAGGGTCAGCGGGATGCCACAATGCTGACCTGACCCTTTCTGGCTTGGACTCACAGTGTTGCCATGGCCATGTGGGAGGTGATGGTCTCCCAGTCTTTGACAGCGGAGAAGGTGCTGCAGGAGCTGCTCTGTGTGCTGCAGGAGCGGCCCTTCTGCAAACCGGGCACCACCATCAAGGACCTCAGCTGCATCCTCCCTCTGACCGTGAGTTGCCCCACAGGCTTGCTGGCTGAGGGAAGCCTCCCCGTGCATGCAGCTGTGGCACTAGTGAGGGCTGCCATTGGTGTCTTTGCAGGCAACCCGGGCACTGAACATCATCCTCCTGCAGCACACGTGCAAGCAGCAGGTGAAGGCACTCTTCCCCCGCCTCTACCTGGCGCTCTTCTTCCAGCTGTCCTTTACCATCGTCTGTGCGCAAGAGGACATCCCTGCCTTCAGCCGCGAGGGCAAACTCATGCCTCACAGGCCTGTCAGGCACCCTGTCCACCCGGCCTGTCCCCCAGTGCCCATGCTGGAGAAGGGGATGACAGATCAGTGCTCTTCTCCCTGCGCAGGGTGGTGGTGCAAGCCATGCAGGCGTTGTTGTGCTGCAGTGGCTATAGGGAGCAGGTCACTGCCATGCAGCAGCGGGGTGGCTGGGACATGATCAGCCAGCCTGAGACTCACCTCACGGGGGTTACCTTGCTGGCCAGGTAAGCCCCTTCCGGTCCTTACTTCCCGTCCCACCACGGGGTCCCACTGCACTTTGCCCTTCGGTCTTGGCCACCACGGTGCCTCTCCTGCCCATTGCCAGGCAGATGCAGGGCAACCCCCTGGAGGAGCGTGCTGAGGTCTTCCTGAACCTGAGCGTGGCCCTGAGGGGCAAGGACAGGTGCCAGGAGATCCCTTCTATGGCCTTCTTCATCGAGGTAGGCTGTGAGGTGCTGGCATGAGTGGGAAGGGGTGGCTGGTGACAGCAGAACGAGGACTCTGCTGGTGCCTCTGTTAGTCCCCAGCTGTCCCCTGTGTCTCACGCACCCTCTGTGCTGGCGCTCAGCGCTCCATGTGCTCTGAAGAAAGGCCAGAGGGCTGCAGATGGAGCCAGGCTGAGGGGATGGGGACATGGGGATGGCGCTGAGGGCACGGGGATGGGGTGGAGGGGTTGTGCACAAGGGGACAACGATGAGGGGATCAAGCTGGAGCTGGGGATGCCCCTGGGGCTGGGGCTAGGGCTGGGGCCAAGTGGGAGGTGGCAGTGGGAATGCTGTGCTACGTGCCGGGGTCCTGGTCCTAGCTGTGGCCACTGGTCCCTGTGCCACCCTGGCCCTGTGCCGTTGCAGCTGCTGCAGTGCCCTGATCTGTGCGCGGCAGATGACGAGGTGGCACTGAGCCTCTGCCAGGAGCAGCTGGGCAACGAGCGCCGAGTCATGCGCTGGCTGGCGCTCCGCGGCCTCCTCTTCCTCTCTGAGAGACCTGCCACAGTGAGTGAGCGCTTGCCGCCCGTGCCTCTGTACAGAGCATTTCCACCATCAGTGGTCTGTGGAAAATGCTGCATGTCTCGCTGCAGGCAAGGAAGATGCAGAAGCTGATCCCGGACGTGGTGAAGCAGCTGCAGGACGCTGACGGGGAGACAGATGCCAAAGCGCTGGTGGTGCTGAGTAACGTGCTGCACCACATCACCCCATCGCAAAGCAGCCGGTTAGCTGTGCAGCTGGCCCATGACCTTCTGTCCCTCTTCTCCAGTGTGAGGATGGCAGCAGGGAGCTGGTAGGGAGCCCTTTCCGGTTACTCCCCATCGCCGCTGCTGACGTTGCCGTGTTTGCCCCAACAGGAGGTCAGAGCGGTGCGGGAGCTGGCCATGCGGCTCTTTGGGGAGCTGCTGAGCCGGGCAGCAGGCAGCGAGAGGCAGCAGATGAAGCAGGTGGCACGCCAGGGACTGCTGCCCCTCTTCCTGCATCTGAGTGACCCACACCCCGGGGTAGCACAGGTACAGGGCACTGTGGCAGGCCGTACGGCCACCCGGGGGACACTCTGGGTGGCGGCTGTGGGGTGTCCCTGGCCTGGCCATGGTGCCATCACCCATCTCCCCACTCCTCCGAAGGTGGCCCAGGCAGCCCTCGTGGATGCTGCAAAGCTCCTACGCTGGAAGCAGCTCCGGAAGCTGGCCGAGAGAGCACAGATCTGGGGTATTGGCGAGTACCTGGTAAGGAAGCCCCAGCAGCGCCAGGCCTGTCCCGGAGGTGCTGGCCCCTGTCCTGCTGTGGCCAGCACCTCTCGTGGGAGCCAGCCCCTGTCCAAGCAGTGCCAGCAGCTGTCCTGCAGGTGCCAGCCCTTGTCCTGGAGGTTGCTTCTCCTGGGACAATTTGCAATCTGACTGCTTGCAAAGCCAGTGCCAATCCCTGTCCCAGCTGTGCCAGCATCTTCCCTGGAGGTGCTGGCCCCTACTGAAGCAGGGCTAGCTCCTTTCCCAGAGGTGCCCACCACTACCCCAAAGGTGCCAGCATCTCTCCCGGCAGTCCTAGCCCCTGTCCTGGCGGTGCCAGCCACTGGCCCTTCTTTGCCAACATCTTTTCCATCAGTGCCAACAGCTGTCCCGGCCGTGCCAGCCCCTGTCTTGGTTGTGCCCTCACCTGTCCTGGGAGGGGGGATGGACCCAGTGTTGGCAACGCCTGTCCTAGAGAGGGGATAGGTGTCCCACAGAGGGGAGCAGGCTCAGCGGTGCCAGCACCTTTACTGGGGGTCCCTGCAGGTGCGGAATGCCGGGCCGGTAGCCAGCGAGTATGTGAGCTGCAGCTGCCGGTACCTGGAGCATCCCTGAACGCCCCTGCGGGAGCAGGCAGCATACTTCCTCGGTGAGAACCCCCTCCCCCCGGGCACCCGTGACCCTCTCCCCAGCCCCAAGATCCTTCTCCTCAGCCCTCTTCCAAGAGCCTGTGTTCCCCTCCTCAATGACCGTGACCCTCTCGCCAGCACTCGGTTCCTCTCCCCAGGCCTCACCCTTGAATGCCGAGGTCCCTCTCCCCAGCACGTGGGACCCACTTCCCAGTCCCTAGGTCCTTCTCCATAACACCTGGGTGCTTCTCCCCAGCCCTCCTGGCCCTCTCCCAAGAGCCCATGTCCCTCTCCTCAGCGTCTGCGACCCTCTCCCCACCACCAGGTCCCTCTCCCAAGCCCCTGGATCCCCCTCCCCAGCCCCACAACCCCCTCCTTAATGCCTGGATCCCTCTCCCCAGCACTTGAGACCCTCTGAACAGTCCTTTGGTCTTTCTCCATAATGCCTGGGCCCATCTGACCAGACCCCAAGTCCCTCTCCACAGCCCCTAGGTCCCTCTCCCCAGCACTAGATCTCTGCCCCAAAGGCCACGTCCCTCTACCCAGCCCCAGATCCTTCTCTCCTCGCCTGGCTCTCACCTTGTGATGGGTTGTGTGTGCTTAGGGCTTGCTGGGCGGCTCCTGGACTGGCACGGGGAGAACCTGGAGGAGATGTGCAGCCGTACGTAGGGCACGCAGGGCTGGCAGGGGTTGGTGAGAGGAGCCTGGGCCTGGAGATGCAGGGAATTTCTGGGGCATTTGAGGGCCAATGCTTTTGGCCAGGCAGAGAGCACCCGTGCCCTGCACAAGGCTGGAGGGCTCTTGCCTACCTTCCTGAAGGGAATTTGGGGAACATTTGGAGTATCACTGAGCACAGGCAGGTTTCCTGGTGCCTGGCTCCCCCTTGGCCCTCCCTCGAGGAAGGGCCTGGGGGCTCTGCTGATACAGGCCATGATCACCACTCTTTCCTCCCACCACAGTACTTCAGCGCTTGGAGAATGACAGCAGCCCCACAGTCCACTTCCTGGCAACGTACACAACCTTTGCCCTCCGAGAGTCCAGGAAAGCATCCCTGTCAGGCTTCAACATCCGAGCCCTGCTTGCTCGCCTGCGGAGAGCCTGGCAGTGGTGGCACCAAGGCTGAAGAACCAGTGTGGGATGAGCTTCCCATAACTCAGCATCCCCGAGCTGCCGGTCCGCCTCCAGTGCAGAGCACATTCAGCAAAGCAGGTAGCTCCAGGCCACGTCTCATCGGACTTCCACAAGCGAGAAGATGCCACAACTTGCCTGGGAAGCCCTGTTTCTGCATTTGCTCATGCCCATATTAAAACAAGGCTTTTTCTTGTGTACATTTGGAAAGCTGGGGCAGGTGGGACTGGTGGGGGCTGCAGGTGAGTGTGGGAGGAGGAGTGTGGATGCCATGGAGAGGAGGTGGATGTAGCTGGAGAGCAGGAGGTGATGGAGGGCATGGGAGCATGTGTGCCTTGTCGGGCCCTGTGGCGAATTCAAGGGGAAAGGAAGCAAGCTGGTGCACTCACAGCCACCTCTGGGGCATCTGAAGGTGTACGTGATCTGCCCTGCAGCTCCATTAGGACACATACATGTACCTTTCAGTGCACCTCAGGGCCTTCTGTGGGCCCTTGAGTGCACCCCAGGGCTCTCTGTGCGCCTTTCTGCATGCCCTATGCCCCTCCATGCAGCTTTTGGAAAACCCCAGTAGCCTCCATGTGCCTTTCTGTACACCCCTGGCCCTTCCGTGCATACTTCTGTGCAGCTCAGGCCCCTCTGAGTAGCTCTTTGGTGCTCCTCCGTATCCTGAGGATGGATGTACGAACCCTCACAGAGCCTCCCCAAGCCCTGCTCCCCCTGTACAGCTGCCCCTGAGCCACAGGCTCTGCAATCCTGAACGAGTCCCATGTCACCTCCAGCATCTCCCCAGACACCCATGTGCTGCACGCGGCTCTGGATGTCTCCCGCAGCACGACATCAGCCTGATTTTGCCACTCCTCTGGGCTGTGGGTGTCCCCCACAGCTCTTCTGGGATGAGGGTCTTGACAAGGTCAGTGCTTCCACAATGCCTCTTCTGGTGTCCCCCACAAGTTGCTCCATGCCTCCTCCTCTTCCGTTCCCCCAGGGCTCTTCCTTGCATGCCCAGAACCATGTGCAGCATCAGCATCCAGATGTATGCAGCACCCCTTGGGTATGGACCTCCTCCTCCTCCTCAGCAGGCCCTGCTGAGGGCCTGAACATGCCCTTTAGACCCTAAATGCCTCCAAACTTTGCTCCAGCACCCTCACCAACTCCACAGCCTCCCTGAAGCCTATCCCAGAGCCTTAAACACCCCCAAAGCTGCCCCCAAACCCTGCCCCAACAGCAGCAAGCTAGCCCTTCAGTATGCTTTATTCTCAATAGACAGATATCACTGGAATGAAATAGGGCAAAGGGCAGGGACCAGCCCTGCAGCTCCACCCCCTGCTTGTCTCTGACAATGGCATGGCTGGATGCCAACATACGTCTGGTTGACCTCACACTGCTCTAGGATCCTTCTTGCTGCCCAAGCAGGGACGGGAGGTGAGAAGAGGGAAGAGAGGCCTGGGAGCGCTGCAGGATGAGCAAGCAGACTGGACTGATCAGGAAGGGTCTTTACAGGTGGAGGAGCTGGAGGAAAACCCTCCTCGTGCATGACCTGGGTCAGATGTAGCCTTAAGAGACTCTTCACAGAAATGTGCCACCAGAAGGTGCCCCGTTCGCCTGACATCAAGGCCAGAGATGTTGCCAGGGAGGCAGCCAGCGACACGGAGAGCACACCTCTCGACCCAGAAAAGCCCGGAGGAGCCGAGCCAGTGGCATCTCCTTTGGCCAATGGCTTTCAGGATGCAGGGGACAGCATGTCCCTTGCCTCATCAGCAAGCACAGGAACAAAGCCAGAGGCCTCCCCTGCAGCCAGAGGTCCTCAGGATACAGGGGGAAATGTGACTCCCTCTCCAACAGTTCCTGCAGAAGCTCTGCCAGAGGCCTCTCCCTTGACCAGAGGCACTTGGGATAAGAGCTACAGCCTGCCTTGAAGCACCATTGCTCACGGAAGCTGCCCATGGAAGTAAAACTAGCAGCTTGTCCCTTGGCTGGAGGCCATCCTCATCAGGTCAGCAAGGAGCACATCACCAGCACCCACCATCAAAGGGAGCTGCTGTGCGAGCTGTGCCTGTGGTGTGCAGCATGAGTGCAGAGAGCTGCCCCACTGCGTAGGACCCTCCTGCCCACGGTCTCCCCCCGCCGGTTACCCTCTCCTATATCTCCCGTGGGGGAGATGCCTGGTCTTCTCCATTTCCAAGTGCCAAAGGCACAGGGCTGACGTCTCCTCCGCCTGCTGTACCGCCTTCAGCCCTGGGGCATGGAGGCCGAGCAAGGAGGGAAGGGGTGGCCCCAGCACCAGCCCCCTCCCACACCCAGTGGGCAACCGATGTACCCTTTCTGCCATGTACCCGGCTGCCTCCATTCCTCCCTGCCTCTTGTGGCCCCAAGCCCAGCCCTGCTGCTACAGCCCCACAGCAAGCCTTGTCCCATTGCTCTGCCAGCTGCAGGTCCCATCCCTTGGGGCTCGCAGCCATTGGCAGCATACCCCCACCCCAAACCCTTTCCCCTCATACATCCCGGGGCACCAAGATCCTGAGCATCACCAGCTGATGGCACACGGCTGTATATTCTTGCTCTCCCCAGGCAGGTTGCCTCTGAGCCCAAAGATGAGGAGAAGTCATCCTCTTCCTTCAGGCACACACCAGAGGCTGAACCAGGAATGTATGCAAAGTGAGAGCTCTTCTGGGACTGACGGCCTTGTCCCGGCACAGCAAGCAGCACTGAAACGCGCAGCAGTAAGCGCTCTGGAGTTGGCTCTGCCGAGGCCACAACCCCTTGGGAAAGCCCTTGGTGGCAGGGTACAGGCAGCTGCTTGCCCTGTGCAGCCTCTTGCCCACTACTCTCCTTCCCCCACTGGCATCACCTCCCTCAGGGACACCTCAGCCCCCAGGCAATGGCCCTCGGTGCTCAGGACTCTGAGCTTTGGGCTCTGCACAGAGCTTTCTGCTGCTGTTGTGTCACAGGGCAGCGAGAGGAACAGCATGGATGCAAGTGCCACACAGGTCGCCTGAGACTGGGGCTGGTGCACAGCAAAGAGGGAGAGCGATGGAGGCTGTGTCCTGGGTGCGAAAGAAATGCATCGTGTCCCACAGTACCCATGTGCCCACACAAACTCTAGTCAGCAACAGCCATTTTCTGCTTCAGATAAAACCCTCGGAAGCCTTTTCTCCTCATGCTACTTGGTGTCAGGCAGATCTCAAGAGACAGGCTAGTGCAGGCAGTGCCAACGAAGCCAGTGGGGCCTGGCAAGAAAGCCACTCAACCAGCCACAGAGCAGCTGGGGTGGGAAGGGGCTTCTGGAGGTCTCTGCTCCAACCTCCTGCTGCAAGCGGAGGCCGTCAGAGGGAGTTTCCCAGGGCCTGGCAGGGTCAAGCTCTGACTGTCTCTGTCAGACCACCCGTAGGCTTCAAAGGCTTTTCGCACGCTCTGTAGGGCATTTTCCCTGCTGCTACTTGTGTCATTGGCCTCACCTCACACATCCTGTGCTCCAGCTCTCAAACAGCTCAGGGGCTTCCCCTGGGCTCACAACAGTGTGCCCCATCAGTCTGAAGCTTGGGAGTCTAAACTGGAATTATTCTAACCTTATTCGAGTCTCCAAATCCCATGGGGCACTCAAATGCCCAATTACCCCAAATATACCAGTAGTTCATATGCTGAGATTTCCAATCCTCCAAAAATGAGGAAGAAATGTTCTTAACAGTGGAGTACCCAGGTTCTGCTAACAGTTTGAAACAACCAAAGAAGAAAGGCATTTCTGCCCATTGCCAAGTGGCTACAGCCAGATGTACCTGGGCTCGCTTCAGGGCGAGAGCTCCACAAAACTTCTTTTTTATTCTATCTCAGATAGCGTGGCCAGGATTATGATTTTTTAGTGATAGAACATGTGTTTGCAAATCTAACTTGTTCATTAAAGCATTAGAACAAATGCTCAAGCACACCAAAGGAGGGGGAAAAAAAACCCTACGAAAATGACTCTTTCCATTAGCTTCAGTGGCTCTGGGGTGAATCTTGAGTTTGGTTTGAAAGAGAAAAGAGTAAGACCGGATGACCTGCGAGTGACTATAATCTGCTTGATGCCTTCTATGCTTTTCAGGGATATTTCTTCTGATTGCTCCTCAGCCTACAATGCACTCTATTTTTCCCTTTGCTTTGCACTCCAACCAAGACTTCAATCTGTGACCTTAAAAGTCCTGGCTGGCTGAAGACTACAAGATGCCGCTAATGTTTGGCTCTCCCTTTTTTAGCCAGAGAGTCTCTTTGCTCTCTCAGAGCACTCAAACTGAGATGCCTTTCCACTGGGAATCGATACCTGCTCAGCCCAAGGTTTCAGCCCTATGGGACTCAGCCCCAGGCTGAAAAGCTGCACACGGGGCTCTGTGACTCCCCTGAGCACAAGGGACCGGAGTCAAATCACGGCAACTATAGAAATGGCCCCAGAAGCCGATCCTGAGACATCTGACCTGAATGAGACCTCCTGTATTTCCCTGTCCATCTTAAATGTTCTTTCTAGCTCCTTAGCCCTGGGGAGAAGTCTCAGCTCCTGGACCAGTGCGGAAGGCACCAGTACCTGCCGGTCCTATTGCTACACTCAGATTTTTATTTGGTTGAACTAAACCAAGTCCCCAAGTGACCGGCCAAGGTGTCCACACTTTTCTCCAGTGCAGAAGAATGGACTGCAGTCCTGGACTTTTCAGTTCTTTGCACATGGAGTGGCAGAGCTATGGGAACAGTGGCCACATACCCCCTGAAGCCAGCTGGATGGGCACAGATGGGACCCGGCCCTTCCTGGCACATGGAAAGCCCAGAGGACAGCACCAACTATCATTTATGTTCCATACATCCAAGGATGGTGGAAGGAGGCTGTTGGAGACTCCCTGGAAGCTCCATTTACAACTTTCTTACAGACAGCTCCTTTCCATCGTTTCAGAGGAGGCTTTTGGCCAGAACACAGAAAAAACGTGAAAGACAGAACTAGCCTGCAGTGCCATCTTGAGCGTGAGTGATTTCTTCATTTTCTTCATCAGTTCTTTAAGTTTCTGTCTTGTTCTTTCCTCCTGGGGAGTTCCTATGCAGCTCATGATAAGAAACAGGAAGGAGCAGTCATAAAAACGCTGAGAATCTGACACACACACGCTTCGTGCATACACAGTAACTTCATGAAGGCTCTCCATATGCACAGAAGATTAGCATACAGTTGTCGTATTAGGCAGAAAGCAAGTAAGGATCACTGGAATGCTGCTACATAGTTGTCCTTGTTTTCAAAAGAGATACATTCTGGTTTTGGCCTGGATGCACGGATATAATGTACACAAGCAGAAGGCCTGTCCTTTGAAACTTAGTTCACGGCCTACCTTGTCTCTCTCTGTTAACATGTTGATCCATGGCCCAGGACACGTCCAAAAAAAGGACGCAAGACATCCAGAGAGAACACTGACGTGTACGAATCTATCTTTGCTCTTTATCCTAAAGCTCACCAAATCACATAATGGTTGAGAATGGAAGGGATCTCTGGAGATCATCTAGTCCCACCTCCTTGCTCAAGCAGCGTCACCTAGAGCACGTGTTGCCCAGGAACCTGTCCGCATGGCTTTGAATATCTGCAAGGGGACTCCACAACCTCTCTGGAAAACCTGTTCCAGTGCTCAGTCACCTACATAGGAAAGAAGTTTCTCCTCATGTTCAGATGGAATTTCTGTGCTGCCGTTTGTGCCCGTTGCCTCTTATCATACCCCTGGGCACCACTAAAGAGAGCCTGGCCCCATCCGCTCTACCACCTCCCTTCAGCTACTTGCACACATTGATTAAGATCCCCCACCAGCCTTCTCTTCTCCAGGATGAAGAGTCCCAGCTTGCTCAGCCTTGCCTCACATCAGACATGCTCCAGTCCCTTCAGCACCTCAGAAGGACCTCTGCTGCACTTGCTCCAGTACCTCCCTGTCTCTCTTGTACTGGGCAGCCCACAACTGCCCATGCTACTCCAGATGTGGCCGCAAACAACAGGGCTGTGGTACCTGCAGGCAGCACCCGGCAGGACAGAACAGCAACTCCATTCTGGCACGCAGGATTAACCACAAGGATTTCTCCTCTAAACCAGGCTTCAGGAAATGTGGACGTTGCTGCGAATTCTTATCCACATACACAACTGAGTGCACCAGCTAACTACACAGTAGTGATCCACAGCTAGAATCGTGAAGAAAGGAACAGTTTCCCATTCCCAGCAGATAGGGAAGTATTCCATTCCTCCTGGCACTTGAGGCATATCACATGAAATACTGCGGGTAATTCTGAATTCTCATTAAAAAAAAAAAAAAAAAAAAAAAAAGAAGAGAGAGAGATAAAGAAAGAAAAAAAAAGAAAGAAAGGAACTGAGATTCCAACAAAAAGCTACAAAGGCAGCCTATGAAGATGCTCCTGAAATGAAGTGGCAGTCATTCAAAAGCGCACTAGGAGAATTCAATGTGACATAGCCAAACGAAGACAGAGAATGTAGGATTGTTACGTACAATCAAAGCTGCTCTAGGGACAGAAAGCCAGTTACGCTCAGAGGCAATGCTGCCACAAGGACAAACACCCATAAAGACACCATCAGGAAATGCCACTTGGATTTGAAAAGGAAATTCTGCATGTGGCTCTCAGTCAAGGAAATCTCTCACAAGGGAGCTTCAGTCAATTTATAAAATCAGTTCTTGGACGCTTCTGCCTATTACAGGTGATTGGACTACAGGACCCACGAGACTCTTTGCAAGGGCATGAGAGGTCAAGGAAATACAGGCAAATAGGAACCCACACCTGAGTCACACGGACAGGCACAGGAAGCTCAGCAGTGCCCGTTTAGCCTGTAGCCTAACCCCACTGCCTGAGCACACATCATTCTTTTGTGCAAAAGGAACAACAAGATTTAGTATCTGAGGAGCAAATCACAAGAGATTAAAAGCTGGTTGTACCCAGGCGATGGAAGGCACCAGGCAATCTTCTTGCCTATTTCAACCCTAGCCATCATTTCAATAAGATTCAGAGTGGAGAAACAAGTCCCAAAGCAGCTGATTCTTAACCATGTCTGAAACAGTAGGTGAAAGATGGAATTTCCAACAGTATATAAGTTTTTCTAAAAGGTTTTTTTTCTATCGTTACTATTTTTCAGCTGTCAGAAGAAGTGAAGTCAATGTTCTCCAATTGACATTGATCCAGCGTGTCTCCTAATGAAGTCTGTATATGCAGGAAAAACTGTGTCCCAGAGGTCAGACACTATGGACAGTCTTCCTCCCCATCTCCTCAGCCCTGCCATTTCTCTCATCAGTCACCTGCAGCTTACATCACTCCTGTTCCAAGCTACCCCTATTCCTCTGACGTCTTTGACTGAATGTTATGGCTCATATGCCCCCAGTTCCCACTTGCTTTCCTTAGAGAACTAAAAGTAGACACAGAAGGATTCTTCTTAACTGCAAGCAAAAAAAAAAAAAAAAAAAAAAAAAAAGATTAAATAAAGCACATGATATAGACTTGAGGATGACAAGGGAAATCCATCCCACCCATACCAAACCCACCATTCTCCCTGCAGACCTTCCTGGAATCTTGGGCTCTAAGCTGGAGAGGGCGTGGGGGCATGGTCATGTCCCAGACCAGCCTCATTCAGCTCTCCAACACACCAAAGCCTTCAACAAAGGGTTTTCAACAGCTTTCCCCAGGCTCAGTTAGAAGGAAAGCTGGGCAAATTTCATGGGAAAGCTTCCCCAGATTTGCTACCTGGCCTGGCCTATGGCTTTGGAGACTGGCAGGGACCAGGGTCCTGGACAGAGCCCTCCAGAAGATGTGTGTTAAGGGCACATTTGTTCTTTTGTGGCGTATCATCTCTGCCTGAAGCACTGCAGACCAAGAAACCTTGCTAAGGACTTTTAAAGGCAAGGAGCCTCCTTTGGTGCCTAAAGGAGGAAGGCTACATCCTGTCCCTTATTCTCCTACACCCTACTTTAAAAAGAGCAACCCACAGCAAAAACCAGTTTTTAGGCTCACCAAAGCATCTGAGCCTGCAACCTTGCTTTGTGCTGTTTCATTCCATAGGCCTTTGATCTGGACTTTGAAAAATGCCACACCCCAAACCATCCCCCAAACCCTAGCTTCCTGCACAGATCTGCCAGCACAGAGACCTGACAGTGCAGGGGTGCAGAAGTGACTGCTCCAGTGCCCCTTTTGAGATATTTCACTGCCTTTGGCACTGTCTGCAGATGTTCCTGCAGGATTTATCAGAAATTTTTTGAAAATAATTGTGGTAAAGGGAGCTGACCATTTCCAGGATGTGAGAGGAAATCTCCCTGCTCTCTCCCTGGCTCTGCCATGGCCACAGCAACAATGTACTGAGCCCCCAGATGACACGAGCTGAGGTCATAGCGGACGTGCTGCACCACAGGGAGGCCTCCCTGGTGTCGTGAGTGGGCGTCCTCACTTCCTTGTGAGGCCCAGGCACTGCCGGGCACTGCTTAGGCATTCCCCGCTGCTGTCCTTTACAGTGGCTCCAGGGCAAGAAGTGGGGACAGGATGCAGTGGGGCTGCCCTGAGGCCCCTTGCCAGCAGGCAGAGGGGCAGGGTCACATTGTAAAGGAGTTTTGGGTGACAAAACGGGAAGAGTATCCCTCCTCCTCAGCTAGAGAGGCGAGCCAGGGACAAGCTGCAAGCAAGATGGAGGACTGATGGACTGGCACCATCAGTGCAGACAGCAATTCCTTGTTCCCAGTACTCCTGCCGCTCTCTGCTGAGGGCAAGGCCTTCAGGAGCTTCTTCTTGAGGTGTCACACAGAAACTCTCAACTGCAAAAACTGTTGTGGATCCTGGGCTGTGGTGGTGGGTATAAAGGGGTGGCGGGTGCCACAGGAACCCTGCCCGAGAGTCTCGTCTGGCTCAGGAGACAATGTGGCAGCCAGGACTCCTTGTCCCGGGGCTGGAGCTGCCCTGATCCCCAAGGCTCCTCTGGGGATGGTGGAAATCCAGGGGCAGGTCTCCTTGTGAGGGGTGTAATAAATTGTAATTATTTGTTCATTGTTTAGAAGGAGGAATAAGCCGATGGAGGGGGAGGAGGAGGTTTTACAACAATCAGGGTTGAGACATGGTGTCAGACAAATAAATTATGGTAAGCACAAAAGCTTATATGACCCCTTGTGGAACCAGTGTCGGGGCCCTAGCTATCTTGCAGGACTATGAAGAGCTGAAGTAAGCAACAAGCTGCTCAGAGGTTTTGAAGGTAAAAGGATAAAGAAAGGATAAGCAGGCACCTGTAATTTTCTCACAGAACAGCATCCCAAAAGGGAGTCAACAGAACAGATAAGCAAACCCCTGTGGTCACTCACAAGGAGACAAACCAAAATAAACAGACAGAAGAAGACCACGGCCTTCCTCTCCACGACCACCAGAGAGCTTCAGACGACCCGCCCAGCAACTCACACATGCGCAAAACTGCACCAGGAGATTACAACGCAGACTATAAGAAGGGGACTGTATGTGAAGGAGGCGCGCGCCGTTGGCGGAGCTGAGACTCCCCGGCCGCCCAGCGCTGTTTTGCTTGTGGCTACTTACTTAATTAAATAAATTGTTCACATGATTTAACAAACTCTCTGTATGAATTAACCTTCAAGAGAGTAACTTATGACAAGGGGGACCCCTTTGGGATCTGGCTCTGAGAGGAAAGAGATCCTTCATCCCAGAGGCTGAGGTGCACTGCAGCTCCATGGGGCTCTCAAGAGCCTGCTGGAAATGCCTTTGCTGGAAATGGATCCTCCACTTTGTAATAACTCCAAGTGGTCTGCTTGTTTCGGAGAACTTCTGATCCTTCCCCCTGGATCCTCTTGTGCCTCCAGTTCGGCAGAGCACAATCTGGGCTCAGAAATGCCATCTTCAGGTGGCCACTGCCCCTATCCCCCTGCTCCCCCCCACAAACTGAGCTCAAACATCTATACCCAAAAGACAGCATGTTTGGGATGCAGCTTGTAAGCAGGTGAGGGGCGCCATCCCAAACAAGAAAGTCCTGGCTGACCCCAAAGATTTTTCTTATCTGTGGTGAGCAGTGCTGAAGTCAGCCCGACACAGCCATTTCTTCTAGCCCCATGCCAGACCTACAGCTCCACTCCCTGGCACTGGCAGGCTCTGAGCTGCTCTCCCCATTGCTGCCCCATGCCACCATGCGGCTCCTCAGCCCTCCGGAGCGACCCCCCGGGGCACAGCCCAGCCCCACATGGAGCAGCCCCTGCCCGGCCACGGTCCAGCCCTGCCAGGTGGAGCAGGAAGGCTGCCAAGCCCCAGGGCTGCTGTGGGGAGGGGATTGGGGCAGAAGAGGTGACAGCACACTGCCCTGCCCCGGGGGCAGCAGCACACTGCCCGTGGGCTCCGGCACCCCAGCCATCGCCAGGGCCCCCCACAACAGCATCAAGGCTGGTACCAGCACAGGTCCCAGCGCTGCCCCTCATGCCCAGCACAGCCCTAGTGCAGAGGGCAGCGAGGAGCCCCACGGGGCCCTTGCGGCAGAGCCCAGCCCCTGACGAGCCCTGGCCGGGCCTCAGGGCCCCGCACTGCCTGGGCACCGGGCGCCAGGCTGCCCCACCACCCCGCCGTGCTCCGCGACACGCACCGCCACCCACAAGATGGCGCCGTCCCCAGGAGGGGGGGGAAGAGCTGATCGCGGGGACAGGAGGGCTCAGCGTTCCTAGGGCGTCACCCCAGGGCAGCCCTCCTATTGGCTGGCATGAGGGGGAGGGCGGGGATGGATGTGACTGATGGCTCTGTCAGGCAATCAGAGTCCGCCGTGTGAAAAGGAGATGGAAAGAGCGACACGCAAGCGGCGAGGGAGCAAAGCAGGCGGGGTGTAAGGGGGGAGCGGGTGTACGTGGGCTTGGTGGGGGCTGTGGGTGCGTTCAAGTGCTGGCGGGTGCCCTCACGCTGGGGCGGGGGAGCGGTGCTGGCCACGGGGCTGCTTTCATGCAGGAGCTCCCGCAGGGGCTGGCGGGGCTGTGAGCACAGGGCACAGCGCCCCGTCACCGAGGGGAACCGGCCTGCGAGCTGGACGTGCGGGCGTGCCCCCAAGCCGCTGGGCCTGGGCGGCTTGGTGGGGTTTGGGTGCAGGAAGCTTTGCCCATGTTGTTGGTTTGAGATGCATTTTCAAGGATTTCCCGGAGCTGCTGCTGTCCCTGCAGCCCCCAGGTGCTGCTCAGAGCTGCGTCCGGGAGCTGCTGGGCAGAGTGTGAGCAGGTTGCTGGTGTCCTCGGGAGGTGCCCTTCCCAACAGCTTCTTTTGTTGTGGAAACTGCATTTCAGGGTGTCTCTGACAGAGACTGTCCCTGCATGTCATGTCTTGCCCTAGCCGTGCGTTTTGCTGCATGCCTCTTGCTTTGCCTTGAGACCTGTGACAAAAGAGCTCTGTAAGTGTGAGCTGTTTTGCTTTTCATGGCCTTGAAAGCTGATGAAATGGCTAGTCCTTGCACTTGCTGTTGTTATTTCCATAGTTGTAGGTGAGGATGAGGAGTTGCTGAATTCTGTCTCTACTGGTTTCAGCTATGGGAACGTCCTGGCCAGAGTCCTTCTCCATGTCTCAAATTGTCAGAGCATAAAATAGGAAAATGCTTGTTGTGCTTGGTGTGTAGCGGTTTTGCTGGGTTTGTTCAGCATGGGGGAAGGAACTAGAGTTGTGAGCTGCGGGAAGGCTTCTCCCTCTGACTGGGACACGAGGTCCTGCTGTCTTCAGTTTCACGGTAACTGCTCCCATACAATGCTCCCGTTAGAAAACGTAGCTAATAGTGACTTGCAGACACTTTTCCAATTCATAAGTTTTATGGGCTAAGTATGGAGGTGACCGAGGCAAAAGTAATCCTGTTTTTGCAATAGTGACTGGTACATAATGAGCTTTTGCTGCACTGTGGCTGTTGTGAAGCCACAAACTGAATCAGGGAGGCTGTTCAGGAGCTGGCTTGGCCTTCTGGGGAAGGCGGGGGGAGCTGCAGGTGTCAACAGCCGCATGGTCAGTTAGGGGGAGCGAGGTCCCCAGTGTCAATGAGAGCTGTGCCAGAAAATCACTAGTTTCAAATCAATTCTTTGTCAGTAGCTGATGGGCCAGCAGGAGGCACATGGCTCAGCTAGGGCTGATGAGGTCACTTCTGCCAGAGTATGTGATAGGCCAGCTGCAGGAACAAGGCATGCCAGTTGATTGTGAGGTCACTTCTGACTGCTGAACTGGTTGGATAGCAGCAGAGATGTGGCTGGAAAGCTAACTGTGACGTCACTTCTACCTGAGCAGTTGATAGGCCAGCATCAGGTCTGTGGGTGGGCTGTGTGTACTTGAGATCATTTCTGCCTGGGCAGCTGATAAGCCAGGATTTGGATCCCAGCTGAGGAAGTTGTAGTGAGGTAGTTTTTGTCTTGCAGGCATCTAGGCTGGTGACACAGACATGGCTGTGCAGGTGACTGTGAGGTCCTGTCTTTCTTCTTATCAGAGTCCCTGATAGGCCATCAGCAGGCAGTTGGGCATGGGCGTGAGGTCTCTTTTGTCAGAGGACCTGATAGGGCAGCAGTAGTTCGTGGCTGGGGATGTCTTTTTTTGTTTGTTTGTTTTTTTATGCTTCTGTCTCTGAAGCCCATAGGCCAGTAGTGCAGGCATGTGGTAGGGATATGTGCACTTGTGAGGTCCCGTGTATCTGAGCAGCTGATAGGTCAGGAGGAGAGACATGGCTTGAATGTTGGTGGTGAGGTGATGTCTGGGTTTGTTGCGTGTGCCCAGAGGAGGGATTGACCCCTGGAGCCATAGAGAAAGGCAACTAATTAAGCAAGCACAAGTTGCTGTTCCACATCATCTGACACAAATTCCATTCCACTCTTGTCATCCTGAGTTAGTGCTGCTACATTTAAAATGTGGATGATGTTCTCTGGTGAATATGGGCATGGAGTTTGACTTTCTGCTTCTTGCTATTTAGAAGCTTGCAGCCCACTCCCGGTCTGCTGGGAAGCCCAGCCAGACTTTTTAGGCTGCTAAATTAATCTAGTACTGGTGTAATCAGTGGTGTTAGTTATCTCTTATTCCCAGGATGTCTATTCTTTGGAAGATCCCCCTGTCAAAACAGCAGGGAGCTTGTGAGATGTTCCCACCAGGTCTGAATGATGTGTCTATCTTTTAGGTGCCCGCCTGCTTTTATGACACATTTGGAACTGTAACACGTTAGATGCCTCTGGTTTTCTGTCCTGGTATGCAGTCATTGGAGAATGGATGTAAAAGCTGTTGGAGGAGACAGAAGGAATGTCAACCCCAAACAGCTATGGGCCACATTTTCAAATGTGCTGATGCACAGGCACATATCGGCTGCCAACAGTTTGAGAGGTGCGGATGTAGTGGCGTGATACCTTGCTGGGTAGTTTGTAGTTGAGCAGGATCGTGTGCCCAGTGTTTTGGTGCTCAGCATGGGAGAAGGTTTCTGGAGAGAGCAGTGCTCTGCTTCCAGAGGCCAGCTTGCTGTCACGGTGTGCTTCTGGGAGACCTGGGTGAGGACTGCTGGTGACTGTGTTGCCCCATTTGAGCATCCTGGTGGGAGCCAGGGGTGCTTACAATTTGTTGGTTTCTGTCAGATGAGGTTCAGGCTTGCAGTTTCTGAAGGTCTTGAGGCTTCCTGAGTCTTTGGGATTTTACTGACTGTGCTGGAAGAAGTGATCTCACTCCTTCCAGGCTTTCTGTTGAAGCTGTGATCCTCCTTGCATCCTCCCATCTCAGGCGCTAATCCATTCCGATCTGTCTGAGAGCAGAAAGCAGTCGGAGCCATTTCTCCACTTGGTGCCCACGCAGACACTTGCAGACAGGGGAGATGCCACCTCACAAGAAGTCAGGTTTCTCAGGGTGATGGGCAGCTCTCCTTATACACTCCACGCTACAGCCCCTGACCACTTTGGTGTCCTTGTGCTGGACTGCCTCCTGTGTGTTTGTGGCTTTCCAGAATGGGAGAGCCCAGATGGGACCCAGTATAAAGACATGGTCTCAGCTGTGCCAAAAAGAGGGGTAGGATGTCTTGGTGGTCCTGCTGGCTGTGCTGTCACAGATACAGCTCAGCACAGAGGGGAGACATTTGCCCCTGACTGTTCCGACTGTGGAAGGCCAGCAGGACTGACAGTAACACTGATTCTGTCTTTCTTTCTAGGTTACTCGACTCATGTAGGTTCCCAATGCAGTCCTTGAGCTGCTGAGGATGGAGGCAGGGTGCCAGGGTTTGTCTCTGTATCGGTCAACATCTTTGCCAACATTGTGAGGCTCCTATGAAAGCAGCTGCAAGTGAATGAGATGAGCCTATGTATGGATGCAAAGGCTTCCAAAAATACACCTGGCTTCCAACGATGACCTGGAGTGTAGGTTCACCTCTCGGGACCTCTGCTGTGCTGCACAATCCGCATCCCACAAGTACTGTTACTGCCAGCCCTCTCAGCAAATGCTGTTGTCCCCTTCCTTTTCCTAGAAGGCTGTTGTGTCCTCTAGGACAAGTGAAAGACCCTTAAAATAAATGCCAGCGTCTGTTCAGTGCCTTTGTGTGAGTGCCCCAAAGCTTTGGTAGCTTGAACTGAGGAAGTCTCAGAGCTCTTTGTGCTCCTGGCTCTGCAAGGGCTGAAGATATGGCCAAGGTCACATTGTCCATGGCACCAGCCCTGATTTTGTGTGAACCCAGGTGTGGAACCCAGACTTGTGCTACAGAGCCTGTGCAGCCAGGAAAGCTGACATTTCAGCAGGCCTCCAGGCTGGGGCTGCCTGCTTGCTTGGGCCTCATTTCAAAACCTCTACTCCCTTTTTTTCCTTCACATGTGTCATGCCTCTACCTCTTCTTGCTGGCCCTTGGTTCTGTCTAGCAGAAGAGCCAGCTGTGTGGGGCAGAGACAGTGTGTTTGTAGACTAGCTGGCGTAGAAGAGATGTGGCATCAGGTTAATGGCTGTTGCAGTGTTGAGTTGATATGTCTGTTGATTGTTCCTTTCTGTGGTTTGTGCCCAGGGTGACAGAGTGGAGATGTCTTGGAGACAGCCTTGCCAGGAGGTGAAAGCTGTTTGCAGGGGACTGTTATGTTTGGAGTGGTAACAGCGTAGTGAAGGGCCATGACAGTGGCGCAGGTGAGCTTCTCCTCCGTGAAGGTTTGCACTTTTCAGGTCACTTGTAACTCAGTCCCAGAAAGACCAGCAGCAGGCACCTTGATGCCCTTTGCACTTGCGAGGTGAGTTGTGCCTCTGAACCTGGTAGGCCAACAGCATGCCGCTAGCTTTGGTGCAGATGGTGAGGTCCCTTGTGTCTCAGTGCTTCCTGAATGGGGAGCAGGCCCCTTGCTGCTGTTTGTGCTTTTGTGGTCAGTTGTGCATCTGGATGTTACTGGCAGCCAGCATTCATGTTGCTGGTGTTTGTGCTTGGTTAGGTCAATTGCACCTGAGTCCCTAACAGGCCAGGAGCAGATCTATGGCTTTGTGGCTTCCTGTGATGTCACTTCAGCCTCAGTACCTGACAGTCCAGCTCGATGCATATTGCTGATGTTTGTGTTTGTGAAGGCATTGGGCCTTAGTATCTGCTAGGCCACCAGCAGCCCCATTGTTCTTTCTGTACTGGAGAGGTGACTCTTGTGTCAAACAATAGCATTAAGCGTATTTCTACTTTTGTGCTTGTGCGGTCACTTGTGCCTCAGTGCCTGATAGTCCAGCAGCAAGCACATGGCTTCAATGCAGGTTCTGAGGTCATTGTTGCTGAAGAAACTGAGCGATTGCTGCTGTTTCTGGTTTGGAGCTCACTTCTTCGCAAGCACCTGATAGACCAGTAGTATGGAGATTGGTGCTGTTTGTGCTTCTGCTGTTTGTGTGCCTCAGCAGCAAGCACATGGAGACTTCAGTGCAGAGTGTGAGGCCACTTTTGTTTCAGCATGGGAGGGCCCAGTAGTAGGCAGGTGGCTTCTGTTTTTGCTTGTGAGGACACTTGCCTTACTATGGGATAGGCCAGCAGGTGGCTCTGATGAAGACAGTGAAGTCACTACTTCCCGAGAACAGGATAGGCAAGCGTCAAGCAAGTTTGTTTGATACATATTGTAAATCCACCTGTTCCTCTGTAAATGCTGGGCAACAAGGAGACACATGACTGCTGTTTGTGCTTATGGTCATGTCATTGCTGTTTCTGGTTGGAGGTCCCTGGTGCTTCAGTGCCCGATAACGCAGTGCTGGAGACATGGCTGTTGTTTGTGCTCGTGAGGTCACTTGTGCCTGAGTCCCTGATAGGCCAGTGTCATGGCCGTGGCTACTGTTAGTGGATGTGAGGTCACTTGTGCTTCAGTGCCTCATAGGCCAGCTGTGGTCACGTGGCTGCTGTTTGTGAGGTCACCGGTGCACCAGAGCTGTATAGGACAGTGCTGGTCATGTGACTGATGTTAACGGGAGTTTTGTGACTTGTGCAGCAGTGACTTACAGGAAAGTGCTAGGCCCGTGGATGATGTTTGTGGTTCTGAGGTCAGTTCTGCCTCAGTCTGTGAAAGGGCAATGCCAGGCATACAGGTGTTGTTTGCGTTTGTGAGGTCCCTTCTGCCTGAGGCCCTCGTAGGCCAGTGGTAGGCCCTTGGCTGGGGTTCCTGGTTATGAGGTGGCTTCTGCCTCAGCGCCTGATAAGCCGCTGGCTTGTGTCTGTTGTGCCTGGCATGTGTCTGTTGTTTGTGGTTGTGAGGTCACTTGTGCAGCAGTATTTTATAGCAATGTGCTAGGCCCATGGCTGCTGTTTGTGGTTGTGAGGTCACTTCTGGTTCAGTCCTTCACAGGACAATGCTAAGCCATGTTTTGCCAGCCTGAGTTTGACTTTCTGAAATAGCAGACCCTGCTGAATGAGAATGTATTTTTAGAGGCATAGATTTATGTTTAGTACCTAGCCCCCAATGATTTCTGCTTGACTTGAGTAGTCTATTGACAGCAAGTATGTGAAAGGTGCAGGTAGGGATCTCAGCTGTGTTGTAGGAAGCTTTTGTACACCTGACACAGAAGGGAGGTGGTCCTGCAGTGATGGTACCAGCTGGGTTTGGGAGCAAAAGTGTTGGAAAGAAGTGCTGTTGTTGAAGAAGTTTTGGAGAACCCATGCAGTGTTGCCTAGTCTTTTGGAAAGCAAGCAGAAGAAAACTTGGAAATGGCTTTCAGTCTGTGTTCCTGAAGTAGAACTACTTGCAAGCCTCCATCTTTGAATCTGCTGACCAAATACTTCACCTGAGTATTGCCTTCCTCACTGCCAGGTGAGGAAATGTGCAGCTGAGACTTCTTGCAAGACCTAGTTGCTGAGCCCTGCTTTAGCAAGACATTACATAAGTGGGCGTGTTAGTTGCTTTTCTTTTTCTGGAGCTTCAGAAGGTAGTGCTTTACATGTTTCCTTCTGATCTGAGCTGGCTTAGTAACCTTTAGTGTGTTGCTCTCCTTGAGGAAGGGAGCAAGTTTTACATCTAGGCTAGGGTAGTCTGTTGCTGTTAGTAACACCAGGAAGCTTGGGTGCTCAAAGGGGGTGTTACTGGGAGGCATGTGAGAAAGAAGCTGAAGTTGCTGTGGAGGTAGAAGTAGCTGTGTGTGAGCAGTCTGTTGCCTGGGTGAGGTGTGGAGTGTTGCTGAGATGCTGCGGTAGCGGCAGGAGCTGCTGCTGGGGGGACCTTCCTGTGTTTGTGTGGGAGCTGATCCGTGAGGTGCTTGGAGGGGGAAACTTTGGGACTGGAAGTCTAATGTTGGGAGTGTAGGCCCTGGGTGGGGCCCTGGGTCCCTGGGAGACTTCCCTGTGCCTGCCAAACCCTGTTCTGCCTGTTTTCTCCTCAGCATTGAAGCGTGTGTGGAGGACTCTGGCCGGACTCGGGGAGAGAAGTAAAAATCGGGAGTTATACACTATTCAGGTTGTTGATGCGCCTTATTGCTTGTAGGTGTCGTGTTACCTTGGAAAACTCTGGCTCTTCTCTGAAACCATTGTTACTGCAATTGTGTGGGTTTTTTTTCATCCATTCTTTTGCCTTTGTGACTGTCTGTGTGGCCAGGGGCCTGCGGAGGTGTCCCTCCTAGCTAGCCCTAGGCATGATACTGTCTGCGCTGAGTGAGTACAACAGGATACTCTATTTCTAGTGCCAGCAGGAGGGATCCAAAATCAGTAGAGTGACTTGGACAACATTGTCTTCTGGTTGTGTGCCTCTACACATGAGCAGCAGCAAGAGCATTTCACCTGAAAGTGTTCAAATGTCTTGGTCGAAGAAGTCTAAACCAGCCAGAGCATTTGTGCTAATTTAGCTTCTGCTGCTAAATAAATGGTACAGAATAAAACAAGCTCCATCTGGAAAGGCGGGAGGAGGGGACAAATGGGAGAAAAGTAGCCCACCTGGCTGTTTATTGGCTGAAGTGGCTTTATCAGGATTTTATGAAAGGGAAAATGCATGTTAAAAGTGCAAGAGAGGCCTGAGTGTGCTAGTGAGTTTTTTTAGGTGTAGACGGGACTCTGTTGTCATAGAGGTGACCTCTGCAGTGTCTGGCTGTTGTGCTAGATGATAAACTCTTTGTGCACCCTCAGGAGCTCTTTACTTCAATCAATGTACAGTTTAGAATAGACTCTTGAATAATCTCTTTGTAACAGTTTGGTGTGTGTGTGTGTATGTCTTTTTGTTTTTGGTTTGTTTGTGTGTTGTTTTATGACGGCAGAGGTTCTTTGTAAAACCAAGGCTATTTCTAGGAGCTCTGTGGGTGTAAAAAAAAAATCAAAAAAGCCAGGGAGGGGTTAATCCTTTCCCTGTAGACTAGCCTAAAGTATTAATTCTCTAGTTATTTAATTTGCTAGTTTGCTGGCTGCTACTGGCTCTGCTTCAAAGGCTGTTTTAGGGGACCTGGTGTACTTGTACCTTCCAGCTGGGAAGTTTGGTCCCTGCTGTCCCTACTGGTCGTTTTGGTTACGGGGAAAGAATTTACTTAATTCCTAAGAGTTTCAGACTTCTCAGATGTAAACAAGCAGTTGCTGAAAACCCCCCAAGGATAGCAGACCTCCTTTTTTTTGTCCCTGAGGATGTGGTGTACGTGTTTGCTCTTACTGTAGCCTAATGGCGCTGCTCCAGCCTACCTCAGGCCGCAGCGTGAGGCATGTGTTAGGCCCAAAGGCTGATGTGGAGTGAACAGTCATACCTCTGGTAATGGTGAAAGTACTCGTTTTGGGGGGAGTAGGGGCATGTACAGGGTCATCCCCAATGTCTGTGTATTTGCTTGGTATTAAGAGTCTGCGTGGTTTTAATGATAGTCCTTTCCAAATGGAGAGAGTCACCCTGCTGACTGGCCTCTAAAATGCAAGTGAGCATCTTGAGGACGTCCATTTGTAACTCAGCGTGCTGGTCTTTAGTTTGAGCAATCTAACTGTGCTTGGATGCCAGTGTGGTTGGAAGTGTTCCTGTTTTCCCTTGCAGGATAACACGCAGCTTTGCAGTCATCCTCCCCAGTAGATCCCCAGGCACTTTACAGAGGAGGTGCAGGTGGTTTCCCCCTTTTCCAGCTAGTGAAACTGGCCCAGAGAAAAAGAAGGGCTCCTGGCAATGCGTTGAGGGTAGAGAGTGGGAAAGGACCAGAGCTCTTCTTTCCCTCCCACACTTGCTGCTCCAAAAGAGTAGTGCTGGAAGCTGCTGTGATGTTTTCCCTTGTTCATGCGTGCAAGGGAGGTTTTAGCCAGACTGAGCACAGCAAAAAGCCCTTCTGTAACCCAAGGATGGACTCATCGGAACAGAATGTGAACGACACTGAAACAGCTCATTTCTGTCTTTCTCCGCTTCTCCCAGGCGTTACAGACCAGCAGAAAATACTCATGACTAGGGCAAACGAGTGAAGCAAGTCGGTGCAGAGGTAAGCTTGTGTTGCTTATCACTTCTTTTTTAGAGGATGGTGATTGAGTATATTCTGCCATAACTGTTTGCACTCTTCCTTGTGTGTTGTTGAGTAAAGAATGCTGTGCTGCCAGTAGTTTTTTCCTGGGGGAAGGGGGAGCACTCTTCAACAAAGGGCACTTTCCCAGGGGTTGCCTGCTGCTCCTTATTTTGTTTCTGTGCCATTCTGGGCAGTCTGCACTGTGCTATTTCCATCTTCCATGTCGGATAACCCTCCAAAGCCCACAGTGCATGGGCTTAGTTGACTGACAGTACAAGACTGTGGCATGTATTTTGTCTTTGCATACATTTGTTGTGAGGTACGGGGTACATCTCGTTGACTTTCATCTCTGAGGATGACATCCGGAATAGCAACTTACCCGTAGAAGTGAGAAGTAGGGATCTCAATCTCAGCTTAATAGCAATATGGGGAGGCTTTGCAGAGCTTCTTCATGCTTGTTGAAACCCATCCAACTTTGTGTCTCTCTGGCCGCTCTCTAACTGTGGAAGCAGTAGTACCTGGAGGCCCAGTTTGAAAGCGGTCATCCCTATAAAGGGCCTTGGAAGCTTGGAAAGGGAGGAATTGGTTGTGTGTCCAAAATATCCCTCTTGCACTTCTGTGTGTGAGGAAGACTTTTTGCACTGTGTGCTACTCAAACAGTCTTTCCTTGCTTACTAGCACTCGGCTTGGTAAAGGCTAGGAATTCAAGGGTTTACTGAAGCTTGCAGAGTCACCCTTCACCCTGAAGAAAAGGAACCCCCCCCCTTTTTTTTGTTGTTATTTGGTGAAGCCAGCCTCAGCCAAGAAGGAGATGCTATTGCAAATCCAGGTGTTTTCTCGCAACAGGCCCATGGGCTGTTTGCCTGCCTTAAGAATGCTTGGTTGCAACATGACTGTTGGCACCTGGTCAAACGCACACCATGCACCATGTTGTTGCAACTGCGTGCCTGCAGTGTTGTCATCTGTTTCCACTTGTGTTGTCAGCTTGAGGCTTTAGCTCACCAGCCTCAAGTTCTTCCAGGTTCCTATCTTCAGTGCCTTGGTGTGAGGAATGGCTGCTGTGGTTGACTGAAAAATCCTCAGTGTTGTGAGGGCTGCAGCATCCTGTGGCACAAGAGGTGCTTGCTGAGCTTGTGTTCATTCCTGAGCTGCTCTCTTGTGCTTGCCAGTCCTCCTGGTTTCTGTCAGCTTCCTCTCTTTCCCCTGTTCACTGCTGAAATGAGAACAGCCTGAAACAACCATGCCCCTCCAAGTTAGGAGTGTGAAACAAAGAACCAGGCTGCTGTTGCTACCTGAGTGGCAAGCTGAGGAAGCCTGTGATGTTTTGCTCTGAAACACTCTGACAGTTTCCAGGCTCTGACTGGACAGCCTTTTTAATGGGCCTTGTTTCAGCTGACTGGTGCGTCCAGGTTCTTGTGCTTGGTAGTTTCCCTTGTGAGCCCTTTCCGCTCTCGCTGTGTCTTTTTAGTCCGTGGTGAGAGGGGTCACTGCTGCACTGGAGGAAGGCAAGCCAGAGGAGATCATGAGCAGTGCTTTTAGCCTCACTTCTACCCACAAGGACATCCATACACGAAGGAACCTTTGCTAATTGAAGGATGAGGTAACATTTGCTGCAGTGCGTTCTCATGCAGTGTGTATGGAAAAGTCCCCCTTGACTGTGTATGAGCTTTCTTTTCCAAGGTCTTTGCTAACACCCCCCACCCCCCCACAGCTCTTGGAAATATCTTTGTTTGGGCTCTGATTTTCCACCTTGAAGGGCACGGCATTTCTGAAAGCAGCTGTACCTTTTGTGTGGTGCTTCTTCCCAGAGTTAGTCATACTTAAGTCCAAATTGCTTGGCGTGGGTGACAGGTGTTTCTAGGAAACGTTGTAGAAGTAGCCATGCACAGCAGTCTGGGCACAAAAGCTGCGGTTGTCTTTCTCTCAGGCATCTGCCTGCCCCAGTTTTGCCAGGAGAGAAGTGTTTCAAAGCTTTTTTCACCCTTGCTTGTCTTTACTCTCCCATGTGCCGCTTTGTATTGGTTCTGCAGAAGGAGGAGGGACCTGGGGAAGGCTGTTAGCTGTAACTGATTTACTGCTGTCATGCGGTGCAAGTGAAGTACTGTTAAAATCTACCATAATTTCTTTCTAATATCTGACTGTGGTCTTTAGAATTTCTCTTTTTTTCCTGCAGCAGTGGATTTTTCACTGCATTCAGCAGGAGTGAAAAATAAACCCGAGTGCAGTGTGTGATTGCAAATTCTCCAACATCTGTTCTTAAATATTGATCAAGAGGACACAGCGCAAACCAGAACATGATGTAAAGATGATGAAAGATCTTGAGGTGTTCAGTGATGCAGAGAAAGTAAGTATTTATCTTCCTCTTTTTGTGTGTGTAATATATTTCACACAGCCAAATAATAGTGCTAATTTCACGGAAATAGCTTCTCCCAACGAGTGTGGCAATCTGAGAGAACTCTTTATTTTTCCTGTCTCATTCTAATACTCTACATACTGATAAGTATGACTGCACTAGATAGGTCCTCCCTGATTAGAGGATACATCTTCCTGAGAAAATGTGACATAGCAGTGAGAAGTTGGTATAGGCATCTTGTGCTGCATTCTCTGAATTGACTTCTTGTGTTTTTTGTAAATGGACATGGTTAAGAATCAGGTGCTTTGGGACTTGTTTCTCCACTCTGAATCTTATTGAAATGATGGCTAGGGTTGAAATAGGCAAGAAGATTGCCTGGTGCCTTCCATCGCCTGGGTACAACCAGCTTTTAATCTCTTGTGATTTGCTCCTCAGATACTAAATCTTGTTGTTCCTTTTGCACAAAAGAATGATGTGTGCTCAGGCAGTGGGGTTAGGCTACAGGCTAAACGGGCACTGCTGAGCTTCCTGTGCCTGTCCGTGTGACTCAGGTGTGGGTTCCTATTTGCCTGTATTTCCTTGACCTCTCATGCCCTTGCAAAGAGTCTCGTGGGTCCTGTAGTCCAATCACCTGTAATAGGCAGAAGCGTCCAAGAACTGATTTTATAAATTGACTGAAGCTCCCTTGTGAGAGATTTCCTTGACTGAGAGCCACATGCAGAATTTCCTTTTCAAATCCAAGTGGCATTTCCTGATGGTGTCTTTATGGGTGTTTGTCCTTGTGGCAGCATTGCCTCTGAGCGTAACTGGCTTTCTGTCCCTAGAGCAGCTTTGATTGTACGTAACAATCCTACATTCTCTGTCTTCGTTTGGCTATGTCACATTGAATTCTCCTAGTGCGCTTTTGAATGACTGCCACTTCATTTCAGGAGCATCTTCATAGGCTGCCTTTGTAGCTTTTTGTTGGAATCTCAGTTCCTTTCTTTCTTTTTTTTTCTTTCTTTATCTCTCTCTCTTCTTTTTTTTTTTTTTTTTTTTTTTTTTAATGAGAATTCAGAATTACCCGCAGTATTTCATGTGATATGCCTCAAGTGCCAGGAGGAATGGAATACTTCCCTATCTGCTGGGAATGGGAAACTGTTCCTTTCTTCACGATTCTAGCTGTGGATCACTACTGTGTAGTTAGCTGGTGCACTCAGTTGTGTATGTGGATAAGAATTCGCAGCAACGTCCACATTTCCTGAAGCCTGGTTTAGAGGAGAAATCCTTGTGGTTAATCCTGCGTGCCAGAATGGAGTTGCTGTTCTGTCCTGCCGGGTGCTGCCTGCAGGTACCACAGCCCTGTTGTTTGCGGCCACATCTGGAGTAGCATGGGCAGTTGTGGGCTGCCCAGTACAAGAGAGACAGGGAGGTACTGGAGCAAGTGCAGCAGAGGTCCTTCTGAGGTGCTGAAGGGACTGGAGCATGTCTGATGTGAGGCAAGGCTGAGCAAGCTGGGACTCTTCATCCTGGAGAAGAGAAGGCTGGTGGGGGATCTTAATCAATGTGTGCAAGTAGCTGAAGGGAGGTGGTAGAGCGGATGGGGCCAGGCTCTCTTTAGTGGTGCCCAGGGGTATGATAAGAGGCAACGGGCACAAACGGCAGCACAGAAATTCCATCTGAACATGAGGAGAAACTTCTTTCCTATGTAGGTGACTGAGCACTGGAACAGGTTTTCCAGAGAGGTTGTGGAGTCCCCTTGCAGATATTCAAAGCCATGCGGACAGGTTCCTGGGCAACACGTGCTCTAGGTGACGCTGCTTGAGCAAGGAGGTGGGACTAGATGATCTCCAGAGATCCCTTCCATTCTCAACCATTATGTGATTTGGTGAGCTTTAGGATAAAGAGCAAAGATAGATTCGTACACGTCAGTGTTCTCTCTGGATGTCTTGCGTCCTTTTTTTGGACGTGTCCTGGGCCATGGATCAACATGTTAACAGAGAGAGACAAGGTAGGCCGTGAACTAAGTTTCAAAGGACAGGCCTTCTGCTTGTGTACATTATATCCGTGCATCCAGGCCAAAACCAGAATGTATCTCTTTTGAAAACAAGGACAACTATGTAGCAGCATTCCAGTGATCCTTACTTGCTTTCTGCCTAATACGACAACTGTATGCTAATCTTCTGTGCATATGGAGAGCCTTCATGAAGTTACTGTGTATGCACGAAGCGTGTGTGTGTCAGATTCTCAGCGTTTTTATGACTGCTCCTTCCTGTTTCTTATCATGAGCTGCATAGGAACTCCCCAGGAGGAAAGAACAAGACAGAAACTTAAAGAACTGATGAAGAAAATGAAGAAATCACTCACGCTCAAGATGGCACTGCAGGCTAGTTCTGTCTTTCACGTTTTTTCTGTGTTCTGGCCAAAAGCCTCCTCTGAAACGATGGAAAGGAGCTGTCTGTAAGAAAGTTGTAAATGGAGCTTCCAGGGAGTCTCCAACAGCCTCCTTCCACCATCCTTGGATGTATGGAACATAAATGATAGTTGGTGCTGTCCTCTGGGCTTTCCATGTGCCAGGAAGGGCCGGGTCCCATCTGTGCCCATCCAGCTGGCTTCAGGGGGTATGTGGCCACTGTTCCCATAGCTCTGCCACTCCATGTGTCCAGAGCCTGGAACTGAAAAGGAGACAACTGCAGAGAAAGACACGTAGCCAGCGATCCCTGGCCCCAGCATCTCTTTTCCTCCCTGACCCCAGGGCAGGTGCTGGTGAGCAGAGACATATCAAGGCCTGCCCTGAGCTTGCTGCCTCCTACCTGCAGTCCATTTTTCTGCACTGGAGAAAAGTGTGGACACCTGGGCAGTTATAGCACAGGGCTGGTCACTTGGGGACTTGGTTTAGTTCAACAGAATGAAAATCTGAGTGTAGCAATAGGACTGACAGGTACTGGTGCCTTCCCCACTGGTCCAGGATCTGAGACTTCTCCCCAGGGCTAAGGAGCTAGAAAGAACATTTAAGATGGACAGGGAAATTCAGGTCAGATGTCGCAGGATCGGCTTCTGGGGCCATTTCTATGGTTGCCGTGATGTGACTCCGGTCCCTTGTGCTCAGGGGAGTCACAGAGCCCCGTGTGCAGCTTTTCAGCCTGGGGCTGAGTCCCATAGGGCTGAAACCTTGGGCTGAGCAGGTATCGATTCCCAGTGGAAAGGCATCTCAGTTTGAGTGCTCTGAGAGAGCAAAGAGACTCTCTGGCTAAAAAAGGGAGAGCCAAACATTAGCGGCATCTTGTAGTCTTCAGCCAGCCAGGACTTTTAAGGTCGCAGATTGAAGTCTTGGTTGGAGTGCCCAGCAACTCCCCCTTGGCTGGAAAGGGTCTCGCCAATCCTGCTGCCCTCCATCCCATGAAGGGTGTCAGGAATAGACCCCCCTGCCCCCAGCTGCTGTTCATCATGGAAGAAACAGCCTTGCCAGGGAGGAGGGAAAATCCACCCCTATTTGGAGAGTGATGGGACTCCTGGCCCTCGTTCTCCCTTTTGATCCCTTTCTACTTTCTTCTTCCCATTTCCCCGAGAAGTTTATTTGACTCTGTGAGGTGTGTCACGAGCCTGTGTCATGAGCAATCGGAGGCTGTATCCAGTCCCACAGCAATTGGTTTTTCCAGGCTTTTGCTGTGAGCTGTTGTGCACATCTTCTCTTTCAGTGGGCTCCCCAGGTTGCCCAGATTATTTGCATGATGTGTCCCTTGATACAGTTCTTTCTCCACACGTCTGGTCTATTACACAACGGAAAAATAGAGTGCATTGTAGGCTGAGGAGCAATCAGAAAAAATATCCCTGGAAAGCACAGAAGGCATCAAGCAGATTATAGTCACTCGCAGGTCATCTGGCCTTACTCTTTTCTCTTTCAAACCAAACTCAAGATTCACCCCAGAGCCACTGAAGCCAATGGAAAGAGTCATTTTCGTAGGGTGTTTTTTTCCCCCTCCTTTGGTGTGTTGAGCATTTGTTCTAATGCTTTAATGAACAAGTTAGATTTGCAAACACATGTTCTATCATTAAAAAATCATAATCCTGGCCACGCTATCTGAGATAGAACAAAAAAGAAGTTTTGTGGAGCTCTCGCCCTGGAGCAAGTCCAGGTACATCTGGCTCTAGCCACTTGGCAACGGGCAGAAATGCCTTTCTTGTTTGGTTGTTTCAAACTGTTAGCAGAACCTGGGTACTCCACTGTTAAGAACATTTCTTCCTCATTTTTTGGAGGATCGGAAGTCTCAGCATATGAACTACTGCTATATTTCAGGTAGTTGGGCATTTGAGTGTCCTGTGGGATTTGGAGACTCGAATAAGATACAAAGGCACAGGAGAGACTACCTCTGGACATGGAGTCCAGTTTAGAGTCCCAAGCTTCAGACTGATGGGGCACACCGGTGTGAGCCCAGGGGAAGCCCCTGAGCTGCTTGAGAGCTGGAGCACAGGATGTGTGAGGTGAGGCCAATGACACAAGTAGCAGCAGGGAAAATGCCCTACAGAGTGGCCCCCTCTGTGGCTGGTTGAGTGGCTTTCTTGCCAGGCCCCACTGGCTTCGTTGGCACTGCCTGCACTAGCCTGTCTCTTGAGATCTGCCTGACACCAAGTAGCATGAGGAGAAAAGGCTTCCGAGGGTTTTATCTGAAGCAGAAAATGGCTGTTGCTGACTAGAGTTTGTGTGGGCACATGGGTACTGTGGGACACGATGCATTTCTTTCGCACCCAGGACACAGCCTCCATCGCTCTCCCTCTTTGCTGTGCACCAGCCCCAGTCTCAGGCGACCTGTGTGGCACTTGCATCCATGCTGTTCCTCTCGCTGCCCTGTGACACAACAGCAGCAGAAAGCTCTGTGCAGAGCCCAAAGCTCAGAGTCCTGAGCACCGAGGGCCATTGCCTGGGGGCTGAGGTGTCCCTGAGGGAGGTGATGCCAGTGGGGGAAGGAGAGTAGTGGGCAAGAGGCTGCACAGGGCAAGCAGCTGCCTGTACCCTGCCACCAAGGGCTTTCCCAAGGGGTTGTGGCCTCGGCAGAGCCAACTCCAGAGCGCTTACTGCTGCGCGTTTCAGTGCTGCTTGCTGTGCCAGGACAAGGCCGTCAGTCCCAGAAGAGCTCTCACTTTGCATACATTCCTGGTTCAGCCTCTGGTGTGTGCCTGAAGGAAGAGGATGACTTCTCCTCATCTTTGGGCTCAGAGGCAACCTGCCTGGGGAGAGCAAGAATATACAGCCGTGTGCCATCAGCTGGTGATGCTCAGGATCTTGGTGCCCCGGGATGTATGAGGGGAAAGGGTTTGGGGTGGGGGTATGCTGCCAATGGCTGCGAGCCCCAAGGGATGGGACCTGCAGCTGGCAGAGCAATGGGACAAGGCTTGCTGTGGGGCTGTAGCAGCAGGGCTGGGCTTGGGGCCACAAGAGGCAGGGAGGAATGGAGGCAGCCGGGTACATGGCAGAAAGGGTACATCGGTTGCCCACTGGGTGTGGGAGGGGGCTGGTGCTGGGGCCACCCCTTCCCTCCTTGCTCGGCCTCCATGCCCCAGGGCTGAAGGCGGTACAGCAGGCGGAGGAGACGTCAGCCCTGTGCCTTTGGCACTTGGAAACGGAGAAGACCAGGCATCTCCCCCACGGGAGATATAGGAGAGGGTAACCGGCGGGGGGAGACCGTGGGCAGGAGGGTCCCACGCAGTGGGGCAGCTCTCTGCACTCATGCTGCACACCACAGGCACAGCTCGCACAGCAGCTCCCTTTGATGGTGGGTGCTGGTGATGTGCTCCTTGCTGACCTGATGAGGATGGCCTCCAGCCAAGGGACAAGCTGCTAGTTTTACTTCCATGGGCAGCTTCCGTGAGCAATGGTGCTTCAAGGCAGGCTGTAGCTCTTATCCCAAGTGCCTCTGGTCAAGGGAGAGGCCTCTGGCAGAGCTTCTGCAGGAACTGTTGGAGAGGGAGTCACATTTCCCCCTGTATCCTGAGGACCTCTGGCTGCAGGGGAGGCCTCTGGCTTTGTTCCTGTGCTTGCTGATGAGGCAAGGGACATGCTGTCCCCTGCATCCTGAAAGCCATTGGCCAAAGGAGATGCCACTGGCTCGGCTCCTCCGGGCTTTTCTGGGTCGAGAGGTGTGCTCTCCGTGTCGCTGGCTGCCTCCCTGGCAACATCTCTGGCCTTGATGTCAGGCGAACGGGGCACCTTCTGGTGGCACATTTCTGTGAAGAGTCTCTTAAGGCTACATCTGACCCAGGTCATGCACGAGGAGGGTTTTCCTCCAGCTCCTCCACCTGTAAAGACCCTTCCTGATCAGTCCAGTCTGCTTGCTCATCCTGCAGCGCTCCCAGGCCTCTCTTCCCTCTTCTCACCTCCCGTCCCTGCTTGGGCAGCAAGAAGGATCCTAGAGCAGTGTGAGGTCAACCAGACGTATGTTGGCATCCAGCCATGCCATTGTCAGAGACAAGCAGGGGGTGGAGCTGCAGGGCTGGTCCCTGCCCTTTGCCCTATTTCATTCCAGTGATATCTGTCTATTGAGAATAAAGCATACTGAAGGGCTAGCTTGCTGCTGTTGGGGCAGGGTTTGGGGGCAGCTTTGGGGGTGTTTAAGGCTCTGGGATAGGCTTCAGGGAGGCTGTGGAGTTGGTGAGGGTGCTGGAGCAAAGTTTGGAGGCATTTAGGGTCTAAAGGGCATGTTCAGGCCCTCAGCAGGGCCTGCTGAGGAGGAGGAGGAGGTCCATACCCAAGGGGTGCTGCATACATCTGGATGCTGATGCTGCACATGGTTCTGGGCATGCAAGGAAGAGCCCTGGGGGAACAGAAGAGGAGGAGGCACAGAGCAGCTTGTGGGGGACACCAGAAGAGGCATTGTGGAAGCACTGACCTTGTCAAGACCCTCATCCCAGAAGAGCTGTGGGGGACACCCACAGCCCAGAGGAGTGGCAAAATCAGGCTGATGTCGTGCTGCGGGAGACATCCAGAGCCGCATGCAGCACATGGGTGTCTGGGGAGATGCTGGAGGTGACATGGGACTCATTCAGGATTGCAGAGCCTGTGGCTCAGGGGCAGCTGTACAGGGGGAGCAGGGCTTGTGGAGGCTCTGTGAGGGTTCGTACATCCGTCCTCAGGATACGGAGGAGCACCAAAGAGCTACTCAGAGGGGCCTGAGCTGCACAGAAGTGTGCATGGAAGGGCCAGGGGTGTACAGAAAGGCACATGGAGGCTACTGGGGTTTTCCAAAAGCTGCATGGAGGGGCATAGGGCATGCAGAAAGGCGCACAGAGAGCCCTGGGGTGCACTCAAGGGCCCACAGAAGGCCCTGAGGTGCACTGAAAGGTACATGGATGAGTCCTAATGGGGCTGCAGGGCAGATCACATACACCTTCAAGATGCCCCAGAGGTGGCTGTGAGTGCATCAGCTTGCTTCCTTTACCCTTGAATTCGCCACAGGGCCCGACAAGGCACACTCGCTCCCATGCCCTCCATCACCTCCTGCTCTCCAGCTGCATCCACCTCCTCTCCATGGCATCCACACTCCTCCTCCCACACTTACCTGCAGCCCCCACCAGTCCCACCTGCCCCAGCTTTCCAAATGTACACAAGAAAAAGCCTTGTTTTAATATGGGCATGAGCAAATGCAGAAACAGGGCTTCCCAGGCAAGTTGCATCTTCTCGCTTGTGGAAGTCCGATGAGACGTGGCCTGGAGCTACCTGCTTTGCTGAATGTGCTCTGCACTGGAGGCGGACCGGCAACTCGGGGATGCTGAATTATGGGAAGCTCATCCCACACTGGTTCTTCAGCCTTGGTGCCGCCACTGCCAGGCTCTCCGCAGGCGAGCAAGCAGGGCTTGGATGGTGAAGCCTGACGGGGATGCTTTCCTGGGCTCTCGGAGGGCAAAGGTTGTGTACGTTGCCAGGAAGTGGACTGTGGGGCTGCTGTCATTCTCCAAGCGCTGAAGTACTGTGGTGGGAGGAAAGAGTGGTGATCATGGCCTGTATCAGCAGAGCCCCCAGGCCCTTCCTCGAGGGAGGGCCAAGGGGGAGCCAGGCACCAGGAAACCTGCCTGTGCTCAGTGATACTCCAAATGTTCCCCAAATTCCCTTCAGGAAGGTAGGCAAGAGCCCTCGAGCCTTGTGCAGGGCACGGGTGCTCTCTGCCTGGCCAAAAGCATTGGCCCTCAAATGCCCCAGAAATTCCCTGCATCTCCAGGCCCAGGCTCCTCTCACCAACCCCTGCCAGCCCTGCGTGCCCTACGTACGGCTGCACATCTCCTCCAGGTTCTCCCCGTGCCAGTCCAGGAGCCGCCCAGCAAGCCCTAAGCACACACAACCCATCACAAGGTGAGAGCCAGGCCAGGAGAGAAGGATCTGGGGCTGGGTAGAGGGACGTGGCCTTTGGGGCAGAGATCTAGTGCTGGGGAGAGGGACCTAGGGGCTGTGGAGAGGGACTTGGGGTCTGGTCAGATGGGCCCAGGCATTATGGAGAAAGACCAAAGGACTGTTCAGAGGGTCTCAAGTGCTGGGGAGAGGGATCCAGGCATTAAGGAGGGGGTTGTGGGGCTGGGGAGGGGGATCCAGGGGCTTGGGAGAGGGACCTGGTGGTGGGGAGAGGGTCGCAGATGCTGAGGAGAGGGACATGGGCTCTTGGGAGAGGGCCAGGAGGGCTGGGGAGAAGCACCCAGGTGTTATGGAGAAGGACCTAGGGACTGGGAAGTGGGTCCCACATGCTGGGGAGAGGGACCTCGGCATTCAGGGGTGAGGCGTGGGGAGAGGAACCGAGTGCTGGGGAGAGGGTCACGGTCTTTGAGGAGGGGAACACAGGCTCTTGGAAGAGGGCTGAGAAGAAGGATCTTGGGGCTGGGGAGAGGGTCACGGGTGCCCGGGGGGAGGGGGTTCTCACTGAGGAAGTATGCTGCCTGCTCCCGCAGGGGCATCCAGGGATGCTCCAGGTACCGGCAGCTGCAGCTCACATACTCGCTGGCTACCGGCCCGGCAATCCGCACCTGCAGGGACCCCCAGTAAAGGTGCTGGCACCGCTGAGCCTGCTCCCCTCTGTGGGACACCTATCCCCTCTCTAGGACAGGCGTTGCCAACACTGGGTCCATCTCCCCTCCCAGGACAGGTGAGGGCACAACCAAGACAGGGGCTGGCACGGCCGGGACAGCTGTTGGCACTGATGGAAAAGATGTTGGCAGAGAAGGGCCAGTGGCTGGCACCACCAGGACAGGGGCTAGGACTGCCAGGAGAGATGCTGGCACCTTTGGGGCAGTGGTGGGCACCTCTGGGAAAAGAGCTAGCCCTGCTTCAGTAGGGGCCGGCACCTCCAGGGAAGATGCTGGCACAGCTGGGACAGGGATTGGCACTGGCTTTGCAAGCAGTCAGATTGCAAATTGTCCCAGGAGAAGCAATCTCCAGGACAAGGGCTGGCACCTGCAGGACAGCTGCTGGCACTGCTTGGACAGGGGCTGGCTCCCACGAGAGGTGCTGGCCACAGCAGGACAGGGGCCAGCACCTCCGGGACAGGCCTGGCGCTGCTGGGGCTTCCTTACCAGGTACTCGCCAATACCCCAGATCTGTGCTCTCTCGGCCAGCTTCCGGAGCTGCTTCCAGCGTAGGAGCTTTGCAGCATCCACGAGGGCTGCCTGGGCCACCTTCGGAGGAGTGGGGAGACGGGTGATGGCACCACGGCCAGGCCAGGGACACCCCACAGCAGCCGCCCCGAGTGTCCCCCGGGTGGCCGTACGGCCTGCCACAGTGCCCTGTACCTGTGCTACCCCGGGGTGTGGGTCACTCAGATGCAGGAAGAGGGGCAGCAGTCCCTGGCGTGCCACCTGCTTCATCTGCTGCCTCTCGCTGCCTGCTGCCCGGCTCAGCAGCTCCCCAAAGAGCCGCATGGCCAGCTCCCGCACCACTCTGACCTCCTGTTGGGGCAAACACGGCAACGTCAGCAGCAGCGATGGGGAGTAACCGGAAAGGGCTCCCTGCCAGCTCCCTGCTGCCATCCTCACACTGGAGAAGAGGGACAGAAGGTCATGGGCCAGCTGCACAGCTAACCGGCTGCTTTGCGATGGGGTGATGTGGTGCAGCACGTTACTCAGCACCACCAGCGCTTTGGCATCTGTCTCCCCGTCAGCGTCCTGCAGCTGCTTCACCACGTCCGGGATCAGCTTCTGCATCTTCCTTGCCTGCAGCGAGACATGCAGCATTTTCCTCAGACCACTGATGGTGGAAATGCTCTGTACAGAGGAACGGGCGGCAAGCGCTCACTCACTGTGGCGGGTCTCTCAGAGAGGAAGAGGAGGCCGCGGAGCGCCAGCCAGCGCATGACTCGGCGCTCGTTGCCCAGCTGCTCCTGGCAGAGGTTCAGTGTCACCTCGTCATCTGCCGCGCACAGATCAGGGCACTGCAGCAGCTGCAATGGCACAGGGCCAGGGTGGCACAGGGACCAGTGGCCACAGCTAGGACCAGGACCCCGGCACGTAGCACAGCATTCCCACTGCCATCTCCCACTTGTCCCCCAGCCCTAGCCCCAGCCCCAGCCCCAGGGGCAGCCCCAGCTCCAGCTGGATCCCCTCATCATTGCCCCCTTGTGCACAACCCCTCCACCCCATCCCCGTGCTCTCAGCGCCATCCCCATGTCCCCATCCCCTCAGCCTGGCTCCATCTGCAGCCCTCTGGCCTTTCTTCAGAGCACATGGAGCGCTGAGCGCCAGCACAGAGGGTGCGTGAGACACAGGGGACAGCTGGGGACTAACAGAGGCACCAGCAGAGTCCTCGTTCTGCTGTCACCAGCCACCCCTTCCCACTCATGCCAGCACCTCACAGCCTACCTCGATGAAGAAGGCCATAGAAGGGATCTCCTGGCACCTGTCCTTGCCCCTCAGGGCCACGCTCAGGTTCAGGAAGACCTCAGCACGCTCCTCCAGGGGGTTGCCCTGCATCTGCCTGGCAATGGGCAGGAGAGGCACCGTGGTGGCCAAGACCGAAGGGCAAAGTGCAGTGGGACCCCGTGGTGGGACGGGAAGTAAGGACCGGAAGGGGCTTACCTGGCCAGCAAGGTAACCCCCGTGAGGTGAGTCTCAGGCTGGCTGATCATGTCCCAGCCACCCCGCTGCTGCATGGCAGTGACCTGCTCCCTATAGCCACTGCAGCACAACAACGCCTGCATGGCTTGCACCACCACCCTGCGCAGGGAGAAGAGCACTGATCTGTCATCCCCTTCTCCAGCATGGGCACTGGGGGACAGACCGGGTGGACAGGGTACCTGACATGCCTGTGAGGCATGAGTTTGCCCTCGCGGCTGAAGGCAGGGATGTCCTCTTGCGCATGGACGATGGTAAAGGACAGCTGAAAGAAGAGCGCCAGGTAGAGGCAGGGGAAGAGTGCCTTCACCTGCTGCTTGCACGTGTGCTGCAGGAGGATGATGTTCAGTGCCCGGGTTGCCTGCAAAGACACCAATGGCAGCCCTCACTAGTGCCACAGCTGCATGCACGGGGAGGCTTCCCTCAGCCAGCAAGCCTGTGGGGCAACTCACGGTCAGAGGGAGGATGCAGCTGAGGTCCTTGATGGTGGTGCCCGGTTTGCAGAAGGGCCGCTCCTGCAGCACACAGAGCAGCTCCTGCAGCACCTTCTCCGCTGTCAAAGACTGGGAGACCATCACCTCCCACATGGCCACGGCAACACTGTGAGTCCAAGCCAGAAAGGGTCAGGTCAGCATTGTGGCATCCTGCTGACCCTTGCCAGCGCTGGCCCACCCGGCGGATCCATTGAGGCCTGGAGGGAGCAGAGCTGCAGCCCTGCGGCAGCTGCACTCAGGCTGGAACCAGGGGAAGTGTACCTGTCACAGGTCGGGGAGCAGCTCAGCAGGCCAGTGACCACCTCACTGGGGTAGTGGCATGTCAGGCGGAGAAGGAAGGTCTTGAGCATGTCCCGGGCTGCGGCCTCACTGATGCCTGGCAGGTGCTCATAGATATGTGCCACAGTCAGCTGCAACTGGAAGAAACACGGGTTGGCACCAGCCTGCTGCCACAGGAAACCCCTTTGCCTGACAAATTGTGCTCTAGAGCCCCGTGCTTGGGGGTCATCACCAGTGGGCTGGAGGCTTACGTGTTCTGGCTTGGCAGCGCAGTATCCCATCATATCCTCAAGCACGTGTGTTGCCGCTGAGGTGTTGCAGGCACTGCTGTCCTTCATGCCCTCGATGGCCAGAAGCACCACATCTGCCTGCTCAGCCTCCTCACAGGCCTCCATGGGGCAGCTTGGGGGTCCATCCTCCTCCTTGACCCCAGTTCTCATGGAGACGCCAGGGCATCTCTCCATATCGTCAACCCAAGCCTCTTTCGGGCGTCTGGGGGGTCTGGCCTCCTCCTTGACCCAGGCCTCCATGGGGTGGCTGGGAGGATGGTCCTCATCCTCACCCCACACTGCCGCAGGGCGGCTGGGGTGTCTCCCTGCCATGCCGGCTCTGGGGCTCAGGCGGGACACGAAGGAGCAGTGGTGAAAGGGGGGCCTTCACAGGACCATGGGATGGCTGAGGGAGCTCCCTGGGAGATCCTAGCCGTCCCCCTCCCCTCACACTGAGGCGATGCTGTGGGGCATTACGTGACACCACGAGGGACCATTGGAGTCACAGTGGGGGGGACAGTGGAGGTCACAAAGGGCCCTGACATCACCCCGGTCGGTCTCTGCTGCAGCTCACTGCAGTGAGGCCTCCGTGGGGCTGGCTAGGAGGTGAGGGGGGCTGCTCATTAGCTAATTACACAAGGGTGACCCGTGAAGGGCCACCTCTGAGCCGGGGATTCCCCATGTAGGTCTGAAATAGGGAAGCTGGTGGGGAGTCTCCATGCCCAGAGTCAGCCAGGGGCTGGTGCTCCTGAGGCAGCTGAGGCAGCGGCAGCCATGGGGCAAATCGGGCTGGTAGGGGCTGTGGGCAGGGGGCAGACAGTTTTGGGGGGGGGTTAGCCAGGACAAGAGAAGGCTGAGAGGGGATCTTATTAATGTCCACAAATACCTTAAGGGAGGGGGGGTGGGGGGGAGTGTCAAGGGGATGGGGCCGAACTCGGATCAGTGCTGCCATGCGACAGGACAAGAGGCAATGGGCAGACTGTCTCTACCACAAGAAAACCTGAACATGAGGAAAAAGCAGTATTTTCAATATGTGACCTGTTACAGACAACCTTCCTCCTCACCTCCCAACACTGCCAGTTCTCTCATCAGCCACTGGAGACTTACATCACTCCTGTTAAAACCTAGCCTGATTCCATTCGAATCTGTAGCTGAATGTTGCGGCTCCTATGCACCAATTCCCACCTGCCCTCCTTAGAGAGTTGGCTGCAGACATAGGAGGGTTTTTCTTAATTGCAAACAAAAATAAAATAAGATACAGTTTAATACAAAGGCAAATGCACTCCTCTACTGTATGTTAAGTCCAAGCTGCCTCCAGTGAGGGCCACTTTCCACAAGAAATTACCTTCCTTGGACTGTTTTTGACTGGTAGGTAGAAATGGATAGACAGAAGCACTGCTACGGAGTAGACTAAGGAGACAATCAGACTCCTCAAAAGACAAGGCAAGTTTGAGGCTCCCTGAGGCTCAGAGCAGCAACTGGAGAGCTGAGCGGTATCTGATGGATAATGAGCAAGGGGAGGAGGAAAACTGGAAAGTTACAGAAAGTTTTCCAGATAGTCCAGATAGTCTGATATAAAGGGAACTTTACACATGACCACTTTGATGAGGACAGCTGCAAATATGTGAAAGATCAGTGAGATTACATGGACAGCATAATAGCCCGAGCAGTGGTAATGCAAGGCAAGGGGCAGAGCAGTACTTCTTCTCCTGAGATTAATATCTTTCCTGAAAATTTCCAGTGTGCTTTCATGGGAAAATGTTGACATTTTATTAAAACTATTCAGCCATTTCAGCTGAGGAGAAGGTGCTCCTATCTTTTCTTTAAATGTTGAAAACAATTCTTTACCTTTCCAGGCACAGCTCAGGTGTCTGAGCACAGGCACCCAGGGGCACTTGGGGAGGCCCCAGTGTATCGGAGGTAGCTGCTTGGGCCAGGCAGCTCTCATGGAGGACCTGTGGGAGCCCCTCGGAGCTGCAGATGGAGGCTGGGCAGAGGAGAACAGGGCACCTACAGTGGCACCAGCTGTCTGTATTCCTGTGACTGCAGTCCACCCCAATTCTGGAAATCACTTTCCTTTAAAGAAAAAATAATCGCCCTCAAAAGATCCAGTAGCCTTTCTTTTACACTCATGCCTGCACCATTAAAAAGATATTTGTGTGTCTTGCGCAGAGCTCAGTGGCCCCCGAACACTCCCTGCCCAGGGCTGTCCATGCCACTCCTCACTCTCTGTACGGAGTAAGTCGTGCGCACCGCGGAAGGGAATGACCACAGAACCCAACATCCCGGCCCTGTGCCTGACGGCAGCCTATCAGGTACTCAGGCAGACGTGACCTCACAACCACTCATCCCAGACAGGAGGGAAGGGCTGGCCTATCAGCTTCACCCACAGAAGTGACGTCACCGTCACTTTCCAACCTAAGTGCCTGCTCATGGTCCGGCACCTGCAGACACAGAAGTGACCTCACCAGCACCTTCATGGCTGTGTGCCTCTTACTGCCCTATGGGCTTCTGAGAATCAATAAATCTCATAAAAATGTCTCCAGCCACCAGTCTCCTGGTGACTGGGAGCTGCATCAGCTGACCAGATGCAACTGACCTCCTAATCGCCTACCAAGCCAATGGGCCTGCTAATGATCTTTCACCTTCCCTTACGGAAACGACCTTAGCATGGTCTTGGCTTCCATCCAGTCAGGTGCTCAGGCAGAAATTACACCATAACCATCCCCTGAGCCACTTGCTTGCAGCTGGCCTCTTAGAGGCTGAGGTGCAAGTGATCTCTCAGTCACCATCCGAGCCATGCAACTGTTTCTGGTATGCCCGATACTCAGTTCTAAATACCTCACTATCAGCATCCTGGCCCTGTGCCTCATGGTGGCCTACCAGGTCCTTGGGCAGAAGTGATCTTGCAAACAATTACCTCAGGCATGAGCCAAAGGCTCATCAGAGCAGCTCTCAGCTGCTCAGCTAGAGAGGTCCTAACAATCACCTACCAGACCCACATGTGGTTGCTTCTGGCCTTGCAGTTTCTATGACAGACAGGGTTTATGTTCTTACTTGGGAAGTTGTGTCTGCCTCAGCCTCGGACAGGCTAGCAGCAAGGTCATGGCTGAGGCATGTGTGTGTGAGGTCACTCCTGCCTTAGCAGCTGACAGACCAGCAGTAGCCACATGGCTTGGCTGTTGATGGGAAGGTTACTTGTATCTGATGATGAGCTGAAAGTGGGAGTTTAGTAAGCATTCTGGCTGGGGACCCTGGCAAGAATTGCAGAAACTGCAGGCCTCCAAAAACCTAGTGACACATTGCAAAATATGCTCAGCTGAGATGGACATCTGAACTGCCAGGTCAGAAATGACTCCCTTAGGTAAGAGACGAGTATCTGAAAAGACGGGGACCATAATACTGAAGAGGCTCACAGAGTTATTTGCATAAAACAACTTCAGCTTTGCAAGCCGAACTATGCTCGTAAGGCGTTAAACAGGACAGCTTTGAAAAAGGATGTGCGCTAAGAGCTGCATGGGAAGCCCCAGGACCCACACAGAATGGTCACCAATGGGACGCTGCGGGAGGCACAGGTTGGACACATGGGTCGGACACCCAGGTAGGACTCGATTCATTGTTCATATAGTATTCCTATATTGTTCAAAGAACTAGGGAGCTATTTCTCCCAAGGCGCAGGACTCTGCACTTGCCCTTATTGAAACTCAGGAGGTTTCTCTGCGCTCAACTCTCCAGCCTGGCCAGGTCTCTCTGAATGGCAGCACAGCCCTCAGCTGTATCCACCACTCCTCCCAGCTTGGTATCATCGGTAAACTTGCTGAGAAGGCACTCTTGTCCCTTCATCCAGGTCATTGATGAGCAAGTTGAAAAGAATAGGACCCGGTCCTGAGCCCTGGGGAACGGCACTAGCCACAGGGCTCCAGCTAGACTCTGTGCCACTGATGACAACCCTCTGAGCTCTACCTTTCAGCCAGTTCTCAATCCACCTTGGATTATTCATATGGAATAGAATTCCTTGGCCACCTTTGGTGTTAGTGCGATAGATTCTCTGTGTATCTGGGTGGAAGAGGCAAGGAAGGCGGTGAGCAGAGCAGTGCTTGGGGAGTCTTGTGATCTCTGCTGTGCTGCACAATCCACATCCCACAAATGTTGTTACAGCCAGCCCTCTTAGCAAATGCTACTGTGCTGCCTCCTTTTCCTAGAAGGCTGTGGTGCCCTCTAGGACAAGTGAAAGACCCTTAAAACAAATGCCTGCATCTGCTGAGCGACTTTGTGTCAGTGCCCCAAAGCCTTGGTAGCTTGAACTGAGGAAGTCTCAGAGCTCTTTGTGCTCCTGGCTCTGCGAGGGCTGAAGATATGGCCAGGGCCAGGTTTCCCATAGAACCCAGCCTCCAGTGCTGTGTGAACCCAGCTGTGGAGCTCAGACTTGTGCTACAGAGCCTGTGCAGCCAGGAGAGCTGGCATTTCAGCAGCCCTCCAGGCTGGGGCTGCCTGCTTGCTTGGGCCTCATTTCAAAGCCCCTGCACCCTTTTTCCCTTCACAGGGGCTCCCAGTCCTGGAAAATAAGGAAAGGAACCAAGGTTACTTTGGGCTCAGGAGGCCTTCAGGGCTCCCTGATGTTTCTACATTGTATCTCTAACTTTGTGTTAGTAAACAAAACCCCTGTTCCCCCCCGCCCTAGGTGGAGGTTCTTGAGGGGAGGGAGGTGGAAAGCAGCAACCTCCTCTGCCTAAAGACAGCAGGATGCTGCCCAGTGAAACGAGCTGCATCATGTAAGGAGCCAGCACTGTGGCTGATCTTGTGCTGATCATTTGTACACACCTTGTGAGCCCAGAGTTACTTGGCTACCTTTGGTGTTAGCACAATAGATTCTCTGTGTATTTGGGTGGAGGAGGCAAGGGAAGGTAGTGAGCAATGTGTAGGTTCTCCAGGGCAAAGGCTCATAGCTCAGTCTTGATGGTACTAAAGGAAAGGCATGACCAATTGTTCCCTTTTACGGATTGTGCCCAGGGTGACAGAGTGGATATGTCCCGTGTCCTGGAGAGAGCCTTGCCAGGAGATGAAAGCTCTTTGCAGGGGACTGTTATGTTTGGAGTGGTAACAGCATAATGAAGGGCCATGAGAGTGGCGCAGGTGAGCTTCTCCTCCGTGAAGGTTTGCACTTTTCAGGTCACTTGTGACTAAGTCCCAGAAAGACCAGCAGCAGGCACCTTGATGCCCTTTGCGCTTGCGAGGTGAGTTGTGCCTCTGAACCTGGTAGGCCAACAGCATGCCCCTAGCTTTCGTGCAGATGGTGAGGTCCCTTGTGTCTCAGTGCTTCCTGAATGGGGAGCAGGCCCCTTGCTGCTGCTTGTACTTGTTTAGGGCAATTGTGCCTGAGTCATAGAATTATAGAATCATAGAATCAGTAAGATTGGAAGGGACCTCTGGAGATCATCTAGTCCAACCTCCCTGCTCAGCAGGGTCACCTACAGCATGTTAGACAGGGTTGTATCCAGGCAGGCCTTGAATATCTCCAGAGAAGGAGACTCTACGACCTCTCTGGGCAACCTGTTCCAGTGCTCCGCCACTTGCACAGTGAAGAAATTCTCCCTCACGTTCTGGTGGAACTTCCTGTGCCTCAATTTCTGCCCATTGCCTCTTGTCCTGTCACACGAGACAACTGAAAAGAGTTTGTCCCTGTCACCTTGACACCCTCCCTTCGGGTACTTATACACATGGATAAGATCCCCCCTCAGTCTTCTCTTCCCCAGGCTGAAGAGGCCCAGCTCTCGCAGACGTTCCTCATAGGGCAGATGCTCCAGCCCTCTAATCGTCTTCATAGCCCTATGCTGGACTCTCTTCAGTAGCTCCATGTCTCTCTTATGCTGGGGAGCAGAAGGTCAGCCCCCAGCTTGTACTGGTGCCTAGGGTTATTTCTGCCTAGGTGCAGCACTCTGCACTTGCCCTTGTTGAAGCTCAGAAGGTTCAGGTGCTCATGCAGAAATTACACCATAACCATCCCCTGAGCCATGTGCTTGCAGCTGGCCTCTAAGCGGCTGAGCTGGAAGTGGAGTTTAGGGCAATTGTGCCTGAGTCCCTAACAGGCCAGGCAGATCTATGGCTCCATGGATGCCTGTGACGTCACTTCAGCCTCAGGAGCTGCCAGTCCCTCTTGATGCATATTGCTGATGTTTGTGTTGGAAATGAAATTTGGTCTCAGTGTCTGCTAGGCCATTAGTGGACACAGTGCTCCTTTTTGTACTTGTGAGGTGACTTTTGCTTCAGTACCTGATTAGACAGCATCAAGCACATGGTTCCTTTTGCCCTTGTGCTTAGGGCCTGGTAGTCCAGCAACACGGAAGCACATTCCTTCGATGCAGATTCTGTTGTCCTTTGTATCTGTACTAGGTGATAGTTGGTGGGAATGGTCCGTGTTGTAATTTTTGTATCTATACTACCTGATACTTGGTGAGAATGGCCTAGTATTGTAACTTTGTAGTGCCTAGAACAGTACCACTGTGTTAAGCAGAGTACAAATAAGTAACTAACAAGGTCTTGGAAATCTGTGAGAAAGAACAGCGCTTGGTTACATATAGATTCTGTGGCAGGAAGCCACAGAATAACCATGAGAAGCAGTCAACATGAAGGTCTCCAGTTGAAGAGTAATGAAATAGTGACTCCCAAAGTCAATGTGGCCCCCGAAATAAGTCTGCACGTGTGTGCAGTATCCTAGCCCGGTTACGCAGCCAGGGCGGAGTTGGGCTAGACTCCCTGCACTCGTTGGCCCCATGTGCCGGGACTCCCACCTACCACCAATCATCATAAATGCCGGAATTTTTCCAGAGGAGAGAGAGGCTGCTACACAGCAGAGGGCCACTTTGCCTCCTCGGGGATGCCTGAAAAGATTGTGCCTGCCGACTCTCTCTCTCATCATGCAGATGATCGGGACAAGCATTGGAGTGGTCCTTCTCGAGACTACCGTCGAGTCCGTCTGTTTGTAAGTATCTACTAATAAACTGCTTGCTGCTGAAGAGTGTTTGTGTGTGAGAGAGAGTTTGTGCTGGCTTGCCAAACAGGACATTTGGTCCCCGGGAATCTAACTAGAGCATCATTGTTGCTGAAGAATCTGACAGGCCATCAGCAGACCCATTGCTGCTGTTTCTGGTTCTGAGTTCTGGTTCTGCATGAGTACCTGGCAGAGCCGCAGTGCAGACATTAGTGCTGTTTGTGCTTCTGAGATTTTTGTGCCTCTGTCCATGAGAGGCCAGCAGCACGAGCATGGCTCAATGCAGAGTGTGAGGACACTTTTGTTTAAGTATGTGAGAGGCCTGGGGTAGGCACCTAGCTGCTGCTTTTGCTTGTGAGGTCGCTATTGCCGTGCTGTCCGATATGCCAGCAGGTAGCTTTGATGAAGACTGTGAAGTCACCACTTCCTGAGAACGGGATAGGCAAGCTGCAATTAAATTCCTTTGATACGTATTTGAAACGCTTCTGCATCTGTAAATGACAGACACCAAGGAGACACATTATTACTCTCTGTGGCTGTGAGGTCAGTTCAGCCTCTCTGCCTGACAGGGCCCTGGCAGGCCCATGGCTGCTCTTTGTGCTTGTGAGGCCCCCTCTGCCTCAGGCCCTCGTAGGCCAGTGATAGGCGCATGGCTGCTGTCCGTGGTTGTGAGGTGGCTTGTGCAGCAGGGACCCTGTTAGGGGTCACTGGCAGGCCCCTGGCTGCTGTTTGTAGCTGTGAGGTCACTTCTGCCGCAGTGTGTCTGTTAGGCCAGCGTTGCTCACATGGCTGCTCTTTGTGTTTCTGGGGTCACTTCTTCCTCAGTGCCGGACGGGTCGCTGCTGGGCCCTGGCTGCTGCTTGTGGTTGTGAGGTCACTTGGACCTCCGTGCTGTAGAGGCTCGTGCTAGGTCCACGGCTGCTTGTGAGGTCGCCTCTTCCTGAGTTTGGTTACTTCTGCCTGAGGCCCAAATAGGCCACTGCTAGTAACACGGCTGGTGTTTGTGCTTGTGAGGTCCCTTATGCTGCAGAGTCCGACAGATCAGTGCCTGCCAGTGAGGTCATTTTTGCAGTAGTGTCTGTTGGGTCAGTGCCAGGCCCATGGCTGCTGTTTGTGGTTGTAAGATCATTTCTTGTGGTTGTGTGGATTGTCTCTTTCTAACAGTCCTCGAGGAGAGGTTTGTTCTGTATCTGTAGCTGCAAACCTGTCCCTGTTTGCCCTCCTCATTTCCCTGGGTCATGTCTATTGTTGCTGTGAGTGTCAGAGATGTTGGTGCTGTGGGGTCACAAAGATGACTGAAGGGTTGGAGCATCTCCCATAGGAGGAGACACTGACAAAGCTGGGACCGTTTCTGCTGTAAAGCAGACTGCTGGTGGGGATCCTTTCCAGGTATCTAAATATCTGATGGGAGGGTGTAAGGAAGATGGAGATCATGACTCTGAGTGGTTCTCTGTAGTACCCAGCAAGAAGAAGAGAGGCAATGGGCACAAAATGGCAAATCATGACTTTCCACCTGAGGGCAGAAAAACACTTTTTCACTCTGAGGGTAGGCAAGTGCTGGAAGAGATTCCTCGAGAAGTTGTGCAGTCTTGGCTTGATGAGATACTCCAAACCTGCCTGACCCAGTCCTGGGCAACCTGCTCTAAGCCCCCTAACAGCGTTTAGGGTCGAGGGGGTTTGACCAGGGGATCTCCAGAGGTCCCTGCCAATATCATCTATTTTGTCATTCTGTGAAAACAACAAAACTCACACTCAAAACAACCGTTCAGAGAAAACAATGAAGAAGCCAGAGGGTTGCTAGCAGCAACTAGATTGTCTCGGTTGTTTTCAGTGTTTGTGGATGTGGAAGGGAAAGAAAGAGGGGTTTTAATTCCAGATCTGTTCTTTTCATGCCATGTGCATTAAGAAGAAGAAATCGCTAGTCAGGATATCAGGATGGAGGCATCTGTGATGCCGCTGACAGGAGGTTGAAGGACTACAGCAGAGGGGCCTGGGTGCAGCTACTGCCTCATCTACCTTGTGCAGCTGAATTTGCCCATGTGCTTGTTGCTTGGGCTGCCCTTGTGGGAGCATTTCACTTTCTCTCCTGAGTCAGAGAGCCTGGGAAAAGCAGCTGCTCAGCTGAGGTCTGAGCACCATGTGCTGGTTGTGCTCGCTTGGTCTGGTGCAAGTACTGTAGGTACTGAGGGATTGTTTAGTTTCTTTTGGGGAAACAGTCTCCTGATGTGAAGAAGTAAAGACTAGTGCTAGACCAGGAGTGGGCAGAAGGGGTGTCCATGAGTCTGTTCTGCACTTTCCTTATTCCTGGCATTTCTGTTGATGTGCATCCAGATACAAGACCCCTTGCACTTCCTTTTCCTCACAACAGCCACACTGTCGGCCGTCTTTTTCACACAGACGTGTTGCTTGCTTATGGCCAACTTGCCCACCCAGATCCCTGGGTCCTTCTCTGGAAAGCTGCTCCTCAGCTGGTCAGTCCCCAACGTGTCCTGATGCCTGGGGATTTTTCTTATCTTGTGCAGGACTTGGCATTTCCCATTGCCAAACTTCATGAGGTTCCTCTCTGCCCCTTTCTCCAGCCTGTCAATGGCCCTCTGCATGGTGCCACAACCTGCCTGGTTGTGCAGTAAATGTGGACCAGGCAGCACTCGTGTGAGCCTGTTGTGGGTAATGGGCTGCAGAGGGCTGTGGGCAAGGAAGTGCAAAGGCTGGAGGGGTAAATGCAGATCTGTGGATTTATACAAGTGCTGTGCAGTGCTGGTGTGTCCACATGAGCAGAGCTGCTCAGCCAAGGGCTCCGCGGGCATGAACCCCTTTTTTGTAGTTGTAGGGCCAGAAAGGATTGCTTGTTGGAGTGTATCACAAGGTAACTGCAGGCACCGCTTCTGTGCTCACAGCTCCTGCCCGACCTTTAAAAAGGTTACTTCATTTTGAAGTAGAGTATCCCTTTTCGGGACTTTTTTTTTTCCTTTTGATTTCCTCAGAGCTTAGGTACTAGATTTGTTCCTTGATGATTAACAATCATGGAGAAGTTTTCAATGCCCAGTTAGCTAGTAGAGGCAAGAGAGACAAAATTTGGAGTGGATTTTTTTTGTAGTTGTTTTTTAATTCAGCTATTAATCCTCTGGCGTCCAAACAAGAAAGCAGGTGAAGGTATTCTCTAATTACAATTTGGCTAACTGCATTTTTAAAGCAAAAAAGGTGTTCCTTGGGAAGCACAAACCCATGTGAAACCTGTAACAGCTCCCCATCCCTGTGCAGGGAACAGCCCAGGACAGCATCTCCCATGGCATGGGCTGGGACAGTGGTTGAGTGGTGCCCCCCCCACCACGGGGTGCAGATAGAGCAGAGCCAGGACCAAGGCTGGGCACCATTGAGAAGGGGTTCTGCCCATTTTTGAGGCTAGTCACCTCTGGGAGCCTCTGTCCTGCACCTGAGGGGATGCGCTGGGTCCCCCAGCCCAGATGCAATCCCATCTAACGTGCTGTAGGTGACCTTGCTTGGGCAGGCTGGTTCAACTAGATGATCTCCAGTGGTTCCTTCCAACCTCAACCATTCTGTGATTCTTCCTTTGCCTTTGGTGTGCCAAAATCCTCTTGTCTTTTTCAGCACAGATGCTCCCCACCCTGTCTGCTCCCAGCCTGAGGCTTTGAAGAGTGTTGGGCTGTGCCGGCTGGTTGCGCTGAACTCAAGAATTCATCATTTGTTAAGGAGAAGAATTTCTTGGAGCTTAGCGGTTCTACACCTACGACAGATGCTGGACAACACTGAATACGCCAGAGGTATAGGAAAACTAGAAAGGTTTGTAAAGCTTGAAATGTAATGGAGTTGATAATACAGAGTCAAGGTGGGATAGCTCACATGACTGGAATGCGGTAGTGGATGGCTACGTGCGTTTTAGGAAAGACAGGCCAGGAAGGCGAGGTGGTGAGTTCCTCTTTATGTGAGAGAGCAATTGGAATGCCTCGAGTTCTGCCTAGGAGTGGAGGAGGAGGCAGTCGAGGGCTTATGGGTGAAGATCAAAGGGCAGGCTAGCATGGGGACCCTGTTGTGGGTGTCTAAGACAAGTCACCTGACCAAGAAGAGGAAGTCAATGAGGCCTTCCACAGACTGCTGGAAGTAGCCTCCCAGTCACAGGCCCTGGTTCCCATGGGAGACTTCAACCACCCTGACATCTGCCGGAAGGACAGCACAGCTAGGCACAAACAGTCCAGGAGGCTCCTGCAGTACATTGATGATAACTTCTTGATACAGGTGGTGGAGGAGCCTACGAGGAAGGTTTTCTTGCTGGACCTTGTCTTAAGCAACAAAGAAGGACTGGTTGTAGATATGAAGGTTGGGGGCAGCCTTGGCTTCAGTGACCATGAGGTGGTGGAGTTGAGGATCCTGCAGGAAAGAACTAAGGCAACAAGCAGGACTGCAACCCTGGACTTCAGGAAAGCAGACTTCAGGCTCTTCAGAGACCTAATTGGTGGAGTCTCATGGGTTAAGGCCCTAGAAGGAAGTGGGGTCCAAGAGAGCTGGCTAGTATTCAAGCATCACTTCCTCCAAGCTCAAGTGGGGCATCCCAAGGAGAAAGAAGCCCAGCAGATGGGGCAGGACACCGACATGGATAAGCAAAGAGCTCTTGGCCAAATTCAGACAGAAGAAGAAAGTACACAGAATGTGGAAGCAGGAAGAGACTACTTGGGAGGATTATAGGAATGCTGTCAGAGTATGTAGAGATGTGACGAGGAAGCCTAAGGCCCAGCTGGAATTAAGTCCAGCGAGGGATGTTAAGGACAACAAGAAGGGCTTCCTCCTATACCTCAGCAGCAAGAGGAAGGCTGGGGAAAATGTGGGCCTGCTGCTGAATGGGGCAAAAGCCCTGATAACAAAGGCTGCAGAGAAGGCAGAATTACTGAATTCCTTCTTTGCTTCAGTCTCCACTGCTAATGGCAGCCCTCAAGAATCCCAGAGGCTGTAGACAAGGGAGAAAGTCTGCAGAAAGGAAGACTTTCCCTTGCTTCAGGAGGATCAGATTAGAGATCTTCTGGGCAAGCTTAATGTTTACAAACCCATGGGTCCTAATGGGATACACCGACGAGTACTGAGCTGCAGATGCTCTTGCCAGACCACTCTCCATCATGTTTGAAAGGTCCTGGAGAACAGGAGAGGTGCCTGAGGACTGAAGAAAGCCAATGTCACTCCAGTCTTCAAAAGGGGCAAGAAAGAGGTCCTAGGTAACTACAGGCCAGTCAGCCTCACCTCCATCCCTCAAAAGGTGATAGAACAGTTCATTCTGGATTCCATCTCCAAGCATATGGAGGAAAACAGGGTGGACTGTGAGGTTGATTGAGGATTGAGAACTGGCTGAATGGCAGAGCTCAGAGGGTTGTCGTCCGTTGTGCGGAGTCTAGTTGGAGGCCTGTGGCTAGTGGAGTTACCCAGGGCTCAGGACTTTGTCCCATCCTGCTCAGCTTATTCATCAATGACCTGGTTGAAGGGACAGAGTATCTCCTCAGCACATTTGCTGACGATACCAAGCTGGGAGGAGTGGCTGATACAGCTGAGCGCTGTGCTGCCATTCAGAGAGACCTGGCCAGGCTGGGGAGTGGGGCAGAGAAGAATGTCCTGAGGTTTGACAAGGGCAAGTGTGGAGTGCTGCACCGAGGGAGGAATAACGCAAGGCACCAGTACTAGCTGGGGCCTGACCTGCTAGAAAGCAGCTCTGCAGAGAAGGACCTGGGAGTGCTGGTGGACAACAAGTTAATTATGAGCCCGCAACGTGCCCCTGTGGCCAAGGCAGCCACAGGTATCCTGGGGTGCATTAGGAAGAGGTTAGAACCTCATTAGGGTCTTGGCAGCAGCAGCAATGTTGTCTGTGATGTTCCTTTTCCCGCACTGGCTCTTTCTGCATGCATTCAGATGTGCCCATGTGTAGTAAGAGCACCTGTGGAAGATCTGGTGAGGACTCAGGCAACTGGCAGAGCACGTGAGAGCACCCCCAAAGGGTGCTCTCTACCCACTGACCAATCCACTCAGGGCCGGACATGCATATTGCCCTTTGTCAACGATGTCTAGCTGCTTTGCAGCCAGTTGCCACTCCAGCTGCATACGGTCGAGATGAAGAAACAGCTCTAGTCTGACCAAGTGTGTAACTCTCCTCAATGTGTATAAGGATCTGAAGGGAGAGTATCATGGGAATGGGGCCGGACTCTTGTCGGTAGTGCCATGCGGCAGGACGTGAGGCAACGGGCACAACCTGAAACACAGGCAGTTATGCCTGAATATGAGGAGGGAGTTCTCTACTGTGAGAGTGACAGAGCACTGGAACATGTTGCCCACAGAGGTTGTGGAATCTCCTTCTCTGGAGCTATTCAAAGCGCGCCCCGATGCACCCCTGTCTAACCTGCTGTAGGTGACCCTGCTTGAGCAGGGGGGTTGGACTAGAAGATCTCCAGAGGTCCCTTCCAACCTTACCCATTCTGTGAAAGGGGCCTTTAGGGGACGCGGAGTGACTCCTGGCTGGCCGTCCAAGCTGGGTGTCCAGCAGCTTCCCAGCTGTGACTGCTCTGCGCGGTTCCCGGGGCTCCCCGTGCACTTTGGAGTAGAAGTCATTCATTAAAGTGAGATCCCCGAGCGGCTGCACAACTCTCTGGTGTATCAACCACTTACGAAAGCCCCATAAACAGCACCCACTGCCCTACTGCCCTTACGCACTGAGCCCATCCATTCATTGTAGAATTACCTTTCTTATGCCATACTGAGTATTCCCAGTCCCCTTCTGGGGAAAATATGTGTGGAAAGGGCTCCGGGGAGGATTTTCTCTATCACCTTCTCAGGGATCAAGCTGTGGCTGACAGGCAGACAGGCTGGCAGGTCTGCATCTGCCTTCTTGCCATGGTTGCGGGTAGGAGTGATGTCTGCTTTCTTCCAGAGCTCAGGAACCTCCCCCAGTTTTATATACGCTTTTCAGGGAGTACTTCATACCAATTTTCCTTCCGGTTACAATTTCATTATTCGCTCTGTGCTTGCACTTTCACCTTCCTGTTAATTAGCATATGAAGTGGAGAAGAGGCAGTGACATCATTATCATGGCATTTCCACCTCATTATTCATTTAGGGGTGTCTAGGACAACATGTTAATAAGCCTTCATGAACCAACAGTCACTTGTGGGTTATTCCTCTGTTTTTGAATTGCCTACCTCTCACATTCTTTGGAGTGCTGTGGTTTCAGCAAGGTCATTCCGCTGCAGCTGGTTATCCCTTGCAATGCTGTTTTTCTCTCCGCCTTGGCCTTGAGTCGTGTTAACTATTTGCAGGGGTTTCCTCTCAGCATTGCTCCAGCATCGCCATGACAACAGCCAGCTCCCTCAGCATGCAGACTGATGCCTGTCCAACTGGTCTACAAGTCGCTGAGGCCTAGTATGAGCTGGGGTACTGCCTCCCTCCTCCCTGGGACCTTTCTGCAGACCACAGCTGACTGCTAAAACTCATCGCGGGTTGAAAGGGTCAGCAGGTACACCTGGAACGGGTGAGCGAGTTCGATGGACTGCTCCCAAGATGGCTGGGGATCAGAAGTGCTTGCTCGGTGAGGCAAGGGGGCTTGTTCAGCCTGGAGAAGAGCTTTCAAGAGTACCTCAGGGCCTGGGAAACCTACTCTGCCATCATAGCTGACCCTGCTGGGAGCCAGAGGTTGGCTAGAGGCTGCCGAAGGTCCTGCCTTGCCTCAGCGAGCCTGTGATTCCTTTCACTCCAGCTCTTCTCTTGCTAATATTAGGGAAAGCACTGAGGTTCCGTGGGACCATGGAAGTACATCAGACACAAGCACGATCTGCCCTGGGTCCTGTTTTGCTTCACCTCTTAGTCTCTTTCTCGCTCTTTTTCCCCGTCTAAGTTCTTCCCTCTTGCCATCCACATAGCCTTGCCTCCAAACAGCCCGTCTCTGTTTGCCCTTTCCCCACAGGGAAAGGTTTTGCTTGTCTTGAACCCTCCTCTGGTGTTTTTGAGATGCCTTTGAGATGGTAATTCCTACCTTGGCCAGCAATGCCATTACACTAGCACCGCCTGCTAGTAGTGGTGCTGTGCTGCAGGTAGTTCTGCCCGCTGTTATCTTGTCAGAGGCACCACAAAGCGTGGGTGAGCCGTCTGCGCACACACATGAACAGCTGACACCAAGGAGCTTCCGTCAGGCGGAATCCTGAGAAGCCCGGGGATTCGGCCAATGGCACCTTCATGAGGTTTTACAAGCAGAAGGGGCAAGTCCTGGTCCCCTCGGCTAGGGCTGTTGTGTGTGCCACCAGGGCCGACCAGGAGACACCGGGGCCTTGCCGTTCTCTCGCCCCACTGGGCAGCCTGCAAGGTGTTGTGTCCTTGCCCTGCACTCGCCATTGCACGCCCCCACCCTCACACTGCCCCCAGGAAGAGCCCTGAGCAACATGCAACGGAAAGGATCTCCCTTCCCAGGGGCTGGGTGTCCGTGCCTGGCCATTTTGCTTGATGAAACACAGGAAGGGGTTACGTGGTGTCAGAGCCACCTGCACATTTCCTCTGCCTGCCTGTGATTGGGGATCACAATGTTCTGCTCTCATCAGCCCCCCTTGTTGCTAATGGTCTTCAGGGGGATCCATTCACGCTCTGCAAACCTTTGGGCTGGGCTTCTGACTTTGACTTCTTGACCATTTGGTTCAATCTGCTCTCAGAAGCTGAGTCCATGCACTCAGCACCAGAACCCCATGGGGCTCATTAAAATGCAGAAAGCCCTGATGAACCACCGCTCTCCCTATAATTTTCTTCAAGGCTTGTACGGCTAATTGCAGAGGTTTGGGGAGTGTAGCTGAAAGACAGTCTTCCTTAATACGCCCGTCTTTCAGCTTCTAGTGCGCTTTCTTCCTCTTCTTCTGCTTCTGCAGCTTCTGCTGCTGCTGCTTCTTTTTCAGCTTGTAGAATAAGGGAGAGCAACATTCTCCAACTGGTATGGATCCAGGGTGTCTCCTCATGAAGTCAGGACATGCCAAAAAGCACTGTCCTGGAGATGAGACACTGTATGTGTTGTCCCAAATCTGGGTTCTGTTACCCGGTGTGCAAGCAACGAATAGACACACAGGGTCGAGATGTTTGTTTATTTCATTTCTGCGCAGAGATGGGTGCTGGGTGATAAATCCACAACGCTGGCACACCTTCTCCCCCTCTCATTCTTGATTTATACACGCTTTTCAGGGAGTACTTTATACAAATCTTTCTATTGGTTACAGTTTCATTACATCAGGTAATCGCTCTGCACTTTCACTTTCACATTCCTGTTAATTAGCATGGGAAGCAAAGAAGAGGTGGTAACATCATTATCTTGTCATTTCCATCTCATTATTCATTTAGGGGTGTCTAGTTTAATATGTTAATAAGCCTTAATGAACCTAAGGTGACTTCTGGGTTACTCTGATGTTTTTGTCTTACCTCCCCCTCGCATTCTTCAAAGCACTGTGGTTTCATCAAGGTTATTTAGCCAGAGCTCGTTATCCTTTGCAGTACTGTTTTTCTTTCTGCCTTGTCCTTGAGTCCTGTTAACTATTTGCAAGGTTTTTTCACAGGATTTCTCCAACATTAGTGCTGACTTGCCAAAGCGGACACCCGGCCACCAGGAACCTAAGTGGCAGAGCGGCAGGGGCGCGGGCGGCTTCTAGCCCTGCTCGTGCTGCAGGCACTGAGACTGCATTGCTGGGTCACAGTGCTGCGACATGGGGACCCCTGGGCCACGCTGCAGCCTCCCTGCTTAACGTCTGCCGGCCCAGCATTGGCACAAGGCCCCGGGGCTGCCAGCCCTGCTGCAGCCCCTGTTCCCAGCACCACAGGGCAGCTGCGCCTCCCACTGCGGGCCGTGCCTGGGCCATGGCCCAGGACGCCTGCCGGCCCCTTGCTCTGTGTCCACACGCCCCACGCTGCCCCAGGCTTGTCCCAGGTCACTGCAGAAAGGGCAAGAGTCCGCTCCCATGCTGCCATTGGGAAGTGGCATCCCTCTGCTATGGCACCCCCTCCCTAGGCCAGGGCCTATTGCTGAAGGGGCCAAACTTCTCAAGAGCACCCTCAGAGGTGTCCCGCCCAGAGCATCCCTTGGTCTCCAGCAGGACCTTGAAGATGGGCCAGCCTTTTGGTGCCTGTTCCATCCTAGCAGAGGACTCTCCTCCCCAGGGCCAGGACACATCCTTGGGGCCCGCACCCGAGACTCGCTTCCTCTGCTAGACACCAAGCCAGCATCTCACAGCTCTTCTTGGTGCCACCAGCACTGGGCACGCAGTGCCCTGCCTTCTGCCCTGGGAGGATGAACACACACCGCTGAACTTCCTGGCAAATGGGATCCTGCCCAGTGTGCAGTGCTGCACAGATCACTTGTCCCTGCACATGCCCAGCTCTCTGTGGCCCAACATGTCCATGTCGCCAGGGGTGCAGTCATGGTTGCAGTTGAACACAGCACTGCAAACTGTTAGCCCCTGCAGGGTCATGGGGGACATGATGAGAACAGGACATGCACCTGCTAGTCCTACGCTGTGGTTGCAGAGGGGACGGGGCACCCCATGTGCTTCCCCATCTCTGCATCGGTGCCAGCCCTTGCAAGCTGCCTGGGGTAAGCAGCTGTTAAGTGTGCCTGCGGTGGCCCTACTCTAGCATGGCTTTCCTTGGTGTGTCCTCCGGAGTAGACAGTCAACCCTCTTCTCCATTTCCTTGCATGGGAACTGAGCCAGGGGCAGCTGTGCTCACTAGGATTCCCCAGGTCTCTGTATCACCCAGCAAGCTCCGCTCAGTCTCCACACATCTCCCCTCCTGTGATCCCTCACTCAGCAGCCCCCAAAAGTGCCCAAGCCAAGGGATGCAGGCAGATCCCTGCCACAAACTGGTAGCGGCAGAGGAGAGTGACAGGCACCAACATCACGTCCATGTGCGTGCAGCTCCGTGCTGACTCTGTCCTGGGGTCCCTGCTGGCAGCTCCAGATATCTCCATGCATCTCTGTAACACACCATCCTCTCCATTCCTCTTTCCGGGCCCACCTCACCTCAGGGCAGGTCTCTATCATCTGGGCAGGGCTGACCTCCACCCACGCAAGGATGCGGAAGGTGCTCCCGCCCTACGAAGCAACCAGCAGAGATCATGCTGTTTGTAGGAAGGCAGAGCTATGCTTAGACACAGGGTCACACAAGCATATGCACATGGAGATGAGACCACATGTATTCTCCTGCAGAGTTCCATGCAGGTGTGCACACATGCATTTGCACATGCACGCACACAGAGGGCACACACAGACGCGCACACACACACACACACACACACACACTGGGACAGTGCACACAGGTTCACACCTGTGCTCATACCACCACGTACACATGCCTATTCATACAGGGACATGCAAGCAGTTTGCACTGCTGTGGAAAGCACCCCCTGGCAGCACTTTGCTGAATCTGGAGCTGGTTCTGCAGGCAGCACACAGGGCAGAGCTGCTGTCCCATGTACCCAACAGGCTCGAGTCAACCTTTGCTCTTTGGAAACAGCCCAATACTGACAAGAATGGCAGTGGCAGGGAAACACTCCAGCACTGTGTCCTCACACCAGGGTCACCACTATCCCCAAATCACCTGCCTCCTGAAAGCTCCGATCCGCGTCAGTGCAACAGCAAGAAGCATTTTGCCTTCAAAGTCATTTCTCCACGGGTTCTTGCTGCTTTTAATCACAGATTGCTGAAAGCCTGAGGAGGTTTGCAGGCATCTAGTCCACCCCTCTGCTCTAGGCAGGGCTAACTCCACGCAAAGCAGGCTGCTCAGGACCTTGTCCAGCTATGTCTTGAACCTCTCCAAGGACACAGGGCTCCCGCCTCTCTGCTGCCTCTCCCAGGGCTGCACCACTCTCAGGCACAAGAATAGTTTCCTTTCTACCAGTCCTAATTCCCCCAGGGGCACTTCAGGCCAGCTGCCTCTTGTGCCTTCACTGAGCACCTCTAAGAAGAGTCTGCCTCCATAGCCTCCTCCGGGTGCTGGATCACTGTCTTAGATGCCCCTTCATTATCCTTTCCCGAGACAGGACAAATGCAGCTCCTTCAGCCTTTTCTCCTACGTTGTGTTCTCCAGCCCTGACCATCTTCATGGGCTCTGCTGCACTTGCTCCAGCTTACTGGCAGCTCTCATGGTCCCTGCACAGGGCACTGCATTCCAGATGTGGCCTCACTGTTGCCACCTAGGGGGGATTCATCTGGCTCAACATCTCTGTGAGAAGACTTCTGGGAATAGTGGAAGGCTCCGAGACTCTCTGTCCGAGAGAGGCCATCAGCCAGGTCTGACACACTGGCCAGGTGATGCTGGGTGGCGGCTGCAAGCCATGTCCACACTGGCAATGCTCGAGGACAGCCCAAGCTCTTCCACAGACCAGCTTGGTAATTTCTAAAGCACTTTGCCAAAACCACTGCAAACTCATCCTCTCTCTCATGCCACCCACTGAAAAAGCTAAGATCCTTCCCCAGGGCACCAGGCCATCTCCACTCTGGCCACGCAACAGGCCTGGGGCAGCTGCCACATCTGAAAGTGCCCCACCAAAGTCACGCGGTTGCCTTGAAAGACGAAAGGCTGAGAGAGTGCCTCTCCTCCGCGACAGAGCCCAGCATCAAAGGCACATTCCTCTTCCCACTTCTCACTTGCAGAGTCTGGCAAGGTTCAATCTGTTTCCCGCAAGCTTTGGGGCAATACAAAGCTGATCTGCCCTCTGCTACAAATAGCTGCAGCTGGCAATAATAGCCCTGGCAAATAGTGAGGTGAATGTCAGAGCCTCCCCTGACCTGATCTGAGAGTGCCCTCTCCTGCCCTGAACATCCAAAACCACAGAGGCCTGACGCTGCTTGTCAAGGCAGGCAGACCTTAGCGCGCCTGCCTGGCTAAGGCCACAGGGCCCTGCCCGGTGCTACGTGCCAAGCTCCGCTGAGCCTGCCGCACAGCACTGCAAAGGTGACCTAACATGCAGTCCCAATGTGGTTGGGACGCAGCTATGGTTGCCTCATCGGGAGCCAAGGACTGTGCTGGGCCTGGAGGAGGGAACACAGGAGTCCCCGTGCAGGCAGCGCAAACCACCACACAGGACAGCTTCCTTTGCTGGGTCCATCTGGGTGAAGGAGCAGTTGGGAAGCCCTTGCAGAAAGTCTGCTGCTCATCTACTGCTCCAAGAGGCCACCCAAAGCAAGCAAGACAAGAGAAGAGAATGGAGAAAGGAGGGTCGGAGCCTCACCTCGGCCGGGGCTGGGGGGGGAGCAGACGCGGGGGAGGGGGTAGTGGGCTCTGTACACCCCAACATCCCACACCTTGCTTGGTGACTGTGTCACACCCTTGACTTTGGTGCTGACAGAGCTCTCTGGCTTTGTCTCCCATTCCTGGTAGCCCTTCTGAAGGATGAACACAGATGTATAGGGAAAGGACAGGAAAAGGAGCTCTCAGTGATCTCCTCACCTCTGGGATCCAGAGTGCTGCATCCGTACTACGTGATAGTTGGTGAGAATGGTCCTGTTGCAACTTTTGTATCCGTACTACATGATACTTGGTGGGAATGGTCCGCGCTGTAACTTTTGGGTGTCTAGAACACTACCGCTCTGTTAAGCAGGATACAAATAAGTAACTAAGAAGGTCTTGGAAATCTGTGAGAAAGAACAGCGGTTGGTTACATATAGATTCGGTCGCTCCCAGCCACAGAATAACCATGAGAAGCAGTCAACATGAAGGTCTCAAGTTGAAGAGTAATGAAATAGTGACCCCCAGAGTCAATGAGGCCCCCGAAATAAGTCTGCATACATGCGCAGTGTCATAGCCCGGTTATGCAACCGGGGCAGAGTTGGGCTAAACTCCCTGCACTTGCTGGGCCCACGTGCTGGGACTTCCGCCTACCGTGAATAACCATAAGTACCAGAATTTTTCCAAAGGAGAGGGAGGCTGCTTCACAACAGAGGGCCACGTTGCCTCCTCGGGGACACCCGAAAGGATTGTGCCTGCCAGCTCTCTCTCTCTCATCATGCAGACAATCGGGACAAGCATTGGAGTGGTCCTTCTCAAGATTTCCATTGGGTCGGTCTCTTTGTAAGTATTTACTAATAAACTGCTAGCTGCTGAAGAGTGCGTGTGTGTGTGTGTGTGTGTGTGTGTTAGTGCTGGCTTGCCAAAGCGGACACTTGGCCCCCCGGAACCTGAGTGGAACAAGTGCTCCCTAGCACCATCTGTGGGCACCAGCACATGGGGCTAGGAGACACAGGGCTCTGCTGCCATGTGAGGTATTTGAGGGCAGCAGGCAGGATGGGAAGGGCTCTGCTGGGCTACTTTGTTCACCAGGCATGTATCATCCATCTCCTGCAGCTCTGGAAGTCCCTGGGATCTGGCACTGCAATGCTCCAGCTGCGCCTCCTCTTTCCTATCCCTCTGCTCCACTTCCAATCACACTTCCAGGAGATCATGGTATGGGGCAATATGTGGGCAAGGAGGTAATCTCAGAGCCACCAAAGGCAGGCAGAGTGGACAGACAACTAAGAGAGAGCTGCCACACTCGCCTTGCCCTGTACAGCAACACATGCCCACGGTCTCTGCTGTATCTCGCCCGGCCTGCAGGCATGGCCCCTCCGTTACCTGGTCCCAAGCAGCTTCTGGAGAGCATAGGCTCCAGCACAGCTGCTTTGTGGCACAGGAGAGGGTGGAGGTGGTGGGCGGGGAGTCGTGCCAGGGCAAGCACCAATACCTTGCTCTCTCTGGCTGCCAGCAGAACCTGCTAATCTGGGCTTTGCACAGCTCAGGAAAGGTGAAAGCATCCCAAAGGCAGGGATGGGATGAGGCCAGCGTCAGGTCCTCAGTGCCACAGGGGAGCCGCAGCAGCCACCTCAAACAGCCCTTGCCATGCTGATCTGCACAGGCAAGCAGAGCGCCCCAGCAGGGCAGTCTCAGGAGAGCCAGCCTCCCTGGCCTGAGGTTTGCACCTCACGGCTACCTTGCCCACGCAGAGCAGGCCTTCGTGGTTGGCAGAAAGCACAGGCAGAGCTCTGCCACACACTTCCTTCAGCAGCCAAGCATTACCCATCTCATGCAGATGTAGAAATCCCTGGGATCCAGCACTGCCACGCTGCAGCCGTGCTATCCACAGGTGTGCATGCCAGGAGAAGCTCTGCAAGCTGCTCAGGCAGGACTGGCTGGCTTGGGCACAAAGCAATGAATAAACAGCCAGAAAGCACAGAGAGATGAACTTGTGCCAGATGGGCCGAAAGGCACAAGTTATCACAGGGTTTTTCACTGGCTATTACAGGGGAGCTGCTCGCAGGAGGCCGGACGTGGTGGCAGGATGCACACATACCGGGGAGGAAATGGTGAGGGCAAAATCTCCAGCACAGCTGCAGTACACAGGCATAAGGGTCTCCTTCACACCATGACACTTCTTGCACACCTAGAGGCAAAGGGGTTTTAGCTGGGATAGCAGACAAGGCTGAGCAGCTCAGTCCTTTGACAGGGCTCTCTGGGGACACACCACTGACACCAGGTCAATGGGTCAAGCCTCAGCCAGCCAGCAAAAGGCTGCAGCTATGCACAGAGAAGTGGAGAGCGCTCAAGCCAAACTCTCCTCATCATATTCCCCCTGCATCACATCAGTCAGAGAGGTAAGGTTGGGCTGCTCTGGTTCCAAGGAGCAGAGAGCAGCTTCAGCCCTCCTGCTGCAGCCTGCCACATCAAGGGCAGGCTCCTGCAGCACGGCAGCCCAGCACTCACCAGGTCCTGCAGCAGCAAGGCCATTAGCTTCTTCTGCAGCGCTTCCACCAGTGCCATTTCAATGGAATCCGAGTCATACTGGGCCTGGCAGTTGGAGCATACCCAACTGGGCAGCACTGACCCATCCGAGGGGCAGAGAGAAGGGAGATGAACACAAGTGTGACTCTTCCCAAGAGAAAGCATGGTGCAGCCTCAGCCCTCGCAGCCTAACAAGAGCATTCTGAGAGCCCCGAGTGCCAGGAAGCCATAACCAATTTTGGGAGGGGATAAAGCATCAGCCAAAGCACCAGCACATCTCAAACTGTCACAGGCAGCTAGGAAAGGGGATGAGCAGAAAATAACCCTGAAGGGAGGTTTATCACTGTAATGGAACCTTAAAAGCAAAAGGGTTGAGAGAGAGAGAAAGACGGACAACATGTGCGTTCACGACAGGCCAAGAGCACAACCATGCTAGGGCCTCTGGTGTCCCCAAGAGGGACTTCATGCATGCAGCCATGGCAAAAGGGATTTCCTGGGAAAGGAAGGCTGTACCTGCGAGAGGGCAGGGTCCTTGCACAGGTCCAAGTCCCTGCAAAAATTGCACTTCCTGCGGATGACTTCAGGGAGCACATAGGAACGGCAAGGGACCCGAAACTGGGCTTCTTCTGAGAACTCACCTACCTCAATGAGGCGCAGCAGGTCCCAGCGCAGTTTGTTTACTTGGTTAGTTATTCTGGCATCCAGGGACAACACCTACAGGAGAAAGTGTTAGGTAAGGCCACCAGCAGAGAAGACGGTCCTCACAGGGACTCACTCTGATGCGAGTGCTAGCTGGGCAAAACAAACTGATTGCAGAATTGCAACAGTTTTTCTTTTTAAAAAAGAAAAAAAGAAAAAAAAACACGGCCCACCCCACTAACCTTGTAGACGTATTTGATGAACTCTAGAGCTGGGTTGTTGAGTGGCAAGTAGGAGCCAGGTAGCACTGGGAACATGTCTGAGGGCTCAGTGGCATTATGGGAACCAGCCATCTTCTTCTGGATCTTCTGAGTGGTGGTGAAGAAGCTCTGCGTGAGCTCGTTGGCCACGTAATCCTGTGAGAAAGTGATCATGCCTGCAGAGGAGGAGCAGAGAGAGCTCTTGAGCCATATGGAAGCATACGGGGACAGCAAGGTGGGCAGCTCTCTTCCTGCTGCAGGACTGGCCCAGCAGTGCTGCTCACAGCTCTCCCATGCCTAACTGTGGCTAACCATACTCACCAGGCATAGCTCCCATCTCTCCCAATGCCTCCTGGGACACCTGGCTCATGGTCCTCCCATTGATGGGAGCGCTCCCAGGGGCATTGCACCGCAGCTCCTCCTTCATGCTGTGGTACACAGCCACAATGTAGGCTGCAGAGACACACAAGAAAAGCTCCAGATGTAGTCCATGATGGGAGAGTGGCACAAGCACTACTGTGCTTGTCGACTCTCCTGGGGCACCAATGACTAATCAGGAACTAGTGACCTTCTTCCCCTCTCTGAGAGAGTTCACACTGGTGCTGAAACCACCCAAACAATGATAATTACAGACACAGAGGTGGTCCCTTCTGTACCACATCCAGCACAGTGCAGTCTTTGACTGTAAGGGGTTTTTTGGATCAACATCAGAACCTCCTCAGTAGCACAGAGAGCTTCAAGAAGCTGTGGGGAATGCTGTGCATATGGCTTGGGCAGCAGAAGGGTGGGGATAGCTCTAGTCACCAGAGGTAACATTCAAAGTAGGACCAGGTGAGCAGCAGACTGCACTCACCCAACACAAGCATGAGGAAGCAGTTCTGACAGGAGGCAGCCTGGGGGAGAAACTGCACAATGTTCCAACTATTCTCTAGCAAGTCCTCCACATTTGCTTCTCCATCCTCCTCCTCCTCTTCCTTTTTCTCCTCTTCTTCCTCACTGTCCTCATCCAATACTTGACTCTTGCTAGTGTCCTGCTGGAATGGAGCACAAGCCATCCACAGGCTTTCGGTTGGTGATGTCATAGCAATACCCTATATCCAAACCAATAGCTTCATGCTCAACTCAACCCACAGCACCCCTGTCTCTGCAGGACTGAGCACTTCCCATCTCTTACCTCCCCACAGTGGACGCTAGGACGCACTCTTCCTTTGATACCTTCGTAATTTGCTGGATCTATGCAGAGCAGAAATCCCCAGCAGTGGCAGAAGGAAATAGGCAGAGAGTGGAAGATCTCCTTTGAGTGGATGCTGGAGGGAAGAGACTGCAGTCACACACAGTGTTGGCATCTTCCCTAGTTAATAACCTTCTCCATGGGAGGCAATGAGGAGCAGGGGATGTTTGCAAGAGAGCAGTTCACTTCTCACATCCAACCATGCTTCAGCGAATGGACTCAGTACAAAAGGCTGCAGAGCAGTCATTAGCAGAACTAAGGGCTGCAGAGGAATCATACCCAAGCTTCAACTGCCTCTTGTGTCAAGACGCCTGTCTTAGCAGCCCACACATCATAGCTGGGATGCTGAGAGCTGCCAGAGTATAAGAGACTGGGCAGAGCGCAACTGCTCACATTCTCCTAAAGGTCTCTTTAGATTGAATCATACAGATATTTTTGGAATATTGCCCCATGCAGCACAGTTAAGGGACAGATCCCTACTCTGGGCATGATGGCACAAGAACCAGGTGACCTTGTCCCCTTTCTTCCAAAGCTAACTTTGCAAGAAATGCAGTGCTGAGGACCAAGAAGAGGCAAGAATCAGCATCCTCCTTCCACACTTTGAGCCATGTCTTAGCTCAGCCTCCAGAAGATTTTCTCCAGGCCTGGCTTGCTGAGCGTACCCCTTGGCAGCCAAGTGTGCCCCACCTGTTGATGATGTACTCCATGTAGCTGACGGCATCCTCAATTCGCCGTTTCTTGGTGCACAAGATGATCTGGTTGAAGTTGGCATAAACCACTGAAGAACCAAGACGCTTGAACTCAGCCACTAACGGTCAAGCAGAACACAGGAGCTGGAGGCAGTAGGCTGGAGGAACTGCTGCTGTTTAGCTGCCATTAAACAGGGAACAGCAAACCACAGCACAACATACAATTCAGGAAGGATGTGCTGCTCCAGCACAGCCAGTAGTCAAATGCCTAGGTCTCGCCATCTAAGGGAGCTCCAACCACAGGATGGGAAGGCACTCCAACAAAAGTTGGACAAACTATGCATCTGGAAGTTACTGGGCCTTTCCAGAGGTTGTGCCACAGGTGCTCAAAAAGACCCAGCTATGGGTGCCAATAGAGTTCCACCTATGGCTATGTCCATCTGCTCCACGCACAGGGCATGGCAAGCTCCATTTTCACTTACTGTAGGAAAAGCTTCTTCATCATGTTGTGCAGAGGGCGATGCAAAGCTGGGTTATAAAGCAGTGAGGAAGGAGAGCAGAGCCAGCGGTAAAAACGAATCACCTGGTTGTCTGCATAGATGTTGGGATACTGTGTGATCTCCTTCACCCAGCTCACCACCATGCTCTTCAGAATCCTGCCACGGAGCAGAGATGAGCATCACACCAGGCACATGAGCCCTTCCTCCTTTCACACACTGACATGTTTTCAGATAATGCTAGAGCAAGTGGCAACTCTGCCAAAGCAGAGATGCATTAGCTCTCAGCACATAAGCCACAGGGCAAACATGTGCCTCTATGACCTTGTGGAGATGAAAAGAGAAACAGGAAAGGGCAAACTCTTCAAAAGCATCTCCTCACATATGCTGGCTGAGCCACTAGGGAGAGCTGATCCTCAAGCCTAAAAGGGAGGATGTCAACAGACAAAGCTGGGCTTCGCCTCCTTCCCTCTGCCAAGCCAGCTGCCTATTGTGCTTCAAGGCACCCCACAAACCACATGCTAGTAAGAATCTGGAGAGGCTAAAGCCAGCCAGTCAGCTGGGAAGGAGAGGCAGGACCCTGAGGGCATCAGGCAGGATGGAACAGATACTCCATCTCATGCTGACCCTTACAGACATACCTGAAAGGGTTGGAGCACAGGGCAGTCTCATCATAGCTGGCTGGAATGTTGGCACCTTGGTTCCCTGTCACCATGTCTTCTAGAGATGCCTGCTGAATCACATCAAAACTGATACTCACGCTGGGACCTTCTTCCATGTCATTGATGTGATCGGATTGTAACACTGCGTTTACAGCCAGGCTCTGAATATCCAGCTCCAGACACACTGTGACCAAACACAGCCTGTCAACGGGCAAGCAGGGCAGACAATCAGCAAGGACACAATCCCCTCTCCAAGTATGATGAATGCACCCACTTGCCAGGACTTTCCACAAGTTGCAAGAGCTCTTTACAGGTCTTGCTGCATCTACCGAGTGCAACATCAAGATATTCGTATCAGGAAATGGTGAAAGCCTGTATGGTACTGCAGCAGCATGGGAAACTGTGCTGCTCTCCAGGCTGCCACACACCTTGTATTACAGGCCCTAAAGGACACTTTTGGCACATGGCCAGACCTCTCCCCTCTATGGCCGTGATGCTATGTACGGATGGCCCCATTCACTGCACAGCTAAAAAGCATAGCACCTTCCAACAAAACTTGGATCTACTTCCCCTCCAGGGGCCACCAGCTTTTTCTGGAAACTGCAGCAGAGGTGCTCAGAACAACTATCAGTCAGCTTGTTTTGCATCACAGAAAGATTCATCCTAGGGACCACCAGAAGTGATCTTCTGAATGCTGCTATGAGAGGCCACAAACTAGAAAATAATCTGTACTTAAATGCCTACATGCATTTTTCTATTGCATACAGGACTCCCTATCCCCAGGAGATGCCAGTTGCATATATCCTGTCCAGATCATCATTGCTCAACTTCTGAAGCTGTCAGCAACTGCAGAACTGCTCAGATACTCTTCTGCCACTGCAGCCATCCTTCTCCTGAGCTCATGGAAGAGCACTTGGCTCGGCTCCCACTCAGTGCTATCCTACCTGTGGAGTAGCAGCCAGGGTTGTTTATCTCCACTGAGGCTCTCTCGTCAAACTCCGTAACTAAACAGTTGTCATCAGCCTCTTTACCCCCCAGCTCTGGGCGGGCCGTGGGTGAGAGCCACGCCAAATGGTTGTGGCGACAGAGGTGGTGGGAGAAAAACAGGTCAGAACCAAAGGTAGACATGTCATCAGGGAGATTCCCAATGGGGATGCGGTAATATCTGAGGAAAGGAAAGAGGTATAGTCATCGGGGTAAACACATCAATAGAAGAACTGTGCCAGCATCATAGTTGCTTGTCCCAACAAGCGCAAGAGCACAGAAGGTGACAGCATCTGGCCTCATCTTGGCCTCAGGCTCCTGCAGTCTCCCTTTCCCACCCAACCAGGAACAAAGTAACCTCCCTAGGGGAATGTGGCCATGGCAGCAGGTGGGCCCAGGATCTCTCACCAGGACTGGGACAGTTCCAGATACTGGGACACCTGCTGGCTTTCCTCTGCCATAGGGACCTGCTTCCGTTTATTTGTGACTGGAACCAATGGCTGAAGGGGCTTAGCAGCCCCCAAATCCTCTATGTCTCCAGTCTGGCAACTGGGTGTTCCCCCCTGGTGCTGGTTAGCTAGGACCTGAGAGAAATGACAGCAGGAAGATTTGGGGGCTGAGGCCACACTATCAGCAAGAGATGCCCATCAGCACAGCCAACTCCTTTCTCTCACTCTTATTACCTGTCTCTTGCCTTCAGAAGTGAAGAACTCATTAATTTTCTTTTGTTTGTACACATCATTCTTCTCTAGGAGTTTCTTGTGCAGCCAGTCGGGATGCTGGACCCATGGGACAGGATTCTTTACCTGAGGAATATTGTCAAATCACACATAAGCAGTCCCCAGAGCCAATGCCCTCTGCCTTTCCTCCCATCACCACAGACCTGCAGCCCTCCTGTCCTTTCCCACCTCCATACCTGCTGCAGTGCTGCAGCAAGAGTGATGATTTTCTGGATGGTGCTGCCTAGTCTCTCAATATAGTAGTCCCAGTCCAGAATCTGGGCAAGACGCACAATAGTAGACAGTGAAGTAGATGGAGTAGAAAGGTGCTGCTCTGAGCTCTGCTGGGTGATGCAGGGACCAGCATTTCTCCTTGCTTGCAGCACTCTCCACAGCACTTCACTTTGTGACAACAAGTAACTGCTGCCCACATAGTGCCTCCCGAGGGAGGAGCTGCAGCCTAGTGCAGGAGAATCAAAGGCTGTGCTGCTCCAGAGGGGGTTTCAACTCACCGCCCGCATGCTGAAGTCCTGCAGTGAGGGGCTCTCCAGTCATTTCCGGAGGTAGTGCTTCCGTACACTGGGCTCTGCTTGGAAGACGGCAAGTGGGATGGCCCTGGAGAAAATAGGGAAGCACCAACCAGCAGCAAGGTCACTGGCAGCACAGCACCCCATCTTCCCAGCCTACACACACCTCTCTGGGCTTCTCCTCTCACCCCCCTGCTATGCCAACAAACAGCAGGCAATTGCACAGCATTACTCACCATTACAGTCTCTTTTATGGTCTAAACCAGTACACCAGCAATCACTTGGTCATGCCACATCAATTCACCCTGCCATTCCCTTCACATCCTCCCAAAAGTCCTGGCCCCTCAAGACAGGTTTACTTCTCTGTGACTGGAGACCCTTCTGCTTTCTTAGCAATGATAAACCGGCAGCTTAGCCCTGCATCCTTCACCATCTTGGCTCCCAAGAATTCTGCCAGACGCTTGGAAGTGCTGATGCAAGTGGATTTCTGCTCCCCGGAGTCTTCTAGCCTGTGAGACATGGAACGGTTCTCTGAGATCAGCTCAAACAGCTCTCAATCAGGCATGTTGGCAGCCTGAAAAAGGGAACAAGGAAAAAAACCTCACTATCAGGAACCTAATGATCAAACCTAGTTGCTATCATATACATGGAACATTTAAACTGATTGATATGGCTCTCTTTATGAGGAGTTTGTGAATAATCTCTGCTCCAGTTGCGAACATGACCTATGGAATATAGAGATCACGGACATGAGATCTGCATCAGAACTCATGCTGTGAATGCAATGCTTTGAAATGATGTTGTATGGCAAACTCTTAGTGGGCCCAGCTCTGTAGTGCCAGATGCAAAATACAAAGGGGAAGTGCTCCCAATAAACTCCCAAGCAGAGCAGTTGCTCCAGCTTTTCATCTCTCCTGCTCCCCAGTTTGAGGCTCTGTTTTCTGGCATTGTCTCTGCTCCTGCTGGTTATTTTAAAGCTAATCTCTTCTGGGCTCCTCAGAAAACATTCTGCAGACAAATGGCTCTGCCATCCTCTGTCTCAGTGAGTGGCTCCAGAGAAAGTCCTTGGTGGAAGAGGACCACCAGGCTACCTCTGTGAAAGAGGTGACTGGAGGACAACACTTACCCACAATTAAGTGGTAACAGCTGAAAGAAGTGCTGTAATAACAGGTCTGGTGCTAAAAGACCCAAAAGAGCAGCCCTAGAGAATCAAAGAGGCAGAAATTACAGGCAAACAGCCATCAGAGGCACAATGGACCAACCATTCTCTTCAGACAAAGCCCATACTCCCTACAGTGTTAGGGTAGCTTTGACATCTCTTCTCTGGCCCCAGCCTGGGAAGACAAACATGCAGGGGATGCATATCCTGCAAACCCTACACTCACCTTGTAGGTGAGGAGGTACTGGTTGTGCCTCCAACCAGTAATCAGCCACCTTGGCTACAGAGGCAGAGACCTCCTCCAGTGTGGTGCCTTTCAGAAAGGGCTCAAATACAGAAGACTGGAATATCTTCACCAACTGCAGCTCTCCCTGTCGCTTCACCTCAAACCCTTTCAGTTCAGCCAACGATCCATCTTCACTGAAGACTGCATACCTAGGATATAGAGCTTGTGCAAAACCTGGTCTATGCCAAGGAACACTTCTCCCAGGATGCTGCTTACTACCCTCCTGCCAAAGTACTTCTAGTATTGCCAAACCAGGCAGCCACCAGGTAAGTTCATCCAAGCTGTAGGGCTCTGTACTAGCAGGATCTAGGCATATTTACACAGCTAGAGGCAGTAACATTATGAACTACTTCAACTCCAGCTGCAAAAGCACATCATCCTCTGCCCCCAACTTGCCAATACTAATTGGCAAAATGTTCTTAAATGCACACAAATAAAGGGCAAGAAGTGAGAGTCAGGGTGAGAGGAGTAGAGAAATGGAGTGAGGTACTAGGAAAAGTGTTATAGAGGAGAATCAAGCTTTGTTTGGAAAACACGAGGGGATGCTGGCAAAATGGACTCAGAGGAAACTGGACATCGCTATTCAAACAACTATGACAACACACTGTCCTCTTTTTTTCTGTTGTGTTTCTTGGATTTCACATACCTTTCAATTATTTGTATGGCTCAATACAACCATCACAGGAAGCTTCAGTGGAACAGAGGTGAGACTCAAGCATACATTACTTTCTCACCCCTCCTCCAGGCAGTCTTTTCTTCCTCAGCTGGCAGGGGTTCCTGCCAGCCAGCTCCACACTACTGCTCTTTCCACTTTGAGAGCAAACAAGAAATAAGTGCACTTGCTGACATCCCCAAATATCACAGAAAAAAAATCAAGGGCCTCTGAGATAAGACTCCCATGAGCAGAGTTCATTCAGTGCTTGACATCATCTTGACTTCTGCTACAGACTCCCTTGGCATGCAAAGGCACTCACAGTGGATGCTGGAGTTCATCCAACAGAGACATTCAAGCAGAAACAAACAATCTTGTAAGAGCAGGGAGTGCTAGAGGACAGTGACAGTATTTTTTGAACCCAGACCCAGGTCTGTGGGCAGTCCTCTCGTGATTGCTCGTGCTCGTATTTAAGGAGGCGGCAGGAGAAAGTCAGTGAAGTCAAGTGCAATTGCTTTTCTAGAACATGATGGCAATGGCAAGATCCACTCCTTCCCCTAGATGGGGATTAAAGTGGAAACCTGTGGGAAAAGTGTTACTAGAGGTCTGTAAACTTGAGAGGGACAGACAGAGATTAGTGAATTTAAAGAGAAAATATAGAAAGAAAAATCAAAGTTTGCCTGTGCATCTCAGAACCAAACAGGGAGACCATGACTGATCAGAAAGTTTGATAAGTGCTGTTTTACTGTTATCTTCAGAAATTTACTATCAGAGTGTGTCAATTAAGGCCAGGGCATAGCTGGATTCAAAGACCGATCTCATGCAAGGAACTTGCCGTTTAAAGACAGCATGATCTCAGTGGTATGCAGCAACAAGCAAACCAAACATGCTGCCAGCTCCAGAGGACTGGCAACACGGGGCAAGGACTAACACGCCTCAAATGTAGTCAAGGAAAAGGACCCTCAATCCCTTACCTTGGGGAAGTGGTGATTTTTCAAGCTTTGAACTCTTACCTTTTCTTCAGCTTCTTGCCCTCCTCCTTGGACGCTGGGAGGATCTTGGCCAAGTAGGGCCCATCCACTTCAAAGAAGATGCTGTTCTCTGAGCGTGTGACATAGGTGAGAGAGGCTGGGTCCGCCAGCTCCTGGTACTCATCATTTGTGAAGCCTTCCTGCCAGCACAGCCCCAACAGAATAGCCTCACTCAACAGCTCAGCTGATTATACGAGCAGACAGCCCCCAGATACATCATCCTGTCTGAAGGGATCACTGACTGCCTTTGTTCCTTCCGGATGATGGGAAAGATCAATCCCTGCTCTCCTGAGGGAACATACTTTATTCTCTGCTAAGATAGGGTAAGTTAGCCTGATCCCTTGTGACCAAGCAACTCTTTGGAAAGCTACAAAACAATTTAGCAGGTAGGACTCAAACATGGGACCTGAAGAAAAGTGCAGGAGACTCTGAAGTCACTTCTTTTGGCTTATAGCCATAAATGGCTGAGCAAGCAGAGCATGGGACCTTGTTCTTGTCTTGACTCCTGCTGCTTCTGGCAGTCTATGCACAGAAGCACACACCAACCCTGGTCTCTTACACTATACCCTCCCTGCTATACCAGAGTCTCTCCTTCCACTCAAACACCAGTTTGAGCTATGGGCTGTGCAGGGCAGAGAGTAGCTGTGTAGCAAGCAAAGCTGTCAGCCCCAACATCCTGCTCATTACACAGGGGACCAGAGACAAAAGAGAGGCTGTCCTCTGGGCTGAAGCCAACTCCAAGAACAAAGATGCATACTCCGCTGCCAGTAGAGCCACTCCATTCGCAAGAACTGCCTGATTGGCTTGCAGGTCTACAGAAGGCTAAAACATTTTCTTCCCTTTCACTGTTTTTACCAGACTGTACAGCTGGCTGGTACAGATGCCAGACTCACCTGCACAAGGATGTTCACCATGGCACCTGGGTAGCAGATTGTCACCTTGGGCTTCTTTGCATTGGTTGACTTGATGACAAAGTTTTCTGGGAAGCTGTCAGGAAGGACACACCAAATCCCATCTCTATCCAGTTCTAGAGGTCTCCTAAGAACGGAAGAAAAAAAAATCACCATCTGGAAGAGATTGGAAAATATGCCAAAGAACTGTTCTCTGTCCACAAGTCAGGCAGAGGCAGTGTCCTTTCTGCAAAGGAAGTCCTAGTCATACAACAGCAGTTGCATTAATAAGCCGTGGCAATGTCAGAAATCTGCATCTCCAGAACACCAGAGCTTCCACTGATTAATCCCACATCTATCCCACTGCTCCTCTTCTCTGCCGGTCAAATTCTGCCCTTACCCATCTGCTCACACTACATACAGGAGAACCTTTCTTCCTCAGCTCAGCACATACTCACCCAATCTGCTCAATCAGCTCCCTAGCCTGTGTGATCATATTTGCTCCAGTGAAGCACACAATCCCAGCCATTTCTAGGGAGTACCAGTGAGCTCTGTGAATGGAGGAGGGACAGTCAAAAGGATGCAGTGCTACCTCTTAAGTACAGCTGTGGGGAAGGACATCAGGTCATACAGAAAATAAAGTCTCAGGGAAAAAAGACAACCACAACAGCCCTTAGGAGATCATTTTCCTTTTCCTTCCCTGTGATACTTCAGGAAACCGCACACCCTGAAGAATCACCTATAGACAAACCCTGCCATTCACTGCCAATGCTACAGGGCCTTGTTTAGCAAAAGTCCCTGCTAAGGGGACTAATAAATAAGAAGTCATTAGTAGGAACAAAAAAAGTGTTACAGGGATCACCTATCATCCCTCTTGTGCTTCGGAAGCAGGTTAAGAAGGTGAGAGCCTCACTAGAACAGCTCTGGTTTACAAGGCTCCTTGCTGGAGGACTCCAGCAACGACCGCAGGTGAGACTCACTCTTTATGCATGACATAGCCATAGAAAGAACTGAGGACACACTTGTGTGCCAGCTGCAGGGAGTCATAGAGGATTTCCATATTCTTGCAGTGCTTCACTTCAGAGGCATCGCCTGTCTCCACAGCCGCAGACAGTTTTTTCTTCCACACCTGACGGCAAGAGGCAGAGTCAGGACAACCCTACATTCCACTACAGGCAGCATCAATAGTCAGATATTCCCCCCATCGCAATCCTAATATGACACTGTGATCTAGAACAGTATCAGTTATTAAGATAATTCCTCTTTCTTTTTGCTCCTTCTGCATTTGAGGGGGAAGCGTTGGGCATAGGCATCATGCTATATTAGGGAAGAGTCTTGCAGCATCAACTGTAACTCACACCCTTAGTTAGAATTACCTAATCCCAGCAGAACTGCCATCCTACATCAATTCTGTCACACCACGTATCATGCTGGCAAGAGCTAAATGCTTGCAGCAAGAGATTAGATCTAGACTAACAGCAGAACCATTTCAGCAGAAAAGGCTTCCCAGCCACCTCTGTGATTCACAACAGAACTAGCAACAACTGCAAAGCAAACAGCTCTTTATGAAACTCTTCCAGAGACAGAGTCCCAGCGTCTTGTCATTTCTTTCAACATATTAGCAATTACATGTCAGTCTCCTCCCTCTGCCACAAGACTCCAAACATTTGAGAACTAGAACATGCTGCTTCTTTCTCCTAGAAGCAATCACTTCTTAGCCTAAGATCGTTTCTCTGCTTGTCTCATCTTTCTGTTTGAAAAGTACCCTACACTGAACACAAACCAGATCACAAAAGAGTTGAGCTGAGGATTTTCTAGATCCAGTAAAAGACAAAAAAACCCCAGCTGTTTTTTTTTCCTAGCACTGAAAGTGATTGCATCAGAGAGATAGGAACCACTATGGCAGCAGCTGTTTAGGATTCAGCAGGGGAAAAACCTGCACTTGCACCAGAACTGTCAGGAAAGCTAATATTTCGTATTGACCATAAAGATTGAGCAAAGCAATCCTTTAGGATTCAAGTTTTCAGTGAGAGGTGAGGACCTTCTAGCTTTGGCAGGACAAATAAAACAGAAATTCAAGCCCAGCACCTCATGCAGCCCCTTGAACTCACAGCAACGGTCTCTGAAAGCTCGTACAGTGTCTACATAGAAAGAGTTCTCTCACTGGCAGATGGTGGTGACACGCTCCTCCCCTTGGTGACGTGGATCTTCTCATAAGCCTTGCAGCAATAATCTAGTAAAGGGAATAAATAGAGAAAGCTTTCTCAGAGATCAGTGCCTGACTATGAATGGGAAGGATGAACACAATGGCATCGGGCAAACCACAGAGACCCACAGATCTGAAGCTTTCAAGGCACCAGTCTGAGAAAAATTCCATCAATGCAAATAAACAGCATATCTAGGAAAGCAAGGAAGCAGACCTGCTACACAGGCAAGGGGAGGAAGATACTAATATGGGGAGAAACAGCACATCTCTATAGAGATGCAGAGGTGTGTGTGGAAAATAAATTGGCCATGAGGGCTCACCCACAAATTCAGCCTCTGCTCAGAGCCCCCACTACCTAGATGCTTCTGCTGAGCAGTATCACTTTAGGAGCAAAAAGTGAAAGGATATTGATGCATGTGTTTCACTGACATGCTTTAATTAGCGCTCATTAAAGAACAACAACAAAAACAAACAAACAAAAAAACAAACAAAAACCACCTTTCATGTGTCTCAGCTCAAATACATGGCTCTCAGTGAGAAAAGAGAAACAGTGAGACAAAAACCAGCACTTGCCTCCTCCACTTGCCTCAAAAAACATACAGGAATTGGTTGGGATCCTAGGGGAAAACTGTTGCAGCATAAAACTGAGATCAAATTCAGTCTGCACCAGCATGAACTAAATAGCCCCAGACCTGAGAGAGAAGTAATTAATGAGGTGTTTATAGTCTACGCAGCAAAAACCTGCTCCAGATAACGCCATTTATTTTTACCTGCCAGTTGCTTCTTCTCATACTTGGCCTGCTCTTCACGGGAAAGCTCGTGGAACACCCGGGGTGCTCCATCTGGATACAGAGGAGGAAACTTCTCAGGCTCCAGTTGTTGCTGGATGCGGTGATACTCGCTGCGGCTTGCAGGCACTGCAAAGGAACAGCAACTAGGAGCTCTCGAGGGGAGGAACAGGAAGTGGTCTCTGTGTCTTCAGCTCACACTGCAAGCTCTATCCATGCTGCAATGCAACAGGGAACTTGACAAAGCAGACAGCAGAATTACACTTACTGAATTCTCCTCTCCACTGCCAAGTCATCCGGCGCTGACGATTAGCACCTGGCTTGTTCAAGTCACAGGCAGCACACGTGGCCTCATCCACCATTGCTGAGGGCTGGACACAGGTCAGGCACACCCATGTTAGAGAAAATAGAACTGTCTCCAGTGACATATGACAGAATGAACAGATGTTGGGTAGTAGAAGAACACAAATGTGAACATCACAGAGGTGATGTTCAGTAAATTCTCCTTTCTAGAAGCTTTTTAGAACACAAGTTACAGCAAGAACAATGACTATTCTTGGGAAGAAGCCAGCTAAAGCTATTGCTCTACCTTGGACAGACCTTTCGGCTCTGTACACCTGGCAACTGTAACAGCCTGACTGGATTTCAAACCGAGCCTTATTTTATCCCCCTGTCCAGGGCAGAAAGTTTATTGTTTGCCGCTAAGGGGATCAAATCAGAGGGACTACCTAGACCATCTGCAAGACAAAACAGAAGACTCCTTCCTGACTGGACTGAGGTTACCCACCTGCAACATGTTGGTCAGAATGATGTTGGGGTACATGGCCCCTACATCTAAATGGTAGATAAGGGGGCATTCAATTCCGTTAGGAACATCCTTCAGGGAATTCAGCTTGACTTTGATTTCATCACAAGCCTGCGGGGAGATGTAAAGAAGTAAAATTCAAACAAGAAGGAATTAATGATGCAGTCACATATGCACTATATTTGGTCCTTTACTTCCGACATGCACAGAGACACCTGCCACTGATTCTGGGGAACACAGGAAGAGTATGAAGAACTAAATGAATAGGATTAAGAACAGTGGCAGCGGCGAGTCTTCTTTAACCACCACTGCTTAAGGTTTTCTTTTGGACCTCCAAGGTAGGTTTCATCTACACTGCAAATGTCTACAGAGAAGTTTTTCCTGTCTCTCTCCATGGAGTATCAAATGAGTCTAAACAGGCATCTTTAACATGTGCTGTCTCACCTGACATATTCAGGATGACAAAAATCAGCCTTGCCTCCAGCCTACGCCAGTTCTTCATTAATATGAGAAATCAGGCATAGATGTACATGGAGCAGAACTCAAAGTTGAAGAAAGTTGTTATACAACACCAACATATGTGCACAGGACCCAGGCTTGCCTAAAGAAACGTGCTTCAACTCCATCCTCACAGTTCTGCTCTCCCTGGAAAGCCCAGTCATGCCTCTGGCCCTGCAGGCTGAGGCAGGACAACACACCTCCTGGAAGTTGGTGACTTGATCCAATGGCAAACCTGCTTCCTCTTCGACAGCATGCCGGAGCGTCTTCTCCACATACTGCACCAGGAAGTCAAAGGCAGCAGGATTCTGCAAGGATACAGGAACGATACTGAGACCTCTTCTAGCCCTGACACCCATCCTCGCACACCGCCCAGGGAAGGGTGGCAGGGGGTGACAGCTTCTGCAAGATTATCCATGCTCCAGCGTAGCTTCGGGGATCTTTGAAAACAGGCTCACTACTTAGCAGAGCATGTCTCAGTATGGGTAGAGAGCAGTTCATCTCATCTGAAGGGCAGATGGCTGAAACAGGTCAGCTGAATGGCATCTTGAAATGCCCCTTCGTTCACTGATCAGCTCCGATGTGAGCAGGCAGATAATGTTGGCCAATTAGCTGGCCTGACCTCCACAGCCAACTTGAGCTCTCTAGAACTGAAGGACGGTGGCTTTCTGCTAAGAACTCTACAACTCACAAAAGTCTACACCACTCGCACTAGGGCAAAACACAAAGCAGAGAAGAGATGGTGGCTGCTCCCCGGCCCTTGGAGTTCTCCTGCAAAGGAGGCTATATAGGGCAGCTAACAAGAAGAGAAGATTGCATGTATGTTCCACAGGGCAACACTTATGAGGCGGGGCTGACCCAGTAGTCAGCTGCTCACACATCTCACTGCTCTAAGGGGCCAAGGAGTTAGATTTAAGATCCTTCTAAATTCACAGTGCACGTTCCCTTAAGATCATTTACGAGATTAAGGCCACTAAAATAAGCAGCACTGAGGTGTGGTGTATCACACAGCAAAGAGAGAAGTTGCCTCTAAAACTTACAATCTAGACAGTAGCACCAATCAGAAACAGGTAAAAGAGGCCAAATGAAGAGGGCAAAAGAAGCTTGGCTTGAGTGGGAGAAGGACAAAGATATAATCCTGACGAGACAAAAACAGAGCCATCTCTGCCAACAACCACTGGCTCAAAGAAAACCAACCCTCCCCCTCCCCCCCCAAAAAAACCCTTCAACCAACCAATAAACAAACCCACACAACAATGAACAACTCTCCTTGCTGTAACACTGTCTTTACCCAATAGCCAGCCTGAGGTCATGAGGAGCAACTTCTCCAACCCTTCCCACCTAAACTCTAAGCAGGTTCATGCACTCAAGCCATAAATTAGATATCAAAGTTTTATAATAGGTATTGCTATTGGGTATCCCCCAAAAGAACAGAGGATGGTAATTCCAGTTGGAGGCTTATTTCCTACTGCCATGTTCTCCAGAAAGAAGAGCATCATTGCATTACCATTTTAAAGCCTCCGTTGCAACACCTTGATTGTGTCCTTACCATTTCAAAGCAGCAAGGGATGCCACTGCGAAAAACCCCAGATTCCAGAGCTTCCACGTGGCCTCCTACATACGTCTCCGAGTCCAGCACATGGCCATCATCTGTAAGTTTGTTGAACTCCTGCTCCTGCTTGTTGCAGAAGACGATGTTGGCGGGATAGGCCTGAACCATCAGCAATGCCTCACACAGTGTCCTAGAAACTTTTCTTAACACCTGTAAAAGACAGACAACAAAAACTGGACGTAGAAAGAAGAGCTGTAAAGGGTGCTGCTGGAATTAGGCTGGCCTTATCACTGCATTATTGAACTGAAATGTTTGATTTGGTGCCCAACATGATGTGTTTGTTCAGGCAGTATTGAAGCCCAAGGCAAGAAGGAGCACAGTAAGGAAACAAAACCAACTCCTTCACTTAGGCTACCCATAACTGGTCTATGGAAAAACAGCTATGACTGCTGTACTGCAGAAAGGATGTGCATTTGGAGACTACTTTCCCTCCTTTCCTTGTTTAAAACTATCCAAACAGTAGAAATCAGTTCTATTGCCAATGTGTCACTGTTGCAGGAAGGATGCAGCTCTTTGCCCAGAAAAGAAATTGTTTCAGGCATGCGCTCACCTCATCAGGCTCCATGGGAATGATGGTGCACAACGCGAAAATGAAAGGGTGCACATACTTCATATACATGTAATAGGTAGCAACTGCATCAGACACTGAATAGGTGGCCAGAGTCTGTTGAGGAGAAAGACAAATCAATCCCAGTCACATTTAATACAGCAGTTAACACGTACAACGGGAAACAAGGAAAGGTTGAAATCAGCAGGAAGATGCAAAAGGTATATTTCTGCATACAAACATCCCAGCATGTAAAGAGTTATCAGTTGGCTTAAGACGACATTCTGCTTTAACCCGAATTACATAAGCCAGCTCCGAATTAGCAGAAATGGGGAAGATGAGCTCACTGCCACATATCCGCACAGATGCCACTCCGGAGTGGTCAGGAGGCCACTCTTGGCCTACAGAGATCTCCAGGGCTTCAGTAGAAAAGGTGTCTCCTGGACACTAGTAAACTACTGCTCCGTTGCAATGCCCCGAGTACTACCATTTTGCAGAAGTGTAAATAACACAAATATACAGTGCAACGCCAATGCCAGAAACACATCAAAGAAATTCTATTCTTCCCTAAGCTTAAGTTCTTTCAGGTGTCTGAAATTCAGCAAGATACACTGACAACTTCTCAAAGACACTGCATTAACTTAAAGGATTTCACAAAGCTCTAACTCAAAGGTTCACTAATATTGCAGATGCCCAGAGACACAGCACAGGGTGGGAATACCTGAGGCTCCTCCGTAGCCATCCGCCACATCTCTTCAGGGTCCAGCTCCACTGCATCATAACCCAGTTTTGCTTTTGCTGCTGCTTTCAGGTTGTGACTTCCCACTGGCAGGTAACTCTCTCTCTTCACCCATCTAGACAGAATAATGAAAATGCCAGTCTACGAAGAGACAGCCCTGCACTTCAGAAAGGGCTGCTACGTACACGTACAAAAAAGATCTTGATTACTGTAACAGGGAAAGGTGAGAGCAGAACATCCAAGTACAGTGGAATAAGAAGCTGCACAGCTTTAGACAGTCTGCATATCTACCCATGCTCTTAAATCCTGACTCGTACAAATTCTGCTATTCAAATCATTTCTATTGCTCAGATTTTTCTCAACCCTCAAACTTCAGAGACTTCAGAGATAAACATTTAAACACAGGAGGAGGTATCAGCAGGACTGCAAAGAGAGGCAATTGTTTTCCAGAGTCTGGACACTGGTCCAATGTGAAAAAACATTCAAGTCACAACTGCCAAGACAGACAGCCCTCTCCTGCACCCACCCACCCACACACACACATATACACACACCCTTTCTTTTCCTCTCTGTGCTAGGCAGGCTGTTGGGTTAGAATATGGCCCTGTGCCCACTACAACAGTTTGGTCTTATCCTGTCCTTTTACCTGCTATCCAGGACAGTTCTCAACCCCCCAGTGACAGCCACCAGCAGACTGTATAAACAGAGTTAGTCGTTCAGGCTAGTGTGGGCAAGATGTAACTTCTGTAGCTAATGGCACACAATGGAGTATGGAGTAGAAGCAGCACAACCAAAGATGGGGGTGCTAGTCCTTTCCTAATAAGATGTAACTCATGATAGCAGTGCACAGAGATGGAAAAGGGACAGTATTCAAATACATCAACTGTAGGCATTTTATACAAATTAACAGATAAAGATGCAGTTATACGGTACAGAGGCAGCATTCGGTACCTCAGACAATCCATGTGGATGCACTGTGGTGCTTTGTATTCTCCCTGGCTGTACTTCGGAAATCCAATCTCCTGATACATATTAATTCCATGAGCTGCTGCTCTTGCTTCCACAAAAGGCCTGAGGAGAGAGACAATGCAGAAGAGAAGCAAAGCAGTCCCTTTCCTCCACCCCAACCCCATCCCAAGGGTTTCAGAATTGCTTTCTTGTAAGCTACTTAATGAGGAATTTTTCTTGTGAAGTCTCCTTTGCTCCAGACCTTACCCGTGAGAGCTGGCCACAGTGAAAACTTCCTGTAGGGCAGAGCTACTGCATGAAGGAAGCTGCTTGCTTACATCCTATACCAGGAGGCAGAACATTATGATCAGGTTTCCCTTGCTCCCCGAAGGCTTGGCTGCTCTGGTCTCCCTATTGTTCTGCAGTTCTCTTTTGACACTTTGCCTGTTCTCCAGTTACTGAGGTCATCAGTGTACAAACATTGCCAAATCAACAACAATCTAGAAGTAGCTCCGCAATCCCAGGACCAACTGATGAGACTCTATAGAAGTTCATATTTCAAAGCCAATAAACATAGCTTTGCTCAGGGGAAAAAAAAAAAAGTTCTGAATTCCACCTCCCCCTCTTCGACAGTCCTCTGCAGGCTGGCGATCCAAGACTCAGCCCAGCACTCCAGATAAAGAGCACATAATCAGGATGTAAACAGGTTCCCAAACTGGTTGGATAGTCTGTGTAGATAAGAACACACGTGGCCCCTATGTGACCTCCAGACAAAGGACGTACAGGCTGGTATCCGATCTCACCCCATGGCCTAGGCAACATTTCCTTTTAGAAACCAGGTCAGTTTTCATTCCTGATCTTACCAGTCAAAGAAGTCTCCATCGTATGTGACAATGATAGTAGGTTTGGTCTCCTGGACATGTTCAAACCGCCTCTGCATTAAATGAGCCCAGTATGCAACAGAGGATTAAAAAAAAAAAACAAAACAAAAAACATCTCCCCCACAAACACAAACACTCAGCAAATTCACCTCCTGCAGGCAGGCACTGGATATAATACAATTGATGCAGTCCTTCCCCTCTGCTCTTGACCTAGCTAGAGCCTGATCTGCCTCATCATCACACCATGAAATGAAAGCATCACCAGCACTGTGACTGTCCGCTGTGCTCCCCAAAGATACAATCTATTGCATGATAAGCTCTCTTTGGCCTACAGGAGACCAAGGCAGATAAAAAGCAGTCTTATTTCCCAAGTAGAACCTACTTACCTCATCTGGTTCATTAGACACAGAATGGACCCTCACACTCCGGCTTGGGAGCAAATTCAAAGTCCTCAGTATCCTCAGAGACAATCTCCTTGTTTGTGATCAGATAGCCCTAGAAAGTTGACAAAGGAAGAGTTACTGAGGACTCAGATCCCTGCTACACCAGGGACACGTTCCTGAACAACCCAACTAAAGGATGAAATAGATATTTCATCCCTAAAGGATGAAATAGTCTTCCATTGATGCGATAATCCTTGCACAGCTTGATAGGTAGAGCTTTCGTCAAGTGGGAACGACTCTTTGGAGGTCACCTTCTGAACAATTGCTTACAATCAACTAAGGGTGCCAAAAGGGAGACAACTTAAGGACTATACTCTCCGAATTACTACTGCCCCTCAAAAGGGGCACCAGTAGCCTTAGCTGGGTTCTCCAACATACAAAATGAGGAAATCCTTATGCATCATTCAGACTAGACTTCAATTTTATTTCCACAGACATTACATATAGACCAAGCAACTAGCAACAAAGCAAGCCAGGGATGAGACGGCCAAAGGTGACATGCTCGTTTGCTGTCTAGTATTTTGCTCTGAAGCATGAAGAAAAGAACTGTTGTTCCATTACCTGCCCATCAACCATGTAGATCATCATGATCCGGTCTGTCTCTGCATCAGGAAACTTCAAAGGGAGTTTGGTAGTTTCAATGTCAAAGGCAAGAACAACCGGATCCTGAATATGACCAAACACATTAAACTCAAATCAGCTTTAGAATATGATTTAACGAGCAGTTCTCATTAGATTACCAACTAATTTACGTAAGTAGGTTTATGCACATCTCAGACCCAGCAGGCTTGACTGTAGGAGACAATGTAGCAACAGTGGTACTCGCTGATAACCAAACAGCAAAATTCATTAACAGGAGAGAACGGAATAACAAAAGCTTCTCTTTAATGCAACAACCCCCTTCGAGAAAGAGAGTCATCAGGATTGACAGCATGTCAGGAAATGTTGTGCAGGCAAAAAACACTTATTACCTCTATGCCTTTATAATAAAGGTTTCTTATGGCACTGGATTTATAAAGCATAGCAACGAGTTTAAGAATAGTTGGGCACCCCAGGAATCACCTGGAACAAAAAATGTACACCTCTCAGTTGGGCAGGAAGTGCTCACTTCACTAGATTCCTCTGCCTTTGAAATGGTTCAACTGAAATCAGACATCAGGTGTAGTAAACCAAAGAGAAGATTGGAATTCTCATTTGTACTTTTTAGTCTGTGTGACTAGGGGAATCCTAATAAGCCCATGGGCCAACCGTCCTAAGGAGACCTCTTTCCTTGACAGCATAGACGTATAGACATCGCTCGCCTGGTCTCGCTCACTGTTTTTCCTCACAGCAGGAGAGATCTCTTTCCGCACCTTCACCAAGTCATCCACCGTGTGGAAGGATAACTTAATGTAGTTCTGCTTAAGACCCACCAAGTGATTTGGCTACAAAGCAACAAGACAGTGCCAGCTAAGGGTGGAAAAGAGTAATGAGGGAAAGGGAAGACTGCTAACAGTAAGAAAGCGTTGGGAAGGCAAATTATACTGGCACACATGGAAGAACTGGCCAAAGAAGAGGTAGTAATTGGATGGAAAGACTAGGAGCGAGAAGAGATGCTAGCAAGCACGTAAGCCAGCGAAGAACATGTGAGCTATGCCAGTTCACAACAAGGGCCATCTTGTCTTGTTGTCTGTTTCCAAGCGCAATCACCAGTACACACCCAAGAAAGAGTAAATGTATAGTATTTCCCTCTGCCACAACACTCTTAATCTCCAACCATTTCTAGCTCAGGAAGTTTCTTGAGCATCCTGTGAAAAAGACTATGTGCTGGAGCAGAACATATATTTTATTTACTATTACTATAATAAGCAATTACTATCAATAAGCAATAATTAGCCTATTCATGATATGCAAGGCAAACAGTGCTTGAAGATTAAAGGTAAGCATACTGCTTCCCTTTACTGCTTAGCCCCTTTCTACTCCACTTGAGCTCGAAAGAAAGAAAGGAAGAAAGAAGGATTAGGGTTATTCAATAGTACAGCAGGCAGAGGAATACTGACCAGATCCAAATCTTCTTTGGGGACAGTTTCTAGCTCTGAAATGTTCCCTTGAAACTTCTTGGAGAGGAAGGATGACACTTCTTGTTCACAGCCCTGCAAAGAAACTCGAGAATGAGCAACAAAGCCAGACACTTTTCCAGAGGAGAAGACAGGCTCACAAGAGGTTCTCGTACTAGTGTCCTAGAAGATGGTTGGTCACAAGGCCTCTCAGCTTACTGGGGGACCCTTCAAGTCAAACCTGCCCTTGTCTCTGGGACCTCAGCCACTAGTTTACTCAAGACCCCACTTGCCAGTGCGCAGCTTCCAAGTCCATACTCGCCTTCTGGGTAGCGATGTAGAAATACGGCTTATAGGGCAGGGCCACCCAGGAGAAATCAAAACCGGTTAACATTGCGCGACCCCGCAGCCAAGGTGAGAAACCAATCCAACGGTTCCCAACGGAAGCAACGGGCACCGCGCTGCCTTGCTGCGCGTTGCTGGCATTTGTGTGCCACATACACATCCCTGCATCTCTGCAGCACCCACATTGGCCCCCAAGGGTCCCAGGTGGACCCAGGGTAGGGCAGACAGCGCTGCTGCCTTGTGGGTGATGCCTGGGGCCCAGAACAGCCAAACCGGTGGGGGCAGGCAGGATGCCCAGCCCAGGCACCAGCACTGCGCTGGAGGAACAGGATGCACCTCGAAGCAGCTCCCATCCTCCGGGATGAAGTAGTAGTCCACAGCACTCACCAGCCGCCGGTCCTCGTCCAGCACCTCCATCTGCACATGCACATGGCCTGTTACGACACACGACCCCCCCCACCCCCTCCCACCCTAGTCCTACCGGGTGCCTGTCGGTGACACCTCCCCTGCCCCAGTCTTACTGGGTGCCTATTGGTGACACCTCCCCTCACACCCAGGTCCTACCAGGTGCCTGTCGGTGACACCTCCCCTGCCCCAGTCCTACTGGGTGCCTATTGGTGACACCTCCCCTCACACCCAGGTCCTACCGGGTGCCTGTCGGTGACACCTCCCCCTCTCGTCGGTGACATTCGCCCCCCGTCCTACAAGGTGCATGTTGGTGACCCCCCCCCCCCGGATTGCATTGTCCTTCCGTGGTGTTCAGGCGGTGTTGGGAGCACGTAGGAAGCACTGCTGCCTTTTGCCCAGGCTGTGCTCTGTCAGCCGCCCCTTGGGCACAGCCCCCGCTACTAAAGCAAGCCTCTTCTGTGTTGGCCGCTGCTAAGGCTTTTGTAAATAAACTAGGAGGAGCACACTGTTTTTTTGAATTTACGTGTTTGTATTCAGTTGAACTTCTTTGTTTACAAAAGGGGGGGGGGAAGGAAGGATTAATTCTCAGCAAAGTCCTTAGCCTTTACCCAGAAAAGGAGGATGAGCCCCACTGTGGTGAATTACACCTTTCCTGCAAGTCCTTTTATTGAGCTGGCAATCAGGCCTTTGCCCTGGGAAACAGCTGATAAAAGGTCTTGGAGGCCTTTCCAAAGGCAAGGGATGTTAAAGACAACAGGAAGGGCTTCTTCCAATACATCAGCAGCCAGAGGAGGACTAGGGAAAATGTGGGCCCGCTACTGAATTGGGCGCGGACCCTCGTGACAAGGGATCCAGAGAAGGCAGAATTACTGAATGCCTTCTTTGCTTCAGTCTTCACTGCTAAGGGCAGTCCTCAAGAATCCCAGAGCCTGGACGTGAGGGAGAAAGTCTGGAGAAGGGAAGACTTTGCTTTGGTTGAGGAGGATAGGATTAGAGACCTTCTGGGCAGGCTAGACATGCACAAATCCATGGGCCCTGATGGGATGCACCCACGGGTCCTGAGGGAGCTGGCAGATGTTGTTACCATCATCATTGAAAGGTCCTGTAGAACTGGAGAGGTGCCTGAGGACTGGAAGAAAGCCAGTGTCACTCCAGTCTTCACAAAGGGCAAGGAGGAGGAGCCAGGCAACTCTAGGCCAGTCAGCCTCACCTCCATCCCTGGAAAGGTGATGGAACAGCTCCTTCTGGATGTCACCTCCAGACGTATGGAGGATAAGAAGGTGATCAGGCGTAGCCAGCATGGATTCACCAAGGGGAAATCCTGCTTAACCAATCTGCTAGCCTTCTCTGATGGAGTGACTGGCTGAGTAGATGAGGGGAGAGCAGTGAGGGGAGAGCCTTGACTTCAGCAAGGCTTTTGACACTGCCTCCCATAACATCCTCCTAGGGAAGCTCAGGAAGTGTGGGTTAGACGAACGGACAGTGAGGTGGACTGAGAACTGGCTGAAAGGCAGAGCTCAGAGGGTTGTCATCAGTGGCACAGAGTCTAGTTGAAGGCCTGTGGCTAGTGGCATCCCCCAGGGCTCAGGACTGGGTCCCATCCTGTTCAGCTTCTTCATCAGTGACCTGCTGTCATAAGCCCAGCATGAATTATTTCAGGGGGAAGAAGACAAGTAAATAGTTTTATTGAAGTCACATTAATGCGGTTTATACACCTCCAGGCACCCTCCAGGTCTAGCATTCTTCACTGGGGGGAAGGTGATGGCAGGGGGTGAGCCCACCTCATGCTGGGGCAAAGTTAAACAAATGCTGATTAAAATATAACAACTACTGCTAGGAAAATGATGAATAATCATAAAGAAGTACAAATATGTTATGAAGATCACCGAAATATCAATGACAAAAAGGAATATTTGCATTAATTCTGTTTAAAGACATGAATGGTCGTGAAAGTCAAGTACATACAAGAATAAAGCTAGGACTATTGCTAAAAGGAAAAGTAAAATCATAACTCAAATATTAACAGAAAGGCTGTAGAAATAGTCATATAACAGTAGAAATGTACCAGAACAATAATAATAGAAATATTAATAGAATAGAAGACAATAGAAAAGCATTGGCAGAAAAATATTAATAGAAATATTAATAGAATAATATGAAAATGAAAAACAATTTTTGTGATAAATGAGAAATATTCATAAAGGTATATTATAAATATTAGTAAAAGGAAACTTGAATATTAGTGACATTAAAACAATTCTGTGTGATTCTGTGACTATGTGATGATAATTAAATGTCAAAGGGGTAAGCTTAATGAAATTGTAGAGAATTGGTTGGACGAGCATGGATATCAGGCCATGCAAATGAGCAACCCTGACTTGCTGATATGGAGTAACCTTGGAGACACCTTGAAGGACAAGTAATGAGGAAGTAAGAATGAATGCTGTGTAAAAACAGGATGAAGGGGTTGGCGAGACGGGACAGTGAATAGGTGGATAGCCAATAGCACAGAGCTTTGCGGCGTGAACTATAGTAGTAAGCCACTTAGATATAGCCAGCAGGATGCTTGAGCGTGTGAACAGCATATGATGGTATATATGCAGGTTAAGTTGCTGAAATAAACGGATCATATTGCTAGCTCATATTGGGTCGTCTTATGATTCCACAAGCCCGCCTCCGACATGAAATGATGTAAATATTCATGAAAAAAAGTAGAAGACTGTTAGGAAAGACAAATTAATAGAAACATTGAAATAGAAGACATTTTAGTATTAGTATTAATTGTTAGGGTTTCAAGAAGCTGCAAAATAATCACTAGTCTGGTACTTTTTCAATGCAGGGTGGGAGATGGAGCATTTCTCTCTTGTGTGTGCCTGCCTAAGCCCCCACAAGAAACCTGGGCATTTGGGGATGAAGGGATCAGGGACAGAGCAGAAGGTGAAAGAGATGCTTGGGATGCACGTGCCATGAGCACTTGCACTGGGATTACAAACGGCCATGGGCCCCAGCACGGTGGAGACAGAAAAGGAGCTGCTGAGGCAGTGATGGCATAGGTGTGGGAGAGTTGTTTTCCACCTGCTGTCTCCCTGAAGAAATGACACTCGGCCACAGTGAAGAAACAAGGTTGCTTCATTGGAAAAAGCGCAGGGAAGGGAGAAGTGCCAGGGACAACTGAGAGCACCACAGGCTCAGGACTGAGCAGCGTTCCCACAGCAAACACAGCCGTCGCCCAGAGGCCAGCACCACCGCTTCGAGGCTCTCCTCAGCCGGTAGCACAGGGCTTTCCCATTGCCTCTGGAGGAAGACCTCTTCCGAGCTCTCAGGATGAAGACTGTTTGAGCTGCCAGGGAACGGATGGAGGGGCTGATGTCCTTCTCCATGCCTTCAAGTGCTGAGAAGGAAATGAAGAGAACAGAGATCAAAGCTGCAGAGACCCCGGGCATCCCGTTCTGACAGGGCCGTCCCAAGCCAGCTCTTCTCATGGCCCGGCGGGAACACGGCGGACAACTGGATGAGCTAGAACTTGCTGGCCAGGAATGCCCCAAATCAAAAGCCCCGGAAACCTCGCTCTCTCTGCTCCCTATGCCACACTTGGTCTGCACAGCGAGCAGAGCCCTCCTAGCCGGCCCCAGGAACTGAAGCTCGCTGCCCGGGCTCTTTCCTTCTCCCCACCACCCCCACCTGACACCCTGCTGCCCTCACTCACTGCTGCAGATCTTCTCCAGTTTCTCCTCACTCTGGTCCTTCAAGTGCCGCCCGATGAGCCCTAGGTGCACACCCAGCCCATCACAAATCTGCCTGCCCAGCCCATCCCCACCAGCGCAGCTCCCCTCGGCCCAAGTGGCCTGGAATCGTGCCCTTGTGTCCTTGGGCAGGGCTGAGCCTGGTGCGGACTCCAGCACCTAACGCTCGAGGAGGGCAAAGAGGGAGTGAAGAAGGCTCCCAGCAGCCCCCGTGTGTGAACAGGGATGGAAGAGGGAGATGGGGGCCCCTGTGCTCCTAGACCCTGCACAGGGCAGTTGGGGCTCCAGCAGCCAGCTGGGCTGGTTCTTGGGGGCCAGGCTGCCCTGCAACAGTGAGGGGCTGTGACTCACCAATGACCCTTAGGGCCTCTTCTCGTAAGGACTCTTGGAGGTTCTCTAAGCACAGCAGGCTCTGGCACAGATATTCTTCTGCTCGGCTGCTGTCCCTGGCAAGCTGCACACAGCAAGAGGGCATCGGCTTAGCGCGGAGCCTCCCCGCTCACACAGGCAGTCCCTCAGTCTCTGTGGTCTTCTTCAGTCACATTCCTGGGGGCACGGCGCCTGGGCTTACCAAGCACTCGCTGATCCTCCAGGTCTGTGCTGTCTCCAACAGACACTGGAGCTGCTCCCACCTGAGCAGCTTGGCAGCACGAAGGAGAGCTTCCTGGGAGGCCTGCAGAGCAGCAGAGACAGGGAAATGCCATGCAGCCAAGGCAAGGAGACCTTGCATCCCCCTCCCCTTTGCAAGCCTCAGAGCTTTTCCTGGCCCCTGCGGGGAAGATGTAGCATGGGACCGAGTGTGCCACTGGCTTCAGAGCCCTCCTGGCACCACCGCCATGCCAGGCACCTCGTGCTGCTGAGGCACCACAGCAGAGATCCTCAAGAGCTGCTGAGCTGTAGCCAGGGTCAGGGGGAGGCCTCAGTGCTGCACTCACAGAGACAACTCAACCAGAAGTGCCTGCAAGGGGCCCCGTGTGCCCAGCACGGCATTTGGCTCCCCACCCCTCTTCCTACGGGCCGTGCTTACGAGGCTGGGGGCATGCGCACAGAGGGAGCACAGCTGGGAGGAGATGCCACCTCTCTGACCATGTGTGAAGAAGATGCCAAGGCAGGAGGATGGAGGCACTGGTGGGCCCAGAGCAGACGGGGATGCTGGTGCCGTGCTGTCCTCAGGGAGCCACGAGGTAGCTCCCCATGGGCACACACACTCAAAGGGTACCATTGCCAGAGCTCTTGGCCCTAATGCTCAGCTCTACCCTAGGGGGGTCAGCATTGCCCTCCCCAAATCACCCCAAAAGACAGTACACAATCTCACCTGAGCCACGCTCTGGATCCGGTCATGCAGGTGGAAGTATAAGAGCAGCAGGCTGCCTCGCACTTGCTTCTCCATCTGCCTTTTGTCAGAGCCCACTACGAGCTCCATCACTTCGGTGAAGAGGCGAATGGAGAGCTCTCGCACGCACTTGGACTCCTGGTGGGAAGGAAGAGGAGACGACCTCAGCGCTGGCTGCTCCAAACTCACAGTGAGCAAGGGGCTCAGTGCCTGATAAGGAGACCAATGTCTCTGCTTCTCGCTCTGCACGGCAGCGCTGTGGGCCACATCTGCGGCCAGAGCCAAATGGACCCAGACCCAGGAGGGGCAATGCCAGGGAGAACAGAGCTGCGGGAGGCACCTGTGCTTGCAACGGCTCCTCTGGCCCTTGCTGCCCTCCCACCAGCTGGGCAGGACAAGGCAGCAGTCCGATAACCCCAGGGCTAAGCGTTTCCTGACAGCGCCCAGGGCCCACAGCGGGGCCAGAGTTTCACGTGCCTCAAATGCACGTGGCAACATGCACAGCACAGCCGTGACCCTGCCCAGAAGCCTACGGACAGGCCAAGAGGACTCCTAGCTCTCCCCCCAGCCATTACATCATCAAAGAGCGGCACAAGCTGCTTGGTCAGCTGTAGCGCGATGGGGCCGGCCATCCGCTTGTCCATGAAACGGAGCACGTTGCTCAGCACCATCAGGACCTTCGTGCCGACAGCCCCGTCCACATCCCGCACCCGACGGAGGATGTCTGGGAGCAGCAACTGCACTTTTCTTGCCTGCAAGAAACACACCTCTCTCTCTTGTGAAGCAGTGAAGACCAGGCCGGAAGAAACACTCTGCTTATTAGCTAGCAGCCAGGAGCAGCTACCAGAGCTCCCGCTCCCCGGTACAGTCCAAGCTACTGTAGGACTCAGCAGCCCCTGCCCAAACCCCGCTTCACCCGGCTGACCCCTGCTCACCATCTCAGGTCTCTCGGAGAGCATCATGAGGCTTCTGAGTACTAGCCCACGCTCCATCAGGCACTGCCTTGGAAGACCCTTGAGGAAGAGGTCCTCCTCTCCCCTCAGGTCCATGCCGAGCAGCAGCTGAAACACACGTAACGAAACACACGTAACACAGAGTTGCTGGCAGCACAGCCCGCATCATGTAGCGCTGCCTCCAACCATCAGCCTGGGGCAAGGGCACCAGGTGCAGGCACAGCCCAGACCAGAGGCAGCAGGGGTGCCGGGTGCTCCCCTGCACGCCTCCTTACGCTTCGCCTCAAGGCACACCACACGGCCTGCTCCCCTCTTCCAGCTCGAGGTGCAAGACAGCTCAGCCTCTATGCACAAGACAGTGCTTAGAGGCGCCTCTGCGAGGTGCTGCTTGCCATCAGGCTTACCTCTTCAAGGGAAGCTGTCCTGGGGAAGTGCCTGAAGGGCTTCTTTCTGCCGAGCAGCGGTGCCAGCAGGTGGAAGAGGCAGAAACACAAGGCTCCTGGGCGCTTCCTCATCTCTCTGGCAGGCAGAAGAAGGCACCTTTGGTCCTGAGCAAGCCACGTAAACCTCCACGGGCATTGCACTGCCCCATTTGAGACATTCCCTTCCAGCTTTGGGACTGGGGTGGAGCACCTGATGGGGCCGATGGTAAGGAACTGCTCCTGTCGCCACTCCTTCAGGAAGGTATCGACCTCCTGTGGCGTCAGGTCTGTGCTGAAGGAGACCCCAAAGAGCAGCACCAAGAAGAGCCGTGGAAATACCGCTTCCACTTCTGGGGGCATGTGGGCTCTTCGATGAGCTCATGGAGTGCCCTGATTGCCTGCAGAAAACATCCAGCAACAGCTCTCCCTGCTGAGACCTCCCCCGTTACCTGGCCCAAGCCTGGGCGGCTGAGGCTCAGGCGCTGCCCCAGGCCACAGAGCATACAGGTGGAGCAGCCAGCTTGGCTGCCTGGCCAGAGCTAAGTCACGCAAGCACTCCGGGCTCAGTTTGTGGCATGCCCGTGACAAACCTGCCTGGGCTGCCACAATCCTCCCCCTGGGTGGGTCTCAGGCATCTGGCACCTGCCTCTGGCTTCCCTTTCCCAGCCCTCGGAGCCTGCCCGAGCTGTGTGTTGGCCCTGCTCTGCCCTCTACCCCTGCCCCTAACCCAACTTTCCAGCCTTCTAAACAAGATAAGGAGGTGCAAAGGTGGGAGAGGACACAGGGCTGCTCCCACAGGCTCCGTCTTGGTACTCACAGAGCCCCAAGCAGTACTCAGCATGCCGGCGTGCTGGCACTGCAGTGGCCTGGCACTGGGCACAACCCTGCCAGCTGCGGTCCTGAGGGGCTGTGTGTGTGTGTCCCGGCAGATGTCCTGGCCTGGGGGCACGTGGGGAAGGACAAAGGGGCCCTGCCTCTCACCCAGACAAGCCAATGCAGTCCTGGGGCTGAGCGAGCCCTTGTCCACAAACTCACCGCCAAGGAAAGCAGGATTGTTTTGTCCTGGCTGGAGGCGAGTGTCTTGTGCAGGGGCCAGTCCTCCACCACGCTGAGGAGTTCCCGCAGCACCTTGTCCGCAGGCGTGGGCTCAGAGACCATCAGTCTCCACATCACTACGGCAGGGCTGCAGACCCAGAGCACTCTGTCAGCAAGGTGCCTCAGGTGCAGCGCTCTGAGCTGGGCGACCCCAGGCCCCCATCGTCTGGGGTCTGGCAGCCCAAGGGTCTTTGCACCGTTCCGCCCACACAGCACAAGCTCTGAAGGCTGGTGGCCCCCAAGCCCTAGAGGCAGCTGAGCCGCTTACTTGTTGCACGATGGTGAGTGGCACAAGAGGCTCTTGACCATCTCACGGGTGTACATGCAAGTGAGCTGTACAAGGGCCTTGTGTAGGCTCTGCTGGGCAGACACATCTCTGATGGCCATCAGGCTGGTGCAGATGCAGCTCACGATGCCTGGCACCTGGAGGCAGCACGTCTGAGAGTGGGGCTGCTGCCGGAGCACAGCCATTTCCCCAGCTCCCACTGAGTTTTCTTCTCTTTGTGCCGCCCTCTGCTTAGCCTTAGAGGGTGCCGGGTGCCTGGCGCACCTGGATTCAGAGGGTCGAGAAGGCCCCGGGAGGGCTCCAGCCCTGCACACCCCTGTCGCAGCCTACTTACGTGCTCCAGCTGGGAGGCATCGTCTGGCATGAGCACGTCCAGCATGAGAGCGGCTGCCTGTGTCTCATAGGTGCTGGACGTTGTCATGCCCTGGATGGCCACGACAATGACATCTGCCCTCTCAGAGGGCTGGAGAAATTTCTTAAATATCTGTGGGAGAAAGGAGCAGAGGGAAGATGATAGAGAGGTCACACGGAGCTGGGTGGCAGCACTGAGGAGGAGGTCAGGGCCCCTGTGCGCTGATGCGGAGGGGAACCAGAGCTTGCTGGCAGCCAGGGGGGAAGCCTTCTCTTAGCCCCTGTGCAGGGACAGTACAAGCCCTCTCCCCGGTGACCGCAAGCCCCCCTTAGCCCCACTGCTTCAGGGCCCTTCTGCTCATGCAAGCCTCATGCCGACCCCACGGCCACCAGGCCCCCAGGGGAGGCACGCCTTACCACGGCAATTTCCACAGCACTGATGGACCGTGGAACCCAGAAGGCGTTGGCTGCTTCCCAGTCCCTCTGCAGCTCCAGATGCTCGGGGCTGTCCTGGGTCACTTCCCTGCCTGTGCAGGAGGGGAAACACAGGGCAGTCAGCGGGAAGGGCAGCGAGGTGGAGATGGCGCACTGACAGCATGCGGGAGGAATCTTTGGAACTGCATGCATGCATGTCCCCTCCCTGCCTGGGGAAGCAGATGCGTAGCTCAGCAGCCATGTCCTGCTGCTCAGGCACCCACTCCACTAAGCCCGGGCTCTGTGGGTCCCAGGCTCGACGCAGCACGCTTGCTGCCTGCGCCAGCGACAGGGGCGTGTTCTGCTCCTTTCTCTCGCTGAGCAGAGTGGCGCTGAGGCAGTGCTGTGGCTTGTCTGGCCTTGCCTGGGTGTCTGTATGGGGGAGGACCGAGGCCAGTGCAGAGGCTCTTACTTCTTTGCTGCAGCAGGAATTTGTGCAAGTGACGCAGGGCATCGGCTGCTCCGCGACTGGTCCCCTCGTCCTTGTAAGCGCAGCACAAGGCAAGACATCCCACCAGCTTCCCCGTGATGGAGAGATGCAGGTTTCCATGGCTGGCCGCGCTGCTGTCCTTGCTTCTTGCCGAGCGGGAGCCGGCTCGGTTCTGGGGGAGGGAGGCAGCACTGGCACCAGGGCTGCGGGCCACCAGTCGGCACCAAAGCCTGGCAGCCAGAGCCCACCCAGGGCTGGAGGCCAAGGGAGCCAGAGCTTTAGAGGGCCCTGCAGCCCTGGCTCCCACCGCAGCTGGGCAGCAGCCCAGGGCAGTGATGACTAGAACTACAGGGGGCTGCCAGCCACCAGAAAGGGCTGACGGGGTGTCCGGAAGCTGCCTGGACCACAGGCTCCTTACCTTCAGCAAGGACAAGCAGTTGACGAGGAAGTCGGCAAGCCCAGCAATCCGCGCCACTGCCCTCTTCCGAGTAGCTGCCTGCTGGGAGTCTGTGAACGGCAGCAGGACCTGGAAGAGGAAAGCTGCTGCTCTGCCCTGCAACCTAGGGGCTGCCAGCTGTGTGGGGCCTCATCAGGAGGGTCCACCTCCTGCCCTTGCTTTGGCGTGAGGCAAGCTTTGGTGGGAGCCCTGGCCTGCAGAGGCAGTGCGCAAGGCTTTCCCCTCCCATTGCCCTCATCCCAGGGAGCCCCAGCCACTCCGAGCAAAAGTGAGATCTGCAGGATGTGCTGCATCCCCTGGAGGCCGGATGTGGGATGTCTGAGGACCAGCAACTGCAGCATGTTATCCATAGCATCCATGGTCTGCAAGGAGGACAGAGGGCGGTGCCACTTCCTGCCCCTGCTAGCACAGGGCAGCCAGCACCAAGCACAGAGGGCCTGCCAGGCTGCCCAGAGCTCAGCTGGCACGTACCTTGGAGTAGAGGGAAGCATCCAGGTTTGCCATGTCCTCTTCTGGAGGAAGCTGGAATACACTGGAGAAGCAGGCGTGCAGAAGCCTTTTCTGCACTTCGCCCCTCACATGAAGCTTCGCTTCACTGCAAGGAGAGAAAGGCACCTCTCAGATCCTGGTGCTGACGGAGGTACCTACAAACTTCAGAGATGGGAGACCCCACACAAGGTAGGGGAGCCTGCCTGGAGGCACCTCCTCCTCCACCCCCTCTTCCCCCCGCCCACCCAGGACACAGACCCAGGCACCAAAGACAGTGCTGGCAGGTGGGGCCCGATGCCCTCCGCGTCTCCTGCCTCACCCCCACTTGGGGGGAACATCCGGAGACGCCAGGAACTAGGGCTCCAGGGCTTCATCTGCCCTCCCGTCTACCCCACCCTCGGGCCCAAGGCAGGATCCAGGAGCGGACGCCCAGCACGTGGCACTGACGGACTCCCCCAGGACAGGGCGGCTCGGAGAGCTGCCGCGGGGGCTGTCCGGCAGGGAGGCCTTGGCCAAGCCAGGGGCTGGGGCACTTGGGTACCTCATGGCAACAACGGTGAGCATCACTTGCTGCCTCACTGCATTGTCCAGGTGTTTAATGGACTCTTCACAGAGCAGCGCCTGGAGAGCACAGCTGTGATGGGGCACAGGAACTACCAGCGCCCAGCAAGGAGCCTGCAGAGCTGGCGGAGCCCAGGTGCCCCCAGCACAGCCGCCCCCTCATCAAACAGGGCCCTGCTCGCAGGGCTTCTCAGGGGCTCCTGGAGACTTGCGGTGGGAAGGTCTCCCCCCGGCCTGTCCTTACTGGCACGACAGTGCCCCACCGGCATGCCCTCGTCCCCAGGCCTGCAGGGCGTCCCCTCACCGTGAGATGCTCTGTCAGCTCGGCTCTGCAGAAGTGAAGGGACTGCCACATGGAGAAATCTCTGCGAGAAGCCTTGCAGAGGGTATGGATGGCAGACAGAAACTGCAGCTTCTGAGCTGCTTCCTGACAAGGAGAAGAGAGACAGAGCAGAGGGCCTGAGAGGCGCAGAGGAATGACCGGCAGCCCCAGGGCACCGTGGGGCCTGCACTGGTGTGCGGCATGCCTGCAAGGGAGCATCTCTGTGCAGCCGGCACCCCTCTGGGGGCTTCTGAGCACTGAGCAGGCGCAGCGGCACCCACCGTGACATGCAGGCCCGGGAACCCCCCAGGAGTCGCTGGCACCAGCCCAACAGAAACGACCATGGTTACCTTCCTTCTGCTTTCAAAATAGGTGTGCATGCAGCCCAGGGCTTCTGCCACCTCTCTGGGCGTGCTGGGACCTGAGGCAGAAAGAGAGGCGGTGGAGCTGCAGGGGCTGCCGGGCGGGTCAGAGGGAAGAGCTGAGGCCTCGGCCCAGCCACCCGTGCCGGCTCACCGTGCCGCAGCCAGCAGCCCCTCGGCCTGCCGGGTCACTCACTGATCCGCAGGAGATCGAGCATGCACAGGCTGTAGGGCAGCACCCGACAGCTGCTCTCCGCAGGGGCTGGAGACAGCCTGCCCTCCTCCTCCTCCTCCACCTCCTCCTCATCTGCCCAGGCCACCCTGGGGCAGCTGGGGGGGCGTCTCTCCGCCATCCTGCGGGACAGAGGCAAGGCGTGAGGGTCTCTGTGCCAGCCGCCAAAGGCACCCCGGCAGCCCCGTCCCGCTTACCCAGATCTACCGAGCACAAGGAGACCTCAGGGAAACACCTCGGCCACAAGAGACTGCCGGGGGGCTCGCATGGAAAGGCTTGGGCACGCTCGGGGGGGGGTTCCTCCGCGCGCTCCCGTCCACTCCCTTCACCGCCTTCCCGGACACTGTGGGGCGGCGGCCGCGCACGGGCGTCATAGGAGGGGGGTGGTGGTCGCAAAGGGCCCCGTTGTCACCCTGGGGCAGGGCACGTTCCCACGGGGAGGGGGCGCCGGAGCCGGGTCCCTCGTCCCGGGACACCCGCAACCGCAGTGGAAGTAGCCGCATGGGGAGGGAAACGCGTGGAAATACCGATAATCAGGATCCTCGCGGAACACAAACCGGTGGCAGTGCTTTGGAGGAAGAAATACTAAAGCAAATGTTAGCAGAACGGCGTGGAAATAACGAGAACTGCCAGTTCTGGGAATACATAAGAAATATTTGGGAACTTTACGATACACCGTAAAGTAAGAGCAACAAAAGTTAATAAAAAGAAGCAGCAGAAGTGAGTGTTGGTAGCATGAAATGTTAACTAGGATTGTAAGATTACTCACATGATCTAAATACTCCTCAGACAGAAATCTACTGGGAAAGTCAAATTATTAGAAATTTAACAAGATACGGAAATTGTAGTATTATTAGCAGCATTGACACATTCTGGGCTCTCCCTTTCTCCCCTCTGTGGAAACCTCCTGGCATTTACCCTTTTGGGGCCGTTTCAGTGTTTATTTTGCACTGCCTCACCACCAAGCAGGCCGGAGTCGGTGCCCAGGGCACAGCTCTGAGCAAACAGACCCAGGATGGCATCCTGAGGGCACCCCCAAATGGGGGGCACCCCCCCCACCCCGGCTTTGGCTAGGTGCCCACCCACGATCCCTCCTTCCCTGTGTTTGTGCCCCCCAGATCCTCTGCTTGGCTTTTTGAGCTCCACTCGGTGTTTTGGAGCTCCCCTCTTGCCCCAGAGGGCAGGGTTTGTGCCCTCCCACCCAGTGCCTCCCTTTTGCCTTTCTTTACCCTCCGCACGCTCGGAGCCCTCCGGGGCAGCCCCACGCGCAGCCCTCACGCAGCGCGAAGGAAGGTGCAGCAGGGGCTCTCCAGAGCCATCGCCCGGCAGCACCGGTCCACGTGCTGGAGCCGCAGCCGGCGCTCAGGATGCTGTGACGGGCTTTCCTCCAGCGAAGGAGAAGAGGGCCCAGAGCCGGTTTGTGCCTGAAAGGGGAGGGAAGAGACAGCCCGCCTGGAGACAGCGAAGGGACCCAGTGGGGAGCGGGGAGCCCCCAGACCTGGACACCACGACTGGTCCGGACTGTGGTGCGAGGGGCGGGGAACGCAGACTGCAGGGGTATAACGGACCGGGGGCAGTTGTTGCTGCTCGGGGTCCCTCCTCAGAGGCAGCCAGCCACCCGCGCTGCCCAGCCCCTCACTCCCTCACACTCTGCAGCAGCACCTGTGCCTGGGCTGGGGGCCTGGGGGTGCTTCACGTCTCGGGACAGCGGCTGAGGAGGAACTGAGGGAGGCTGAGGGGCTCCCGGCTGGCCCGCGCAAGCCTCGTGCTCCTGCTCTCCTGCCCTGCCCGAGTTTCCATCTCCAGCCCAGGAGGGACGCGCAGCCAGGAGGGCTGCCTTTGCGTTTAAGGAGGCTCCTCACAAGCCACCAGCTGGAGCTTCCTCCACAGCCACCAAGGAAGTCAGCTCGGCTCGGCTGGCAGGGAACAAGTCTTCCCGCTCACTGGTGGCAGGTGGCCGCAGCACAGCAGGGAGGGCAGGAGGGAGCCTGCGGGCACTGCCAGCTCCCCCCTGCTGCTCCTGCCACGCTGGCTCCCGCCACGCTGCCTCGCCACGGCAGTCCCAGCAACGGCTGTCCCTCAGAAGACTGAGGGGGGATCGCATCAATGTGTATAAGTACCTGATGGGAGGGTATCAAGGGGACGACGACAAACTCTTTTCAGTAGTGCCATGTGACAGGACAAGAGGCAATGGGCAGAAATGGAAGCACAGGAAGTTCTGCTTGAACATGAGGGGGAATTTCTTTCCTGTGAGAGTGACAGAGCACTGGAGCAGGTTGCCCAGAGAGGTTGTGGAGTTTCCTTCTCTGGAGATATTCAAGACCCGCCTGGATGCAACCCTGTCTAACATGCTCTAGGTGAGCCTGCTGAGCAGGGAGGTTGGACTAGATGATCTCCAGAGGTCCTTTCCAACGTTACTGATTCTATGATTCTATGAAAAGGAGGTGCTTAAAAGACCTGTGGCAAAACTGTATGTGGTGTTCCCTGTGCTTCTTCCTTTCCTATGGAGTCTCAGAAAAATAAAAAGAATGGAAAGAGGAGACTGGGGGAGAGGACAGCCTGTCCCTGTGTATTTCTGTAAGAAGAGGCCATGGATTTTATCTCTGCAAAGCCAAGCACTGGCATCCTAAGGGCAGAAAACTTGATGATATTTACAGATACAAGATCCGATTTCCATCCCAAACTGGAGGACAAAGTGATAGCTGTCCTTACGATAGCTGTCCTTCAGTTTAGCGCTGCAAAACTGAATCATGCTGGTAGCCTGAAACATGACTGAAAATTTCTCCTTCTGCAGCCCCAAATGTGGAAGAGCATTTAAGCAAAAAAGCATGTTTCAACAGTGACGTGTTCTCTAGGTGCTCAAGAAAAGGAATAAATGTAAAGAAGTACTTACATCAGTCACTTCAACCCCACAAGGCCACAATACTCGTTTGAAGTTCTTTTGAACACCCAGAAGCAGCTGTCTCAACTTAGGCAAGTCATTTGAATTTGATCTGTGCTTGACCCTCAGAATCTCCCCTCTTAGACATTAGATATTAATTTCCTCTAGGCTGACTTGCAGTACCAAAAGACAAAAAAAGGACTATCTGACACAAAAAGTACTATATGGATAAGACAGCAGAGGTATTTTTCAAGCTGCTGTGTTTGCAGTCCTGGAAAAGTTTTCATCTTTCCCCCAAATAAACGTCCAAACTCCGTATCACTGTATGTTTACACTTTTCCCAACTTTACTTCAAGGCTTCTAATTCAATCACTTGCCCTTTAGGCCTGTTGCCCAAAATCTGGGTTCTGTTACCTGGTGTGCAAGCAACCAATAGACACACAGGGTCGAGGTATTTGTTTCTTTCATTTCTGCATGGAGATGGGGGCTAGGTGGTAAATCCACAAAGCTAGCACACCTTCTCCCCCTCTCATTCTTGATTTATACACACTTTTCAGGGAGTACTTCATACAAATCTTTCTATTGGTTACAATTTCATTGCAGGCCAGCCATCCTTTACTTACTTCGTCTAATTGCTTAGAAAAATATGCCACTGGTCTTTCCAGCTCCCAAGCATTTGGGTCATTACTCCCAAGGCCACCTGCTGCCACTCAGGCACATACAGTTGAAAGGGTTTAGCCATACCTGGGAGTCCCAATGCTGGAACTTCCATCAGTTTCTTTTTTTATTTCATCAAAACTAGCACGGCATTCCAGGGTCCACTCTAACCATTCTCCTGGACCCTTTAGGGCTGCATATAAAGGTTTAGTTATCAGCCCAAAATTAGGGATCCATATACAGCAAAATCCTGCCATTCCCAAGAATCCCCTCAGCTGTCTTCTTGTGCGGGGTCCTGCAATTTGGCCTCTTTTCTTTCCGCTCCTAGTGCACGTTGTCCTTTTGATATTTTAAAACCAAGATATTGGACTTCCTTCTTTGCAGTCTCAGCCTTTTTCTTTGAAACACGATACCCGGCAAGTCCCCCAAAATTTAACAGACTCACTGTCGCCTCTAGACACATTTGCTCTGAATCCGCTCCAATCAAAATGTCATCGACATACTGTAAGAGTGACGTTTTTCTTACCTTCCTGCCATTGCGCTAGTTCTCTGGCCAAGATCTCACCAAACAGGGTAGGACTGTTCTTGAATCCTTGAGGAAGAACCGTCCAGCATAACTGCTCCTTCCTCTTCGTAGTGGGACTTTCACATTCAAAGGCAAAAACTGTCTGGCTTTGTTCTTCTATAGGAATACAGAAAAAAGCATCTTTTAAATCTAGCACTGTAAAACAATTGTTAGTCTCAGGCACCGAGGCTAGAAGAGTATATGGGTTTGGCACGCTTGAATGGATATCTTTTGTTATGTGGTTCACTGCCCTTAGGTCCTGGACCAGCCGATATTCTTGGGAATGCAGTTTCCTTACCGGCAGGATTGGTGAATTGAATTCAGACTGACACTCTCTAAGCAGGACGTATTGCAAGAAGGCATTAATTAGGGGTTCCAATCCTCTACGTGCTTCTAGCTTGATAGGGTACTGATGCACCCTAACTGGCTTCGCTCCTGGTTGTAGCTCTATTTTGACCGGAGTCGCGTTTTTTCCTTTACCTGGCTTTGTTGAGGCCCAAACCAAGGGAATCACCGCATCCAATACGCTTGAAGGAATACTTGCACTGTTATCGTCTGGAGCTGATCCCATCAAAAGGCAGATTTATGCTCTCCATGCCAATTCTGGAGGGATGTGGAGCTGCACAGAACTCTCAGAAAAGGTCACCTGCGCATTCAGTTTGCATAGTAAATCCCGTCCTAATAAAGGGAGGGGACACTCTGGCATAGAGAGAAACTCCTGAGTCAAATTAGTACCTCCAATCGTACACTCCATTGGCTGCAAAAATGGCCTCAAAGTTTTCCTTCCTGTAGCCCCAACAATAGTGGTAGTAGTCTTACTTAAGGGTCCTTTACAACTAGTTGTCACTGAATGAGTGGCTCCACTATCTAATAAAAAGTCTCTAGTTTCATTCCCCAGCTTTGCTGGAACCAGGGGATCAGCTGAGGAAACTCTAATTTTCTCCCCTGGTCCACTTCATTCCGTATTTGACTCCTCTAACATAATTAGGTCGGTGTTTGCTGGGCTCTGTAGCTTTGTTACCCTTCTTCGATTTGGACGTTCGTTTTTCCAGTGCCCATCCTGTCTACAAATTGCACATTGATTTGGACCCAAAGCGGGTCTAGGGAGGCCTCCTCCTGGGCTCCCTCCCCTTCCACCTCTTCCTCCTCTGTTACCTCTTCTGCTTCCCCTGCCCCTACCTTGGAATTCCTTCCCCTGAACAGCTGCCAGGAGAAAAGCCTGCAGTTTCCTTCGATTCTGTGTTTCTCTTTTTCTCTTTTCATCTCGATTATTGTATACCTTCTATGCTATTTCTATCAGCTGTGAAATAGACATTCCCCCAGTTCCATCTACCTTCTGTAGCTTCTTTCTAATATCCTGAGCTGACTGGCCAATGGACAGTGTATTATACAGTCTCTGATTCGTTTCCTCATTTGGTTCCAGGTCTGTCCGTTTTCTGGCTGTTTTACATAATCTTTCATAAAAGGCTGAGGGATTTTCTTCAGGCCCTAGCTTTACTTCATACAATTTTGATACGTTCTTTGGTTTCAGAACCCCATACCGAATTCCGTATAAAATTAGCTGTTGATACTGCCTCAATAACTCCCTACCCCCGCTCCTATTTGGATCCCACTCTGGATTCTTTCTGGTGGGTAAATAGACCTCAGGATCCCCCTTTCTGTCCCTTCTCTCACCCTCTTCTTTTGCAATATCAATTACCAGCCTCCTTTCTTCTCCCATCAGGAAAGTATTCAACAGTGCCTGCACATCTCCCCAGTTAGGATTATGAGTTATCATAACAGTCTCCAAAAGTTGATGCAGCTTCTCAGGATTTTCCCTATATGATCCAATAGACTGCTTCCAGTTTAATAAATCTGAGGTTGTAAAAGGAACATGTGCAAATACTAGCAGCCCTCCTGGTCCCACTGCTTGTCTCAAAGGAGCCTGTATAACAGGTTGTTTCCATCTCATAGTTTGGCCAGAAATAGGGCTGAACTCTTTGCTTTCTAGCGGTGGGGGGGGAGGGGGTGATTCTTCAGCTGAGGTGGAATCGTTTCCACAAGAGGGGGGCACTGTCAGTGATTGTACATCCTCCTGCCCCTCTCCATTCAGAACTTTTCTGTTAGCACAATACTCGCTCTCTTCCTTCTTTTCTACTGCAACCATTACAGATTCCTCTTCACTTCTAAGTTCACATTCCCTTTGAATTTCTGGTTCCCTATATAGTGACATAAAAGCCTCCACATAGGGTATCTCATCCCACTTCCCCTTCCGGCAGCAAGACAGCAGTAATTGTAATATAGTGTTATAGCTCAAGGTCCCATTTTCTGGCCACTGCTCATCACAGTCTAGCTTATACATTGGCCACCACTGATTACAATATCCTCTCATTCTTTCTTTTGTCATTTGATCTCCTCCAAAAACATCCCAGAGTTCCAAAATACAACCCAAAGGGCTACAGGGAGGAATCACGGATTGGCTTGATCCCATGTCAATTACCTCGAAATACCAACCTTATTACCTAGAAATACCTTTATACCCGTATCTTTGTGCGCACTCGGCTCTGATTCTTCTGGTCAATTCAAGGCAACCTTTGCTGAGCATCTACATGCGACATAATCCAACATAATCTTCCATGGAAATAAGTAAATTTTATAGTCACCAACCCAAAGATTCACCCCTTGCTTTCACCCTGGCACAAATATCTCTGGTTGGCGTTGCACCTTTGAGTCTCTTGTCGTCCCAACTTCGGAGGGAGGTTGGAGGACTCCCCGATCAACAGGTCAGTGCGTGCTGGAGCTCGATGCAATCCAGACCACTGTCGGGAATGGGAAGATGATCCAGGCAAAGCCTTCTGGCAAGTCCCATCTGCGGTGCTAAACTGTTGTCCAAAATCTGGGTTCTGTTACCCAGTGTGCAAGCAACCAATAGACACACAGGGTCGAGGTATTTGTTTATTTCATTTCTGCACAGAGATGGGGGCTAGGTGGTAAATCCACAAAGCTAGCACACCTTCTCCCCCTCTCATCCTTGATTTATACACACTTTTCAGGGAGTACTTCATACAAATCTTTCTATTGGTTACAATTTCATTACATCAGGTAATCGCTCTGCGCTTGCGCTTTCACATTCTTGTTAATTAGCACAGGAAGTGAAGAAGAGGTGGTAACATCATTATCATGTCATTTCCATCTCATTCATTTAGGAGTGTGTAGTTTAATATGCTAATAAGCCTTAATGAATGTAAGATCACTTCTGGGTTATTGTGCTGTTTTTGTCTTACCTCCCCCTCACATTCTTCAAAGTGCTGTGGGTTCATCAAGGTTATTTAGCCGGAGCTGGTTATCCTTTGCAGTACTGTTTTTCTCTCCCCCTTGTCCTTCAGTCTTGTTAACTATTTGCAAGGTTTTTCTCACAGTATTTCTCTAACAGGGTGGGTCAGCCCTTGGGGTGTCAGTGCTCTGGCCAGTCCTTCATCCAGAACCAGTTGTGGCCTCCTGAGTCCAGCTGGAGAGATTCCCGCTTCTGCTGCTCATTTCATCGTGTACCCCGACCCTGTCATTTCCAGGACATGTGTCAAACATCCCCAGATACCCAGGGGACAGCCTGCCTGGGCATGGGCTGGTTCACCTGAGGGGGGACCTTCCCTTACAAATGAGAGGCTAGCCCTGGGAACCCCGCTCCTGGGAAATGCCACACCTGCAAGATGTTCTGCATCTCCAGGAGGCCGGAGGCAGGGGAGTTGAGCGCCAACACCTGCAGCATGCTGTCCATAGTATGCAGGGTCTGCAAGAGGCACAGAGGGTTGAGGTGCTTCTTCCCCGTTGCCCCTTTCCTGCCAGAGATGGCCTTCAATTCTTCCTGCCTGAGGAGGACAGCTATGGTCCTGCAGAGCCCCGGGTAGGGCAGCTGCACAGGGCGCAGCCTGGTGGCACTGCCTCTCACCATGCCCAGGCAAGGGGAAGAAGGCACATGGCAGGAAAAGCCAAGATGGGAGCCAAGATGGGAGGCCAGCACCCAGGCTCTGCAGGCACTCCCTGGGAGGCAGGCAGAAGATGCTGAAGAAGCAGGCATGCTTCTTCAGCCTTCTTGCTCTCCAGAACTAGCCTGACTTGCTGCAAGCACAGAGAGAGAGGGGCCTTTCCGTCCCTGGTGCTGGCAGCAGGACCTTTATGCCCTGGGAGGGTGGATGCAGACTGCAGGGTAGGAGACCCATGGCTGATACCTGCACTAGGTGGGGGAGCCACCTCTTCCCCCCAGGAAGCTGGCCAGCCAGGGAGCACAGGCCTGGCAGGCAGAGGACATCAAAGCCCCCATCTCCTGCCTGTGAGCAGCTGCCTGCATGTCATCCGTGCTGCTGGCTCTCATTACCCTGATGGCTGTGATTAGGACCTCTGTCCTCTCAGCAGGCTGGAGGTGTTCCCCATACACCTACAGGGGAAAGGAGGGCAGCCAAGATAGAAACCGAGCACCTAGCGGTGTCCCCACCATTGGCCGCTGGCAGTGCCTGGGGCGTGCGCACCTCGTGGGGCTGCAGTTCACAGCTGCCCTCTGCAAGGGCTCCATTGGCCTCCGCCTCCTCCTCCCAGGCCACCTTATGATCCTGCAGCACCCAGGGTAGGGGCCTGCATGGGGAATGGGGTCCCCATATCTCCTGCCTCAGCCTTGCAGGAAAAGCCCAAGAGACATGAGTAGCCCCTGGGCCCTCTCTGCCCTCCCATCTCCACCACTCTCAGGTCAAGCACAGGCTCAAAAGATGGCCCTGGGAGACTCCTGCAGGATGGGGAAAGCCTCCCAGCTAGGCCCAGGGCCACTGGACAATCCGGTGCAGAGGCCCTGGCCAAGCCATCATTGCACTGATGGTGACCATGATTTGCTGCCACACCACAGTGCCCAGGTGGTCAGTGGACTCCTCTTGCAGCAGCACCTGAAGAGCACCACCACGATGGGCCATGGGAGATGCCAGGGGCCAGCGAGCAGGCTGTGCCCACCAGCCCGGGCCCCACACCACCCTGTGCTCAGGCACCCCCAGCCTGCCCTCATCACTGGACCATTGCCCCCTCCAGCAGGCCTGCTGGGGGTCACCTCTCCCCTCACCTCCAGCACCTCTGCCAGCTCCAATTTGCACTGTAAAATCTGCTCCCATAACAAAGTGATACATTAGGCTTTGGAGAAAGGCCCACTGTTGCCAAAAGTTCCATTTTTGCCCTTTTATGATCATTTTGTGTACGTAATTTGACAGTGTGTTTTATATATTTATACATATATTAAACTTCATATAGTGTTAACCCCGCTATTTTCCTCTCAACTGGCTGCATAGAGAGTGCTCCAGAGCATGACTGCTTACAAACAGTTGAGATTTACTCTAGTTGCCCAGACCTCAAGGACACCCCACTGGAGAATTCAGATTGGGAATTATATACAGACGGTAGCAGGTTTGTTTGAGATGGAAAAAGAATGTCAGGGTATGCTCTGATGACCATCAACGAGGTTGTGGAATCGTGAGCATTACCTTCAAAAGTGTCAGCTCAAAAAGCTGAGCTTATAGCCCTCACACAAGCACTAGACCTGGGTGAAGGAAAAAGAGTCAACATATGTAAAGTCATGGGATTCAGAGCCCCAACTGGAAAGTGGAAAGGCCTGTTTCAAGTCCTCCTGACAACTTACACCGCTGTTCAGGTCTGGGGCAAGGGACCGTGGATCCATTACTCTAGAGCTGAGAAGGCTCTCTCCCCTTACACAGTAGAACAACAGTCTCCTCTTAAGATAAGGAGAAATTATGACTGAGCTCTGGGGTTTACTTGCATTAGTGTTGGCAGCCATGAGCCAAGCTTGGCAAACATTACATTAGGACCAAAATTTACATCTGATCCTAGCTCAAAATATCACTCAGCTGTTATACAAGAAGGATTGTTAGAGATGTACCCAAATGCCCCAAAGTGGTAATCGGCGGGGAATATTCTTAACTGGAATAGTTCTAAATGACTCACAAATAAAGGAAAAGGAAGCAGAGTGGAGTCATAAGAGTAACTAGACTCTCATCTCTGGTGCGCTCACACTGCGGTCTTGTGGGATGAGAATGATACAGCATGTATAGCTATGAATGCTGGGTCTTATTATGACCCCAATCATGGCTATTGTCATGATGATTCACCTAGAGTAGAAAAATTCAGCAAGACTGTTAAGTGTAAATTTAGAAGTGTTTCGGGCTTATTAACTCCACATGGTTTAGGATTGTATTGGCGGTGTGGTGACAAGGCCTACAAAGCCTCACCCTTACACCAAAACAAGACCTGCGTGCTAGGAGTTTTGGTCCCTAATACAACCAGAGTTAATAAACTGCACCAACAGAGTGGATGGGTTAGGACCTTCCTCAAAAGAACCAAAAGGGCTCCTAAAGCCCTTGCAGAACGACCCACAGGATTCCACAGTTCTGTAAGATGGTTCCTCCCGTGGCTGGGGGTAAGAGAGCTGGAGAAAACAACTGTCAGCATTTCAGCAACAACAGCATGCCTTGAAAAGTAAAACCCGGGATGCAACAGGAGCTCTGCAGGCCGAAGTATCTAGTCTATCACAAAGGGTTTTACAAAATCGGATGGCCTCAGATTTATGATTTGCTTTGCAGGGAGGGGTCTGCAGAGTTATAAATACGAGTTGTTGCATGTATGTGGACCAAAGCAGGAGGATTTCTACAGACTTGAGATGAATTTGGGAACAAACTAAGGTTTTACAGGAAGTCACAAGGGATGATACCTCCCGGGGATTCACAGATATATGGAAAAAGCTGACCTCATGGCTACCCAATTCGACTTGGTTAAGAAATCTTTTTGTCGTTGTAATAACTGTAGTCTGTGCTTGTATTCTAGCCTGTATTATGATTCAGTTTTGTAACTGCTGTAGTCAAATGTGTTTAAAAGTTAGGTATGACATAATTTGAAACTTTGGATTATTAGGCCTTGGAGAAAGTTACATTTTTTGGCGTTTTATGATCATTTTTGTGCACTTAGCTTGACAGGGTGTTTTGTGAAACTTGGACACTACAAAACTGATGGCTGTGGATCAGGTGTGTGTGTGGGGAGTCGTTCTGATCTGGAAGGCGCTAATGACTGGAAGATTGCGCAAGAGGCATGGAGACAGCAAACCAGCAGTAACTACGCGTGCTCACAGAAAAGTTCAAGTGAAGGACACCCTTGAGCGACCCCCAGCAACCCCAAAGACCATCAGAGACCCCCACAGAAGACCACAAAGCGCATGCGTAATCACAGTGTGAATATTATAATTCATTCCAGGAAATGTTATGAATATGCAAAGCGGTTCCAGGAAATCTAATTAGGAATTTTTGGTCTGTGAGGCATTCAGTTGGATCAGAAGGGACATATGATAGGAAAAGTAGAGGGACAAGAAGTTGGATTTTAATGGCTATGGGAGCCATGTTATCTCTTTTAAATTTTACCCTAGAAGGATCCAAAACCAAAGATAGGGTATTAATACCTGCAATCACTGGAGAAAGAAAAAAGAAAAAGAAAAAGAAAAAGAAAAAGAGAAAAAGAAAAATTAAGTGAACTCCTATTAGTAACGATAGGAAACAAAAGTGTATGGGGGAGATTTGTATTAGCTGCAGTATCTGCAGCATGTTTGCTGGGAAGAGATCTTCTGCAAACCCTGGACGTAGAACTGCGTTTATCATCCAATGAAATGGGTTCAATAATTATGGGGATGAGCGTGATAAGCTAAAGTCCGAACCCCAGGGCAAAAGTACCCAAAGTATTAAATGGAGTAAACCCAGAACTGATGTTGAATGATCAGCCTCAGCCCAATCTGGCTTCCTGCAAACAAAGGGAGGAACCCCACCAGCTGTAAAACAGTATCCAATTCCCCAAGAAGCCAGGAAAAGCGTAGAAAAATAAACAGACTGAGATTTAGCTGGGGTGTTCTGAGAGTATGTGTTTTATCACATGATACTTCTATCTGCTCTGTAAAAAACAATACTAGAAGAATAAACTAGATAGAGATCCTCCAGAATACCCTTTGTACAAGATATGCAGACTAACAATCAACCTCATCCAGTGATACCCGATCCTTCTGCAAATACTGCATTGGGCTGGATATTTTACTGTGATCACTTAACTGCTGCATTTCTTTTTAGCATTCCAATAAATGAGAAGAGCCAGCCCTAATTTTCCTTACCAGGGAAGGACAGCAGTTAACATGGACGTGACTTCTGCAAGGGTTACTGGGTCTCCTACCATATTCACTCAAATATTTAAAAAAAGACTTAAAAGAGAATGAGTTACCTGGTGGATTGATTTTAATACAGTGTGTAGATGGTTTACTACTGACAAGTAAAATCACGATGATTGTTTAAAGGATACTACCTATTTATGCGCTGCATCAGCAACTGCAGGGCATTGCACGTCTCTCTCTGAGCTCCAGAGGGGAAGTACTGGGGATTCATCCTGAAGGAGGGACAGTGAACAATTAACCCAGAAAGGATAAAAGCCGCAGCTGAAATTCCTCGCAACAGGCCACGTACCTGAATCGCTACAAAGTGACATTGTCTATACCCCTGTGTAAGTTAGAGGTGTTACTGCAACTACAAGCAGTCTGCATTCCTGTGCCTCACCCTCCAGAAGGGAGGATGTCAGGGCTTTGAGATAAGGGGCAGCGTTAATCAGGGTGGTCTAGACTTAACTCCTTCTGTCAGGACCTTGAGAGACAACACCTGCTTTCACTGCTAGGGCAGGGTTAATTGTTGTGGTTGGGAATTAACTCCTCCTTACCGCAGCTATGAGATCTCTCCTTGGGACCACTGGTACAAGAGTAAAGCAGTTCTTCACAGTCACTCAAACGCCTTTCTTCCGTGCTGAAGAGTGCTTAGGGCAGCGAACCTGTTGTTGGGGGTGTTCAGAACCTTCCCCATGACTGTGGGTGTGCACAACAGCAACAGAGGAGAGTTGAACCCTGCAGAGGGACTGTGACTGCATAAGGAGAACAGCATCAGGCCTAGCGACTCCACCTCCACCTTCCTGTTCTGCTTTAAGCAATGTCACAACACAAGCAAGCAATGAGTAGGATACAATTTATTAATTTGCAGGCAGAGGCTATTCACGTATCAGAGGAATAGAAAGAAAGATCAATCAATAGTTAACAAATAAAGCAGAGTCTACGTACCACCAAGCAAGTTGGGCTCTCAGCCTTGAGGAGTTTCCCAGTCAGGCATCCCCAAACCAGGGAGGAGGCAACCTGTACCTGTCTCTCCTAGAGTAAGTCCGCTTCCCTTACCTATAGATGTACCTGACAGTGATGACCACAAGTCATAAGACAAAGCTTTGTTCAGCCAGTGGAGCTAAGATGTGGTTCAGATGAAACAAGGGTGTGGTTCCAGGTGGTCAGTTCTTGGCAGATTATCCTGTTCACAGGACAATGCAGCTGTCCAAGTCCTATTAATAAAGCAAGTTATATAAGCCCTCAGGTATCTGCTCGCCTTAATAGCTTATATAACAGAGGCTGGGGGGCAGCCTGTGGAAGCAGGTATACCTTTGAGGTAACAACGGGGTTCAGTGCAGCCTCCCCTACATGCTCCACCTCCGTGACTTGTGTCATCCACTGTCCTTGCTGGGGTGGTAGTGGAGGTACCCCTTGCCCCCAACAGTATGTCTTAAGTATAGGTGGGATTGTGAAAAGATACTACCTGATGTGATGCGTGAGATGTAGGGACATCCGTTAATTGCGGGAGAGCCGCTCATCCTCCTGAAAGGGTAACACTGAGTGAGAGAATTCTCCTCGTTATCACTGTCTTTCCACACTGCAAAGTGCAGACGACCGACAGTAGTACCACGACAATTACAGTGATGATTTGGAGCATGGAAGTTGCCATCCAGAAATGCTAAACCCTAATTGGTTAAACAGGTGGCCTAACCATCCCTCAGTAAGACCATCCCGCAAGGCCCGGGTATTGGAGGCCACCTCCTGCATCTGTTTAAGCTGGTCTCCCAGGCTTGCAGTAACATTGGGGATGAATATGCAACAATCTGTTTGAGACAACCCTAGAAATCCACAAACGCCCTGCTGCTTCAAAAGTATGAGGTCTAAAGCCTGTCTATTCTGCAGAGCTGGCTTTGTGGTTTTGTTGCAACTGAGTATTCAGCAAGCGTAGTGATTCTTTTGTACTATTACCCTCAGAACTACAAGCGCGTAATTTACAGCCAGGAAAGGTAAAAGAGTTTTCTCAAAATTCTAAACTGACGCCTAAGTGAAAAGGATCGCTTCGAGTTCTCCTAATAACTTACACCGCTGTTAAGGTTTGGGGCAAAGGTCCATGGATCCATTATTCTGGAGTTATGAAGGCTCTTCTTAAGATAAGAAGACACTACGATTGGCCTCCGGGGTTTGTTTGCATTAATATTGGTTGCCACGAGTCAAGCCTGGCAAATCTTACATTGGGACCAAAATTTACCTTTGATCCTAGCTCAAAATATCACTCAGTTGTTACACAAGAGTGATTGTTGGATATGTACCCAAATGCCCCAAAGCGGTAATCAACACGGAATATCTGTGTTTGGAATAGCTTTAAATGACTCACTGATAAAAAAAAGGAAGCAGAGTGGAATCATACAAGTAATTGGACTTTCACCTCTGGTCTACTCACATATTTAAGTCTTTCCACGGTCCTGTGGGATGAGAATGATACATCACGTATAACTGTAAATGGGGGGGGGGGTCTTATTACGACCCAGATTATGGCTATTGTAATAATGATTCATATACAGTAGAAGGAATCAATCAACCTGATAGGAGTGAACTTGGTGGTGTTACAGGGAGGTTAACTCCACATGGTTTAGGATGGTATTGGTTGTGTGGAAGTGAGGCTCGTAAAGTCTTACATCCTTGGTGGACAGCCACTTGTACTTTAGGGGTGACAGTCCCCAGAATTAAGGTAATATCTGAGCTTCAGGGAGTAGGATGGGTGAGAACATCTCCAGGAAGAAAAAGAAGAGCAATACCTCCCAATCCGCTATCATTTCGATCTACAGCTTTCCATTCACTTGTTAGGTGGTTCATCCTCTAGCTGGGAGTTAGTGAATTAGAGAAAGCTATAGTGACTATATCGGCAGTCATGGAAAGGATTGGAAGTGCCACCTTGGATGCAGCAGATGCCTTGCAAAAAGAGGTTATGGAGATTTCAACAGTTGCATTGCAAAGCAGAATGGCTTTAGATGTGACGTCGGCCTCCCATGGAGGAGTATGTGCTGTTGTGAACGCTAGCTGTTGCACATCCATTGATGAGCCGGGGGAATAAACGTAGACCTTGGAATAATAAAACAAGTAGGTATATTACAGCAAGTGCAGAAAGATGATACATTGTATCCATACTACATGATACTTGATGGTGATGGTCCCTGTTGTAGCTTTTGTATCTGTACCAGCTGATACTTGGTGAGAATAGTCTAGTGTTGTAACTTCCAGTGCCTAGAACAATACCGCTGTGTTAAGCCAGATACAAATAAGTAACTAACAAAGACTTGGAAATCTGTGAGAAAGGACAGCAGTTGGTTACACAGAGATGTGTGTGCTGGAAGCCACAGAATCACCAGGAGTAGTAGTCCACATGAAGGTCAGAAGTTGAAGAGTAATGAAATAGAGACCCCCACAGTCAAATGTGGCCCCCGAAATAGGTCTGCAGGCATGTGCAGTATCATAGCCCGGTTATGCAGCCGGGGCGGAGTTGGGCTAGACTCCCTGCACTTGCTGGCCCCAGGTGCCAAGACTCCCGCTTACCACAAATAATTATAAATACCAGAGTTTTTCTCAAGGAGAAAGAGGCTGCTACACAACAGAGGACCACGTTGCCTCCTCGGGGATGTCCGAAAAGATTGTGGCTGCTGACTCCCTCTCTCATCATGCAGATGATCGGGACAAGCATTGGAGTGGTCCTTCTCGAGATTACAATTGGGTCGGACTGTTTGTAAGTATCTACTAATAAACTGCTTGCTGCTGAAGAGCGTTCGTCTCTGTGTGTGAGAGTTTGTGCTGGCTTGCCAGACTGGATGTTTGGCCCCTGGGAATCTAACTAGAACATAAATCCCTGGGATTTGAAGAAATTTGGCACCAATCAACCTCAAGGTTACCAGACTGGAAATGGCTGAAGAAATTAGTTCTGCTAATTCTTTTTATTATAGCTGTATGTGTAATGGCTTGTGTAATGATTCAGTGCTGCAATTGTTCTTCTAACCTTTGCCTTAGCTATAGCAAAATGATGCAGTGAGGGTTATAGCTGGCTAGCTATAAACCCTCAAACAAAAAGGAGGGATTGATACTGAGCCTGAAGGAGCAGGAGTGTGGTTCCTGCTGTGTGAAGGCAGTGCTAACGACTATGTTGAGTTGGGCAAGATAAAGGGAGTCCATCTTATTCTGTCCTTGCATAGAATAGATATAGGAATTTCTGCCGGCAAGGGCAACTGCAGGAAGCCTTAAGCTCTTCTGGAAGAAGCCCCAGCACTTATCACCCACTCTCTCTGGGTGTAGCTACTGCTAGGGAGCAGTCTAGGTTGCTCCTGAATAGAGGGAGTTGGGCCTTCTGATCCAGGTAGCCCTTGTTTAGGGTGGATCAAGCACCCTGTGAGTCAGTAGTAGGGAGAGGTCTGCATAACAGCCAGGCCTGGAGCATAGCTCCCAGAGCGCAGCAGTTTATGCAGGAGGAGTGCAGTTAGGCACAAGAGGAAATCTTTCTTTTTCCAGCGCTAGTAGTGCCCACTCTCACAAACATGGTTATAACTCACCACGAAGCATATTTGTCTGTAGCTGTGGGAATTGCTAAATTAGCTGTGTCGGAAGCTTCAACCCAGACAGAGCCTCTTAGAGCAGATGCTGCCCTGCAGGTCTCGGGCTGCAGGGCGTGCTTGGAGCCTCTCCAGAAGGCCTGGACTGATGGTCCACCCTCCTGCAAGAGGTGTGCTGTTGTTGACGATTTGTGTGGTCAAGTCAAAGAGTTGCCGGATGAAGTCAGCAGAGTGCGAAGCACACGAGAAAGTGAGCAGGAGATGGACAGGGCATTCTTAGAGACCGCACTGCTCCTGCAGTCCCAGTCCCCTGCAGCAGCGGAGTTGCTGGAAGGCTCTGTGCAGAGTGAAATAGTACAGCACAGCAGTGCACTGAAGAAGGCGGGAAACTAGTTGCTTCTCGAACAAAAAGAAGAAAGGCCCCTAATCCTCCTGTAGACTTGGAGTTACAGTTGAACAGGTTTAGTGCACTCCAGGATGAGGAGGACCCGGATCTGACCTCAAGGGAAGCAACTGGGCTGCCTGAGCCTGTGCCTTGCATGACCACTCGGAAGAGGCAACGAACGGTTGTAGTGGGTGATTCCATGCTGCAGGGGACAGAGGCGCCTATCTGCCAACCTGACCCCTCCTCAAGAGAGGTTTGCTGCCTGCTGGGGGCGAGGATACGAGAGGTGTCTGAAAGGCTACCAGGGCTTGTCCGCTCCTCGGACTACTACCCCCTGTCGCTCTTTCATGTGGGAGCTAATGATACAGAGAGCAAACTGGAAACAATCAAAGACTTCAAGGCCTTGGGCATGGTGGTCAAGGGTCTGGGAATGCAGGTGGTCTTCTCATTGGTTCTGCCAATTAGGAGGAGGCACGGGAGGAGGAGTAGGACATTTTTTCCAAATCAACAACTGGCTACACTGCTGGTGTTGGCAACAGGGTTTTGGATTCTATGATGATAGAACATGGTTTGAAGATCAGCAACTGGTGGGGAGAGATGGGATTCACCTCACCAAGCGGGGGATGTTAAGGACAATAGGAAGGGCTTCTTCAAATACATCAGTAGCAAGAGGAAGACTGGAGAAAATGCGGGCCAGCTACTGAATGGGGCGGGGCCCTGGTGACAAAGGATACAGAGAAGGCAGAATTACTGAATGCTTTCTTTGCTTCAGTCTTCACTGCTAAGGGCAGCCTTCAAGAATCGCGGAGCCTGGAGGCAAGGGAGAAAGTCTGGAGAAAGGAAGACTTCCCTTTGGTTGAGGAGGAGAGGATTAGAGACCTTCTGGGCAAGCCTGACATTCACAAATCCATGGGCCTGGATGGGATGCACCCACGGGTCCTGAGGGAGCTGGTGGACATTGTTGCCAGGCCGCTCTCCATCATCTTTGAAAAGTCCTGTAGAACTGGAGAGGTGCCTGAGGACTGGAAGAACGCCAGTGTCACTCCAGTCTTCAAAAAGGACAAGAAGGAGGACCCAGGCAACTATAGGCCGGTCACCTCACCTGCATCCCTGGAAAGGTGATGGAACAGCTCCTTCTGGATGTCATCCCCAGACACATGGAGGAAATGAAGGTGACCAGGAACAGTCAGCATGGATTCACCAAGGGGAAATCATGCTTAACCAAACTGCTAGCCTTCTATGATGGAATGACTGGTCAGTAGATGAGGGGAGAGCAGTGGATGTTGTGTCCCTTGACTTCAGCAAGGCTTTTGACACTGTCTCCCCGAACATCCTCCTACATTAACTCAGGAAGTGTGGGATAGATGAGTGGACAGTGAAGTGGATTGAGAACTGCCTGGAAGGCAGAGCTCAGGGGGTCATCATCAGTGGCGTGCAGTCTAGTTGGAGGCCTATGGCTAGTGGCATCCCCCAGGGCTCTATACCGGGTCCCAGGCTGTTCAACTTCTTCATCAGCGACCTGGGTGAAGAGACAGAGTGCCTCCTGAGAAAGTTTGCTGATGAGACCAAGGTGGGAGGAGTGGTTAATACAGAGAGACATGGACAGGCTGGAGAGCTGGGCAGAGAGGAACCTCTTGAGGTTCAACAAGGACAAGTGCAGAGTCCTGCTGAGCTGCTGGAGAGCAGCTCTGCAGAGAAGGACCTGGGAGTGCTGGTGGATGACAAGCTGACAATGAGCCAGCAATGTGCCCTTGTGGCCAGGAAGGCCAATGGTATCCTGTGGTGCATTGGGAAGACTGTTGCCAGCAGGTCGAGGGAGGTGATCCTGGCCCTCTACTCAGCCCTGGTAAGTAGAGTAATCATCTTGAGCGCTGCATCCAGTTCTGGGATCCCCAGTCCAAGAGAGACATGGAGCTACTGAAGAGAGTGCAGCATAGGGCAACCAAGATGATCAGAGGGCTGGAACATCTGCCCTATGAGGAACGGCTGCGAGAGCTGGGCCTCTTCAGCCTGGAGAAGAGAAGCCTGAGGGGGGATCTTATCCATGTGTATAAGTACCCGAAGGGAGGATGTCAAGGGGACGAGGACAAACGCTTTTCAGTTGTCCCATGCGACAGGACAAGAGGTAATGGGCAGAAACTGAACCACAGGAAGTTCTGCCTGAACGTGAGGGGGAATTTCCTCACTGTGAGAGTGATGGAGCACTGGAACAGGTTGCCCAGAGAGGTTGTGGAGTCTCCTTCTCTGGAGACCTTCAAAGCCCACCTGGATGCAGCCTTGTCTAACATGGTCTAGGTGAGCCTGCTGGAGCAGCGGGGGGGGGGGGGGGGGTAGAGTTTGGACTAGATGATCTCCAGAGGTCCCTTCCAACCTTACTGATTCTATGGTTCTCTGACATCAGCCCTTCCATCTGTAGCCTGGCCACGGAAAGCATCCTGCTCTTGAGAGCTCCAGGGAAGAAGACTCCGACCACAGGCCTGTGCCACCAGCCCCGTCCTGATGCCAGGCTGCTCTTGCCACCTGGACTACCTGAATATATGGGAAGTCAGGGGCCGGGGAGGGTCCGGCTCCTGGCTTCTCTCCCTGCCTGCAGGACAGCTCCAGTCCTCAGGTCCTGCCCGGCCCAGCCTTGTTCTGCCCGTCCACCCTCTGCTGCGCTTTCCCCAAAGAAGCAGCCCTGTCTCTTCACCACGTGTCAGTGTCTTTTCTTTGGGCAAATGAATCGGGGGAAAACTCAGGCCGGGAAGGCATCGGGCTCGGCCTGGGAGGGGCAGGGCACCCACTCACTCCAGCAGTCTGTGCAGCCACAAGATTCCCCTCTTCCAGCAGTCAGAGCAGTGCTGGGAAAGGCTCCTTGGCCAGGGGACAAAGCTGCTCTGCCGTGCAGAACTCCCCTGCCACGCTCAGCAAGGAGGAGCCTCTGGGCAGCCTGTTGTGGTGTTGTATGGCCAGCCATGGCCCTTGGCTGAAGCTGCTGGGGAGAGCAGGTGCCTGCTTGCCCTGCTGCCCCAGTTGGAGCAGGGCAGCACAGAGGGAGCTGCTGGGGAGGTGCCGGGATGGGTGGCTCTGGCAGGGCAGCCAGGCAGCTCCCAGGTCCTGTGTACCTTTTTGGCTGGAGTCTGCAGAGCAGGAGCCTGGGCTGGGGCCTGGTGTGCTGGAGAGAGAGAGTGGTCTTGCTCTTAACCTCTTTTGCTTTCCTGTCGTCCTGTGGGGCTTTGCTTCTGCACAGGCAATGCTGTTTTGTTGCCTGGAAGTGCCAGAAGCTGTCAGTGAGGAGCAGAGCCCTGCCCAGGCTGAGGAGGGAGGCAGGAGGCAGGTGTGGGAGGAGGTGTCAGGTGAGTGCCCCAAAGCGAGGAGTGAGCAAAGCTCAACTGTGCCCTGGCTGTGGGGTCTGAGCAGCCTGTTCTTGGAGAGGTGGTTGTGCCCTGTAGAGCCTGAGCGGGGGGCCCTTGCTGCTTGCTGGAGGCAGGGGGATCGCAGGGGCATGTGCAAAGCCTCTGTGAGTGAGGTGGTGGATGTGAGGCTGCTTTGGGGGCCATGTGATATGTACAGGCTGCTGGTGCTGCAGAGGCAGCAGCTGGAGCTCGCTCTGCTCAGGGGAAAGGGCACCAGGGGAAAGAAGGAGGAGCCCAGCTACAGGCTGGGCAGGTCAGTCCTCAGGACTTGTCTTGTGCTGTCCATGCTGGGAGCCTGTGGGCAACCCCTTTGTTGAAGGTGCTGGTGAGAGCTGGTGTCTGCCTCTTGCCCTGGAGCCCTCACAGGGCGGGAGGAGTGTTTCTGTGAGCGCCCTGTGCTCTCGGGGCAAAGGAGTGTGAGGCCCAGTGCTGGTAGCAGGGCAGTGCTGGAGGTTGCTTTGCTGGGGTTCTGCAATAATACATGCTTTCTGTCCTCCTAGGTCCTTGGTGCTGTGAGATAGCTGGTGTTTTGCCCCATGGCCTCCTGTCCATCTTGCGACCCCCTTTTGCGACCGTCTGGGCTGAGGCCCTCCTCCCAGCTCTGTTAGTAAGCAGCAAAGTACGCTGTGGTGCTGCCATAAATGACTTCTGAGCATTGTCCAAAGCAGGTGGGGCTGAGTTGTGCCGTTCTGCTGGGGAGAGGGCCCCTTAGCGGGGACAGCAATGGGAGGAGTGGGGTTAGAAATGTCCTTCAGGGCCCTCTGTAGCACAGTGTGGAGCTTTTCTCACTGTTGGGTGCCCAGGGGAAAGTCTGGTGACATCCCTGGGCCTTTGGTGAGAGTGATGTGGGTCTGATGATGTTGCCAGCACCCAGTGGCATGTGCCTAGGACTACCACATGGTCCTGGCAGTCGCTGGCTGAGCTCGGTGGAGGGTGAGAGTGAGCTGTCTGCCTGGTTCCTCCTGAGGACAAATCCCTGGACAATGCTGAACCCTGGATGTCTCTGTGGCTCTTGCTCTGTGTGGCCTCATTACTGGCTGGTGGCCTCTGGCTTTGCAGCTGCGCCAGCTGGGCCTCAGTTGGGTGGGAGGTTCTTGCTGTGGAGCTTTGTGGCAAAGCCAGGGGACAGGTGGGACAGGGCAGGTGAGGCAGGCTGTGTGGTGCCACGGCCCTGGGAGCAGAGCACCATGCAGGCCTTGGGGCAAGGAGGCTTGGAGAGTGGAGTAACCCCCCCCACACACCATAGACAAGAAAGCCTTGGCTGTCCCCCAAAGGTCCTCTGTCTCTTGGCAGGCTTTGTCGTGCCCACAGGCATCAGGGCTTGGCCTCAGTCTTGGAGGGGGAAAGGGAGATGTGCTGAGCCGCATGGGGTTAAATATGCCGGGAGCAGAAGAGACAGGTCCTGCCGGAGGTTTTCTTAGCGCAAGTGGGAGCAGTGCAGTGAGGCTGGAGTTTGTGGAGAAGAGGCCGAGCAGAGCCAGGCAGGACTCAACCCCCTGGGATCCCCGGGCATGTAATTCCCAGGAGCTGGGCCAAACACCCTCAGCTCCCCTGGGGACAGGCTGGGTGCTGGAACAGGTGCAGCTGCAATAGCTACAAGGAGCTCTGCAGGCTGGAGGGAAACCCTGGCTTGAGGAGAAAGCATGTGGGCAGCTGTGCTTGCTGCACCTGCAGCAGGACAAGCACAAGAGACCAGAGAAGGTGAGAAGTCACGCTGCAGGGTCTCATCTCTTTGGCTGGCTGCTCTGCCCAGCCTGCAGCCCTCAGCACTGAGATGCGAGTGGGTATCGCAGCCCTCAGGCAGGAGCAGGTGGACTACAAACCGCAGCTGCCAGAGCCACTGGAGCCCACCATCAGTGAGCGCTGCGCCCTGTAAGTACTGGTACTCGGGGTGTGCAGGTAGCTGAGCAGGAATAAAACAAGTATTGAAACAGAGTCACAACAATTGTGTGATTTGACCGTACCAGATAGCAGCTGGAGCGTGTGGCCGTTTCTGCCAGGGCAAGAAATGAAGCTGGCCAGATTCACTGGGGCAAACTGCAGCTTGTACGAGAAGACTGACTGGTAGGAGCCTCTGCCCTTACAGAGCTTCCCTCCAGGAAAGGCCGTGAGGATCCAGAAAGCGGGACCACAGCAGGTTTCAGTTGGAAGGGGTCTCTGGTGCTCATCTCATTGCCTCTTTCTGGAGTGCGGTCACCTAGAGCAGGTTGCCCAGGACTACGTGCAGTCAGGTTTGGACTGGCTTCAAGGATGGAGACTCCGCTCTGTCTGTGGACAACCTGTTGCAATGCTCAGTCACCCTCCTGGCCCAAAACGTTTCTCTTGGCTTTGACCAGAACGTGCTCTGTTTCAGTTTGTGCCCATTGCCTCTCAGCCTGGCACTGGCACTGCTGGCGAGAGCCCGGTGGAGAGCCAGAGCTGAGCAGTGATGGCCATGGGGGTGTTAGAGCAGGCACCACCTCTATTCTAGCCTGGGAGAAGAAGGGCCTTGAAGGAGAGCAATCACCGGGTGTCAAACCTCCTCCCAAAGGTGTCAAATCTCTTATTGGAAAGCCTGGAGCCTCTCGTGCCCATGCAGAACTTTGGGCTCTGCTGCACAGGTGCCTGCATGGGCAAATCCTGTGGTGCCTGGCCACATGCAATCACAGTCCTTGGTGTGCAACGTGCAGCCCAGCAGTTCCTCCTCTCTGCGTGCTTTAGGGCAGGCAGCAGAGCAGAGCAATGTGTGCAGCCTTGCCCAAGCCCTGCAGCTACTGAGCCAATGTAGGAGCTGGCAAGACCCTGTGTCTGGCAGTGCAGCATGCCACCAGCAGTTCCGGGCTGCTGGGCTGCTCAGATGCTCCTGAAGCATCAGAGCTCACTTAACGGAACTCAGGATTAGCTCACAATTCAGTTCTTACTTTTTAATAACTTCCTCTCCCCAGCACCCCAAGCCCCAGGCCAGGCTCCTGCCCTGCAAACTCCCACCAAAAAGGCACACAGGGGCCGAGAGCTGCCCGGCTGCCCTGCCAGAGCCATGCATCCCAGCAGCTCCCCAGCAGCTCCCTCTGCGCTGCCCTGCTGCCACAGGGCCAGCAAGGCGAGCGGGTGGCTGCTCTCCCCTGCAGCTTCATCCAAAGGCCATGAGTTGCCACACAACCTCGGCATAGAGGAGAGGCGAGGGCAGGGATGCGCCACAGGGCGATGTCCTCAGGGCTGATGCTGAGGTATCTGTGCTGTGGCTTTGCACAGCCTAGTGGCCTTCCGGGCCCTCCTTTTAGGACACACAAGGCTCAAGCAGCCCTCCAGGAACAGAGTGCTCACACCCCACAGCCAAGGCACAGTGCAGCTTTGCTCACTCCCTGCTTTGTGACAATTACCACATGCCCTCCTGCACCTCCCTCCTTTCTCCGTGACCATCCTGCACAGGGCTGTGCCCCTCGCCAAGGGCTTCTGCTGCTTCAGGGCAATGACACAGCTCTGCTCAAAACCCCACAGCCCTTCTGCACAACTGCTCCATTGCTCAGTGACCCCCACAGTAAACCAGGTTTTTCTTCAGATTCACACACAGTGTGCTTGCACTTCACTTTGTGCCCCTCACCCCTCAGCGTGTCACTGGGCACCACCGACAAGAGTCCTGCTCCAGCCTCTTGATCCTCTCCCACCAGATATTTATACCCATCGATAAGCTGCTCCCCCATTTGGCTTTTTCCTTTTTTGGTGCCTGAAGAGCTCTGCTCGTGGAGGGGCTGGAGCCTCTACATCTGCAGCCTTGCCCTGGCCAAGGAGCCTCTCCCAGCATGAGAGCTGACTTGGCTGCTGGAGCCAGAGCATCTTGGCAGCCTAGTTGCTCGTGGGCTCAGCCACACCAAGGGAAACCAGCGCTGGCGAAGGGCCGGCTCTGGGTCCTTCCTCCTGCAGAACAGGTCATGGCTTTTCAAGGCCACTGCACACTTCCATTCCTTCCAAGGCCTGTTGTAAGGGGAAACGAGGGGCTGCTCTGACTGCTGGAAGAGGGGAATCTTGTGGCTGCACAGACTGCTGCAGCAAGTGTGTGCCCTCCCCCTCCCAAGCTGAGCCCGATGCCTTCCTGGCCTGAGTTTTCCCCCGATTCATTTGCCCAAAGAAAAGACACTGACACGTGGTGAAGAGACAGGGCTGCTTCTTTTGGGGAAAGTGCAGAAGACGGTGGACTGGCAGAACAAGGCTGGGCCGGGCCGGGCCTGAGGGCTGGAGCTGTCCTGCAGGCAGGGAGAGAAGCCAGGAGCCGGACCCTCCCCGGCCCCTGACTTCCCATACATTCAGGTGGTCCAGGTGGCAAGAGCAGCCTGGCATCAGGACGTGGCCGAGTTCTGGCAGCAAACACAGCCTCCACGCAGAGGACAGTGCCACTGCCCACATGCTCTCCTTAGGTGGTAGCACAGGCCTGTGGTGGGAGTCTTCTTCCCTGGAGCTTTCAGGAGCAGGATGGTCTGCATGGCTAGGCAACAAATGGAAGGGCTGACATCCTCCTGCAAGCTCTGCAGGGCTGAAAGAGAAAGGACCAGAGCAGAGATCAAGACCCCATATCTGCATGGACCCCAGGCATCCCTTGCTGGCATGGCCAGTTCCACCCAGCTCTTCCCACAGCTAGGAGGCAGCAGGAGGGACAAATGGATCAGCTGGGAGCTGCTGGCCAGCAATGTTCTCTCTACTCTACCCACATCGCCCCTGGTCCGCACAGGGAGCAGAGCCCTCCTCGTCTAGAGCAGGGGTGGGAGCTCCCTGCCCAGCATCTGTCTTCCTCCCACCAGCCCTGGTGGACACCCTGCTGCTCTCACTGACCCTTGCAGATGTCCTCCAGCTTCTCCTTTCTCTGGACCCTCAGGTGCTGCGCCACAAGCCCTAGGCACACACAGAGGCCCCCATAAATCTTGCTCCACAGCCCATGCCCAGCAGCAACCCTGATGCCAGCCGGACTACCCATCCTCCTTCCTCCCTTCAGACAGCGCTGACCCCAGGGCATTGCTGTGAGGGATAGGAGGAGACTCCCAAGAGCCCCATATGTGTGGACAGAGATGGGAGAAGGTGACACAGAGCCCTTGGGTGCCCGGGCCCTGCATCAGGCACTGGGGGCCACAACAGCCACAGGGCTGCTTCTTGCTGCCAGCACAGCAGCCAGAGCCAAGCTGCCCCGGGACAGAAAGGGACGCCAGCAGTTGGGGCTCACCAGTGAACCTCACAGCCGCCTCTCGCAAGGACTCCTGGGGGCTCTGCAAGTACAACAGGCTCTCGCGCAGGTGCTCTTCTGCTCCTGCCCCTCGCCAGCTGGGGAGATCACAAGGGCACAGGCTTGGCACACACCCTCCCCATGCAGCCACGCAGCCCCTCTGCCTGGGACCGGCCTCCCCCTGCCAGCACGCTCGTGACTCCCGTGCACAGGCTGGCCAGTGCCGAGCTCTGGAGGGAGCAGAGGGCAGGCTGCTCCCCAGGCATGTTGAGGTACCCTCCTGCTGCAAGGCCCGGCTGGGCCAGCGGCAGCTTTAGCAGGCCCTATAGAAGACTACTTCTTCTGTAGAAGAGCCTGCCGGAGCAGCGTGCTTGCAGAAGGGCAGCATGAGTACTGCTCCCAGAGCTGCCAGCCAGGGCAAGGGGCACAGCAGCCTGCCCCACACCCTGGGCACAGAGCGGGATAGACCTTGTCTGGGCTGGGCTTGGGGGCTGTGCAGATGTCCTTACCAGGCACTCACCAATCCTCCATGTCTGCGCTGTTTCTGCCAGGTGTCTGAGCTGCTTCCAGTCCCCTATGGGCCACAACAGACCTGACTAGTCACCCCCTGTGTGTCTTCCCCAGCACCCCCTGCCCAGCCCCATGCTGCCCGCACAGCTTCACCGCCTGTCCCCTACTCACCGCCTCTGGATCCTCGCCCAGCAGGACGAGGCCTCTGAGCACCAGCCCGCGCATGACCTGACTGTTGCTCTGCAGATACCTCGCAAAGAGGATCAGGACGTTATCATCCTCTACGTGAAGGTCTGGGCAAGCCAGCAGCTGAAACACACGTTGCAGGGAGAAACTGGCAGAGCTGGCACGACTCCCTGCCTCGGGCAGTGCTGCAGCCCACCAACAGCTCCGGGCAAGGGCACCAGGCCCATACAAAGCCTAGCTCACAGGCAACAGGCAGTGCCAAGAGCCCCTGGGGCCCCACGCGCAGCCCTGGGCAGCAGGGCCCACCGTGCACATCCCTCACCTGCTCCTCTGCTCCTCTCTACCATCCACAAAGGTGGCACAAAACACAGGTGGGGACAAGAGTTACCCCACTGCTGATGGACCAAGCCAAGGGTACAAGGCGCAGTGCACCCACTGCCCCAGCTCCACTCACTGCCTCCCACCCCGCAGCAGGGGCACAGGAGAACAGAGGGATCAGAGGCACCCCAGGGGCACCCCTGACATCAGGCTCACCTCCACCAGAAAAGCCATGGGGGGGATCTCCTGAGAGGACTGCTTCAGGAGCTGCTCCTGCAACCGGAGCTGCTGCTGGAACAGGAACTCCAGGTGGAGGCATGCTAACAGCCGGTGCAAGAGGAGAACATGCACGTGTCTTGAGATCTTCCTCATCTCTCTGGCAGAGGCAAGAAGGCACTGTCAGTTCTCAGCAGCCCAGGCAATCCTCTTTTCTGAATGCACTCCCAGTCCCTCTTGACCGTCCCCTATGGGCCACAACAGGCAGGACAAGGCCACAGCTCGCCGTGAGAAAGTCGCTGCCCAGCATCATTAGCCAGCCCGTTGCAGTTGCCGTTTGGGTTTTCTCCTCCCCCCACCCCCACCCCCCGCGGGCGCTCGCTCTCTGTTTCTCTCTCTGTCTCTCTCTTTTATCCCCCCCCTCACCCCGATTGGCACCTCCCCGCCGCCTTTCCCGGGGCCGGGTAGACCGGCTGGCCGGCCCCGAAGCCCACTCCCCCGCCCGAGTGCGCAGGCCGGCTGCCGCCGAGGGGGACCCGGTGGGCCGGTAGCGCTACCGGACCAGCCCGCACCCACCTTTGCTCTCCTTGGAGAGCTTCTGCTTCTCCACTGCTGCTTGCGTGTTACTTTCCCTTCTTTTGTTTCATTGCTCTTTTTTCCCTCCCCTCTCTGTTCTGCGTCCTGTTCTTTCTTTCCCTTCCTTCTTTTCTTTTTTTCTCTCTTCCTTTCTTCCTCTTTCTCTCTTTTTCTTTCCTTTCCTTCCTTCTTTGCTTCATTCCTTCCTTCTTCCTCCCTCCCTCCCTCTTTCTCTCTTTCTCCCTTTTTCTTTCCTTTCCCGCCACCCTTTTCTTCCTTTCTTTCCTTCCCCCCCCCTTTTTTTTCTTGGTTTCAGGAGATTTTTTTTTACTTGCTCCTTTTCGGGGTCATGCTGTTTTGGGGGGTTGTAGTTGTTGTTGCTTCTTTGCGGTTACGTGGATGCCTGTCTTATTCCTTCCGTTTTTCGCCCCGCTGATTTTTATTTGTTTTTTTCTGTGTTGCCTCCCCCCTCACGCCCCACCCCCCACCCCCGCCACCCCGCGCCCCGACCTCCTCGGGAGCCCTGCTCGTGCGCTGCTTGGTACCGAATGCGGCGCGCGGTCCTGCGGCAGGGGGAAGGCGCTCGTTCACGAATCCAGCCCGTTGCAGTCGCCGTTTGGGCTTTCTCCTCCCCCTGCCCCCCACACCGCCGGCG